>NW_010973148.1:4977266-5126664 GCF_000737465.1 Haliaeetus leucocephalus | reverse complement strand
GGGGGGGGAGTGGTGGAGGGCGGGGAGCGGGCACAGACAGAGAAAGAAAATCCAAAACAGAGACAAATGGGCCTCTTGGGGAGTGATTTTGCAGCCAGGGAAGGAAGGAGACAGGTTCCCTAGCAGAGCAGTCTTTAGCCCTGTCAGCAGCAGCTGAGTGGGCATCCATTCCTCCGGGTGCCCCATAGGATGGCATTTCTCCTGCCAGAGTCAGAAAGTTCAAAAAGCTATTCCTTTTCACATCTGTCCTCCTGTTTCCCTAAATTAGTAAAAAAAGGGAGGGAGGCTATGTTTCTTCTGCTACAGAGAGACCTTCCCTTACAACTGTTTCTTTGTAACAGAGGTGATTGTACTATATTACCTGTAAAACAACACTCACATCCGTGCTAAAGGTAACCTTGTGCTCACATGTATTCTGTTTTTAACTGCCTCTTGTTCCTTGCTTTCCTAAATTGTTTCAGTTTCCTCTAAGATTTTTGATAAGGCCTCTGAAAGGCACAAATATTGATGTCCCCCACATGAATAAGAGATTTTTCCAATTAATGGGAGCGGAGTAAGGGGACCTGACTGCTAACTATGCCTTTGGATAGCATTACTGTTTCAGGTACCTAAATACCTAATCTTTCAGCACCAGGCAGTAACAAACTAAAGTATAGAAAGTTTAAAAAAAAAAAAAAATGTAAAAAGAAGAAATCCACTGGTCTTTGAACAATCTTACACACCATGGAAAGGAAAAGGCAAAAGCCAGTTTTCTGCTTTCCAGTCCATCTTTAAAGTATTTCAGCTACAGATTGCACTTGACCTCCAGCTGCTCTCTTGACATGTCATGCAACAGTTACTTGTAATTCAACTGTCCTTAGAGGCAATCATGATTTTTTCCTGAAAACAGTAGGTCTCCCTTGTGCACTGAATGCCTCTATCGCATTCCCCACCGTATGACAGGTCTGCAATTATTATCCTTGCAAACGATTATTTAAAAAACTCCAGCTTATTCCTGAAGCTGTTAAAGGGTATAAATTATAGGACCTGCAGCAAGAGTGCGCCAGAGAACATTTCTGTCAGTGTGCAGACAATTGTGAATCATGTTTCAGCTCGATGGAAATGCTCATACATTGCACTGCAGTTAAATGATGTGCTTGCCTCTTGATTTACAATTTACTACTTAAGATTTTTCTTTTCCAATCAGTTTTGCTATTTAAAATTATGCCCTGGCAGTACAAGAATGCAGGACAACAGAATAGGGAGAAATACATTTGACTTTCTTTTTCTCTTGTGAGGGATACAGGAAGACAGAAAGGAGAAAAGCTCCAACCCATGAAAAATTAGTTCAAGGGAGATGTTGCAAAAGAAGAAGCGATTGTTCTTTGAAATGAAAAAGTGAAAAGAAATTTTCAGGTATGGAATAAATCTGTAAGACCCACTCTAGGACACAACTCTGCTGCTAACATAAAGAATTCTCTCAGGACAACTCATGTTCTGCAGAAAAGAAAAAACGGATGCGGCAAAGGTACAAAAGCAATTACTTGGCATGAAGAAATATAAAAAGCAGGAGAATACTGAAGAATGGCTTGGTGCACTAAAAAGTGACTGAAGTCTTGAGATTGAGGAAGAGACAAGAAGTCATCAGAAAGCAAGCAGCACTTGAAGATACCATTCAGATTCAAAGTCTGGGTTCCCCATCACCTCTGTTCTTTTTGTTCCCTCTACTAGACCTATGAACCACATTGTTGAGTCAAAGGCCAAAGAATCTCCCCTTAGGAAATACACATGTTCCCTGTTGGCAACTAGTAGCTGCACTGATGAAAAGCTCAAAGACTTAGATGCCCAAAGCCCTTGCTTGGTCCTTTAACACACATCTGGAATTACTTCAGAAAGGCAGTGGAAAGCTTTATAAGTGGGTTTGCAGCTGAATCCATAAACTTTCCTGCTCTTATCCCAAAATTATTCTCTAAAACTTAGCTGAAAATAAGATTGGAACAGTGTATCACTAAAACATGCAGAATGAAAATTATTTTTTCTCTTGTAATGCCCAGTTACACAAAGCATATGAATAACTAAAGAGCACTCAGGCAGATACATGGCTGTAAAGTAGGAGCTGAAAAGATCTGTTGACCCCACCTGACATGCTTTGGAAAGCACAACTCCAGCTGAGCAGAGTGGTGCCATTCAAAGGCGGCTGATAAGAGGTAGCAGTGTCCTGAGGGGACCACACTTTGTGAACATAGACAGTGATTATGCTGAAATAATTAACACCTCTAATCAAGCAGAGAAGATGCAAGGTTCAAAACACTGATTTTGTTCCTTTTATTTAAGAGAAAGAAGCTGTTCTTTTATCCTAAACACTGTATCAGCCCTATGTTCACACTGCTACAAGTTGCAAAGCTCTTATTTTTTACAACCCACTCTGAACACACCAAACTGTGCACAGCATGAACTGATAAAGCTTGACTTGAACACTTTTTTCTGAATGTAAATTGCTGTAGGCTTTAAAGGATTCCAGATCTCCCCGGGGTAGGTACACACTATTTTTAAAATGGATTTGATACGATGTCTGTTTTAAAAGTCAAATTGAAACAGAGTACGTCTGTGTGCTAATGGGAGTAAATGGGATTGTGAAACATAGGCTGCAGGCCTTTTTTTTTAAAAGAATGCAAGAATGTAAGCACACAAATAATAAAAATAATAGCAATACTAATTTACTCTGTATTCCAGTAGCTTTCCATACACATCCAAGTGTATTGACATCACGACAGAGCCATACCAGGCAGCTGTCTGTAAGTCATGCAAACTGCAGCTGAATTCCACGCTAACAGCAGCCAGTGCATAACATGGGGGCAGAGATGGTTCCCTTACAGAAAAGGTTATAAAAACTATTTTATATGCAGATATATACATATATATGAACATACTTTTATATATATATATACATACATATATGTACATGCACACACTTTTTGGACAAGATGTCTACAGAAGATTTCAACTTACCAGCAAAGTGTCAAAATACCAGCTGTTGCCCAGCCACTAATATATTCCCATCTTGGAATGTCTCTTCTCTCAGCTGAGCTCCCAGAGGGCATTAAGCATCCCCTGAGGCACACAGATGCCTCTAACAGTAAGGTAAGGCCCTGCATTAAGGAAGTTTCTCATCTCCAAGGGAGGCAGCAACTGTCTGAGGGAACACACTACATACAGAGGACAGGAGTGCAAGACCCCTAGACTGTCAGTCCTATGAGATTCTGTAGAAATATCTATTTGCAACACAAATCTTTGGAAAAACACAAAAATGAAAAGAAAACAGATCTGTGCATTTTAAAATCTGGTGGCAAAGCTTCCATTATTTTTAATGGAGCCAAGGATTTACTACTTTTAAAAAAGCAACATCTAAAGTATCCCCCCACTGACTGTCTCAGCACAACGGTGGGTGAAAGAGCAAGCAGCAATCTCCCACCTGTATCACCTCTCTGCCCTTGTACAGGAACTGAGACATGTGGAAATTGCAACTTTGGGTGGTCAGTACTTCTGGCTCCAATACCACCCATGCATCCTTTCTCTGTCAGCATCTGCAATCACAGTCTGCCAAACTCAATTCTCTCAAAAAAAAGAATAGCATTACCTTTTCTCAAAATAAAAAAAAAACAAGGTAAAGAACAAGAAAAAAGAGAGAGGAAAAGGGCGCTTTGGAAGATCTTAGAGAATTAAATTGTCACATTTACTCTGAATCATTTATCTCAGAAAACACCTACCTGTAGTCATCAGTTTGTTCTTTATCCTTTATGCCACTTCTACAAAACTATGCTACAAAACAGTGGCTTAAAATGACTGTTTCAGTCATGTTTTATGAAACTGCATGATGCAGTCAGTCCACCTGGGTAAATTCCTGTGCCAAAAAAAAAAAAAAAAAAAAAACCCCCAACCATTTTCTTGGAAGAGAAAGCAAAACAAAGCTATGATTAATTTCTTTTTCCTACTTAAATGCTTTAAGTGTATGTGGTAGGGGTAGGATTAACATGTTGAAAAAATCATCTCTGTCCTCAGTGTTGGATTCCTGGTAGATCTGTAGGTCCTGCAACTCCTTAAGCACTTCATAGTTTGGCTAGAAAATTCCCAGAGAGCTTATTTTGACTTATTTATTATTTCTTGGAATTGCCCATTGTGCGGAGATGGACATCTATCTCCTAGTCTAAACCTTCATTACACTGTAGGCTGAGATGAATAGGGACCTGAATGCCATCTAGGCTTGTCACTAAAGCATTAGAATGATCAGAACTATAGCTCTTGTAGCAATGGCAGCATTTAAATGGTAACAGGAACATTTCAGTAAGCAACCAAAGTCTTCCTTTCTTCCCTGACACAGAATTCAAACCAAAACTATGGTGCTAAAACTTCAGTGTCACAATCCCTGAAAAAGTCGGGGGTCCACCACAGAGCATCAGTGGCATGACAGTAAAAATTCCTCCACTTCTGAAGTGTAAGGGACTCAAGACTGGCAGCACCCCGAAATGCAGGCTAGTACCATGAGTTACATCTTACTGTCAATAACGGAGATATTAAAGAACCTGATCTCAACAGAACAGACAGGTGGTTATGAAACTGTCTGGTAAAATGGGAAAACACCCTTGTAAGCAAAGCTATCAACACTACAAAAATCTGAAAGTAAAATTGGTATAAATAATTATCTGGAACCAATGAGGCGAGAAAGACAAATACTGTAAGGAGAGAATAAGATACAAATTTAAAAACCCGAGCTGCAGCAAGCGAGACACATGAAAGCCAACCATTGCTGTAAAGTACAAGAGAAGAGGCAAAGTGCTGAGGTGATTCTGTTCCAGTAGGAGAATGGTACTCTTAAAAACAGTTAATCAAACCCAGAATATTCATACATTGCTAGTTAATCTAACTTTACTTCTCAAGTGTTCTTGTTTTCCATTTTGAACACAACTGAAGAAGATGAATATGTAGATTAATCTAATCCTGGAATTAATTTTCATCATAACTGCTGAATATTTGTACACAAATACCATATTGCTGAAACGCACCCTACACTTTTAATTTAATACCATGAATTCATGAATACGTCTTTGGACCGAATTAGTGGAACCTTTTAAAAAGTTTATAGTCTGACATCAAAAGCTACACATAAATGTTTCCAAAGGGAATGCAAGGACCACCAAAGTGAGGTTATCTGTGCTTCATGTTCTCATTTTTGCTGCCTTATAAAAACCTTGCTGCAGCACAAGCCTTTGGGACTATGGTTAACCTTTACCTAGCAGGGCCCAGCTTTTCCTACCTTTGTCCCTCCTGCCCTGGCAGGCTGAAGAAATACCCTATCCCATCCTTACAGACATGTTAGTCACTCAGGACAAATTCCCACACTCACCTTTTTTCTACCCTCTCCTTCCTTCCTTCTCCTCCACCTGAGCAGAAGCCTTTTTGCCTAACACCTGAATCCTTGCGCAGGTCCCAGCTGGCTATTTCTGATGAGTCTCTTGACCATCATGGGGCTCCTTCCCACCTTGCTCCCAGGCTGCCTTTCTTGGGTTCCAAACCACAGACCAAGCACAGTGACCACCACCTCCCCACTGCTGCTGACATCCCCAGGGGCCACCTCTTCCCTCTCCGCTCTCAACATTTGCTGTTCCTGTGCATTAACAACTCACTCCTGCTAATGCTATTTTGCTGAAAAATTGGTTACAAGGATTTCTGCTCACACATTTTCCTATGCCTCCTATCTGCAACTACACAAGTCTTTCTTTCTCCCTTTCGTGGTAAAGTTGCTCACACACCTTTGTAAAATGCTTAAACATTGTGTCTCGCCATCGCATTGTCACAAAATACTTATATGCTGTTGTAGATCACACTGGTTTAGAGCACTTATATTTGAGTTCAAAGCAAGCTATTATTAATTATATCCTAATTAGTGCATTTATAATTTATAGATGTCACAAACCTCTGCTGGGACTGCAGTTGCATTGTTTGCCTATTCTCAAGATTAGTTTTTGCTGGCACTTCTTTGATTTTGTACTATTGAGACACAAAAGCTTTCTTATTTTAAGTACCATTGGGCTCATTTCCAGCTTATAGGGTACTGCTGCATGTGTTGTTTACACCTTATATATCCTTCCACAAATAAATTTTCTATTTTTTAAACCTCACTTTAGAGGAAGGTGGCAGTCATATGAAAATAATGGCATGAGAAATCAATTTTATAGACAATGAGAGGATTGTGATTAATGGTGTTATAAACATACCCACCACCACTCAACAGTCAAAATGTGGCACACTGGTTTGTGAGATGTAGTATCCTCATTTTTCAATCTGGGGTTTCTTGGACAGAAATATGTGCCATGCCCGTACTATGCATAAAATGTAGAGCTGAACAGACTGTACCAGAGAAGTGGCCAAAATCATCTTTTGCCTCAAAGTTAGGAGAGAAATAGAAAAAAAAATGGCACGGTGATAGATGACTTGAAAAAATAGTAGCACCTTTTCCCTTTGCTCCCCAAAAAGGAAACAGAGACATCAAATACGCTTATCTTTTTACAAAACTAACCTTTAGTAGATAGCGGAATCATTTAAAAAAAAAAAAATACAAGGAATAAGCAAATAACAAAATGGGCCAATTTCCACTCTCAAGAAGCCTGTAAATATATGGGAGAAGAGAAGAGGAATAACTGCCAGAAAGAGAATAGAAAGACAGAAATGAAGCAACAGATGGAAAAAGAATGGCAAGGAGCTAGATGAAGTTAAGCAAAAATAAAAGTCTAGGAGATAAAACAAGAGGGAAAAAATGAAAGGCAGAAATGGGAAATGTACACATCTTAGAAGAATTTAAAAGGAGGAAAAGTAGGAGAATCCTAGTGAGACTGAATGATCATGTATCTGAGGCAAAACAGCCTCAGGGAAAGAATAAGGACACAAAAGTCATATTGCTTTAATCATGCGATGTAGTTACACTAGTAAAACCTCCTGAGCATAGACTCAGCAGTGTAGATCTAAATGTGTTTGTATCAGTAGAGCATAAAAGAAATGGAAAATCTGCAGGGCAGGAATACAGCTAATGGCAGCAAAGGCAAAGCAATGGTCAGGCTGGAAAAAAGAGATAAGGAGTTGCACATTCTACTCAACAGTAACAACAGAGCAGCATTTTAATGGTGCCTCTTAAGTTTTGTTGCAGAAAGGTTTCACTTCTGCAATTGAACAATAAATTCAGCTTTCAAAGGTTTCCAAACCTCGCGTGGTTCCCTCTCATGCCAAGATACTTCAGACACAGACTTAGACTGCACACCTTCTGGTATATTTGCTTTGCAGAGAATATTCTTATCAGCTTAGGCAATTGCATTTGCCCCTCACACATACAGCTGAGGTTCTGGGGGAAGACTTACTGTTTTGGGCTTCTAACTTCAGCCCCCTTCACTGCACATAAACTCAAGGCCAAAGGTAGATGGCAGGAATAGCCACGCGTGCCCTGTGCAGGGACCCACTGCAGTCAATACTGGACTCTGGGGGGGGTAACCTGATAGTTATATGTTTTGAACACATTCTTAAATGCAGTTATGAATCACATCAAAGAGAACAAGATTGCTGTACAAACTAATCCTCTTTTCTCTTGAGTTTCAGAGCAATTACACTGCATTTGAGGCACCGTGGATTTCAGCTGGCTGAACCAGTGCCCGGGCGCCGATGGGCATCTTGGTAGATCTGATAAGCCAGATAATTCATGCACAGATGAACAGCAGTTACTGTTATGCTCATCCATTTCTACTATTAATATTATTGCAGCTGCTTTGCTTTCTTAGATAGAGGATAATAAAGATTCACAAGATACAGACCAGGGTCTCTATTATTAGTGTGCAAAAGCAACCTTCATTAATGTCTGCTGACAGCGTGACGACTTAAGTGATTCAGTCTGGTGTCCTTTAGTCACAGCCTCTTGAGGGCTAAGGCTTTCTGTGTAGCAGCAGGGACCACTTCCATACTAAACACTGATGCTCAGTTAATCCAAGTTCTAATTAATTGGTTTTCTTTTACTGTGTATTCATGTCTAAAAGGGATTTTTATATCAGTTTATCACATTTAACAAACCAGCACAAAGCCGAGTTAGAGCTGTTGTAATTATTGTATTCTTTTTCACAATGAGTGAATACAGAGCATCCATTTTAATTCTAGTGTGAGCAGGCATGTCACCACAGAAGCCTGTCTTGATGTAGGGATCTGGAACGAAAGCCTGGGTAGGTCAGTCTTAAAGATGACAGGGCTCCACTTCACTATGTTATGTATTAATAAACCCAGTCCAGCAGAGCCAGAGACATTCCTATGTTACAGAAATTTCCATAATGAAGCACAATCAGTGGAGTTAAACTCATTAATAACAGAGCTAAGGGTGTGTTGACACAGTAAGAGGTAAGACAATAATTATTAGAGAAAAGATACTGTTGGAGAGGCAGATTTGTGCCTCCATCAAACTACTAACCAGCCATTGCCTCAGAGATATGGATAGAGTGAGGGTTATGTCTCATTTACTTTCTCTCGAAAAGACAGGTGCTTCATAACACAATAGATTTTCCAGCCAGGGTTTCTCTGGGCAGAAAATACAGGCTGATCTTTCTACATTTTGAGTCACAGAAGTGTTACCATCAAGTACGACAAAGGTAACCTCTAAGCAGACCTTTATGTGTCAGCTTTCTCTGACCCTTCTTGTGAGTTGCCTATAGATGTATGTGCAGTCAGCCACCTTATATTAGTATACTGGCTTGCATGTCCCATCAGAAGATCTCCTAGGTTTCCAGAAAATATATGAAATTTCAATTTCAGTTGATGGCTTAGGTTTCTAAGTATAATCTCATTTAACACTAACACAAGCACAAATCTACATTTCCAAAGCTACTAGCTTACAGGGTGAGATCATTTCTTTCGGAGACATTAAAGAGGTACCCATTTGTACTACAGAGGTGAGAAAGCTGCTGGAAGACTTGGGAGGGTTCCTTCTCCTCAGAAATAAACAAGAGGAATCAAAAAGCTCTTGCTACATGGGGAGAAAATGAGCATTTATAAAAAATTTTCAACAGGACTACTTTAGGGCTTCAGACACTTAGCTGAGCCAGATTTAACAGGTCAGGACATAAAGTTATTTTGAAAAAAAACCCAACACTCTAGTTCGATCAGAAGATTTAGAATTAGAATTAATAGGGACCAAAACATTTCCTAAATGGAGAATGCCACTGAGGTATGGATTGCACTAAGCTCTATGCACGCTAAAGTACTGCCTCAAAACTACTCACCCAACTCATAGTCATTTGTGTGTATTATACTTGTTAGACTTATTTCCAGGCTTGAGGTGGGCATAGGCTATAAGCCATACTTGTACCGCAGGAATCTTTTTTTCTTTCATAGTTCCTTGGTTTTATTTACCATTTACACTGGCCCATCCCTAGATGCATGCACAGAAAGAGAGCCAATTCTGCACAAGATTTTATGGGTGACAAGGGAATTTTCCTTTGCACAACCATTTACTCCTGTACAAAATCAGTATTAAACCCCACCTAATAGCATTTGCAATGACATAAACAACTATATAACTGCTAGGGTACCCTGCAGGCTTTTTGATCATGGCTCGGTTACCCTTTTCTTTCCATCTCAGTTGCAGCATGAGAGAAATTGCCTTAAGAGACACTATTGCTAGCAGTTGCTTACAGTCATGAAGCCTCATCTCACCCCCCCATGGCCTCTACGACTACACCAGCAACAGAGAACAGATTCTTCCAGCAGGCCAAATGATTCAAATAACTTCTTTCTAGAAAGCAGAGAGAGTTGTGTAGCCAGGACTTTACTGGTGCTTCTCCTGCATCCGTCTTCTCCGGGGAGCTTTTTTTGTGTTTGCTGCTTTTTACTTTTAGTCCTGAAATGGCCCCCTTGGCTGCCCTGAGCAGATGTTTGGAGCTGTCATTGGAGGCAAAGACAAACTATAAAGTTCCAGCAAAACAGAACAACTCAGTGTGAAATCAAGCTGCTATCAGGAGACACTGGGATCTATGACCCTCAGGATGGTTTGGGGTGGGGGAGTTATTTTCATGCTATCAGTCACAACTTGTTCCTGAGCAGCCCACCAACAGCAAAGTCCTACTTCTTGCTCCACTGCAGCCTGGGAGAATCCATTGCAGAGTCCTAAATCAGGTCTTCTGTGAGGGGAAGCCACAAAGCCCACCAAAACACAGGTACAAACATGTCTCATCAAAATCAACAGCTCCAACCTGAGGGGTTAATTTGGCTTGTGAGCAGAGCTGAAGAAATCCTCTCTCCTTTCATTGCCTCCCTTGAGCTTTGTCATCCTTCAGTTACCAAAGCAAATGTCACTGCTGTGCTGTTTGAAGCAGCTCTGATTAATTCATCTCCCTGGTATATAATGATGATAAAGTCAATAGAAGCGAAAAGCTTACAACCAGCTGCTAGGCACCAACTAAACAGAAATGTAGAAAAGAGAGCAGGTCTGACTCTAACCACCCTGCTAAAAGGCATGGAGATTGCAAACTGAGCATACATTTCTCGTCTGCCTCTTGCCATCCCTTTCCTCTATCATCCTCTGAATTGTAATGAGACACAGTGTCTTCACTGTTGCTTACTTCCTACGATTATGGGACATTTTCCTTTTAAGCACATTGAAGAGCTAAATGTGTGTTTGTGGTATACAAGATACTTTTGTTAACGTTATAGAGGAGAAAACTGTATGAATCCCTTTGTGTTCTGTCGCTGGGATGAGTTTATCATTCCACAATCAAATGTAATGCAAGTTGGCATCAATTTTACTAAGAATAATAAGCCAAAACGTAATGTGAATACATAAAAAGTGTTGTTGACAGCTTGTTTACAAAATCCAGGATTTTAATGCAGATTTTGTTTTAGCACAAAACCTATTAACATAATAAGAATACTGTCTGCTTCAGACAACCTGTTATCCTCAGCTGCACTTTTTTTGGAGCAGTCATACTTTCTCAGACACCCTGAAACTTTGCTTACACACAGTCCTCACTGACGCTAGTCCCATGGATTTCAAAAGATTTTATGAAGGTTTCTCTACCAATAAATATGGCTGTTCTTTCCACTTCCCAGGACAGGCAGGTTTATTTTATTAAATGCTTGCTCTTTGGAGACACATTATTTTGAAACCCTCCAAATTCAGATTTGCTTGTGCAACTAGGGTAATTGGATACACATTTCAGTAGCTCAGCACCTTTTCAGGGGCAAACTCATTCCCCTGAGGGTCAAAGTAATAGTACAAAGATAAATAATCTTAAATATTCAGTCTAAGGCCCAGTTCAGGAAAGCAGTTAAGCAAGTGTTTCACCATTCAAGAAGAACACAGATGCCTTTTTAGAAATATCATTTAAGTATTTCATAAATAAAAGTATTTTCCTGAATTAAGGACTTTCTCTGAAGAACGTCTGCTTAATACATCAAGTTGGGAGAAGCCACTTCACAAGAATCTACCTGAGCTTTGCATGAGGTCCAATTTTATCTGGTCTCTTTATTAATCATTATAACAGAAATATAAACCATACATTTGAAATCCAAGGAGGACTGATGTAGGCAACACTACGCAAAGAGAATAAATGCAGTCATCTTTCACAAAGGTGGTGCACAGAGCTCTGTTTTAACAGTAAAACAAAAAGGAACAAACCTAAGTGTATAACTTTTATTTTGGTGTTCTCCAGCTCCTGAGTACTTGTCTTGCAAACTCTTTTAATGTTTGTGTATGCAAGAAGTGTACACATAATATGCATTTATCCATCCCATGAATAGAAAATTTCATTGATGGGTTGATTCTTCAATCTGTTCCAGTGCAGAGATGCCAAGTTTGATAAATCTTTTACAAAGGCAACTAAAAAAATTATGTCTAATACGGTCCATAGAAAAGTTATGTAAAATTTAATTATGTTAAGGGAAACTTATACTAAAGGTTTAAAAATCTCTTACAACAAAAGCTAAATATAAAATATAAATATTTACAAATTTAAACATTTAAAAATCTCCTGTCTGCTTATATGCAGAATATATAACATATGTTCTCTGGATTTTGTTTTTATTTAAATTTGTTTACAGTAATTGATACACAAAAAATATTTCCAGTTTCTGTTGGTAGTATAGAATACTTATATTAAATTTGAGTCCTTATTTTGAAACAAATTTCCAAATCTAACCTGCACTGGAGAAAATCTGACCACCTACTTATTTTTCCAGTCTGACAGTGGAAATAAGATTACAGGAGGTATTTTATTGTACACAGGAACAAGAATTTATGAAGACTGTGGAGTCAAGAAATACCAAATTAAAAATTTTACATACAGGTTCAAGGCAGCTTCTTTATTCGTCTACTTCACACAGTTTTCACTTTCATGACATAATTTTTTCATGAAAAAAACGCAGCCATCTTTAGTCAACAAGTGCTAAGAATATCCATTTGGCATGTTGCGTTACATCAGTTCATGATGTAGCCACACATTATTCATTGAATGTCATTCAAGTTTTTTTCTCAAATTAGAATTGCAGATTTTCTCATGGACATCCTTAGAGCGTTTCACAAGCCTCACTCAACTTATCTTCACAAGAACCCTTCAGTGGGATAGATGAAGTGAGACAAAGAATGTTTAAAATTGTTTTTTAACTTGGAGTTTATAATTTGCAACTGTGACTAATCAGCACATCAGAAAAATCAGGTTAAATTCCCAGGTGAAAGCCTTGCTCAGCCTCCAGGGGCTTCCAGATGCAGTATATGTACTGCAGATGCTGTCTTAAAGGTTTTAACTGCCAGCCTAAGCAGAAGGTAAGATTTTTCAAAGGCTTATGACAGGGTCGGCTTGGAGGATTTTTCTTGTAGGACACCTAAAACTACGTCTATGATAGTACCTCAGCCTCTGACAAATTTCAGACCCTGAAGTCTGTCTCTGAAACATGAGAGCATTAAAGCTCTCCAACAGAAATGATTGTGCAATAATGTATTTAATATTTATCTTCCCTTAGTCTTGTTTTTGACAAATAACTTGAACTGTCAAGTGGCCTTATTTACTGGCAACACTGAAAACTATGCCTTTAATGACAATATTTATTATTTGGAATGTATCTTGTCAAGATTTTCCACTCACTCGTCTTGTACGTTGTGCATGCACATGCCTTACATCCTGTGTAGTAGTTTAGCAGAGGTCTTTGAGCTCAAGCAAATTACATTGTAATTACATTACAGTGGACTCTTCACTGACTTCAGCTGGTATGGTGCAAAACCTCAGCATGTTATTCATATTCTTCTTCAGTCTCACATTAATACTTCTTCCCATTTGCACACAGTCAAGACAGAAAAGTATCTTCACACATATTTTGGCCACTCAAGTGACACTGCTTGGGCCCAGAGCTGGTGGATCTACAAGCAAACATTTTGCTCAGAGGTCAGAGTATATGCCCACATTAACCCCTAAAATTGTTTTTCCAACCAGCTCTTAAAAATAAATATTCAGTCATGGACTGATCTTTGCCTATGGAAATGCACATACCTTTAAGACAGCGAATGTATGAGATAGATTACATTACACACAGCTTAAACCACCACTAAAAATCTGGATCAAAATGAAATAACCTACGTGCTATAATCAAACTAGTAGCACAAAGTTTGATATATTTCCACCTACCAGGCAACTTACTCCTTATTTATAAAACTAAAAAAAAAAAATAAAAAAATTATACTTCGTAGGTTTCCTTTTCTTAGGCATTCTGGGACCTTAATAAATAAATTCACTGGCTACAATCTGTAGCCATGTGATCTCAAAAGCGAATGCAGGAAAGACAATGGGAAACAAAACACCCTGAAGCATTAACACTCCAGAGGCAATTTGAAGAGAATCTTAAGTTTTCAATTTATGTTCATGAGCCCCAGCACTGTCAGACTTGCTGTGATTTTTTACTTCAAACCATTGTCTGTAACTCTTTTCACGACCAATGCATACAACGCACACGAGAGGTAATAGGTTGGAAAGTGCGGTAGGTGAATATATTAAGGAGAAGGATGAAGAAAAAAAAGGAGATTATGCACATCACTGACATTAGGAAATTTAGGAAAAAATAAGCCTTTTCCCTATTCTCCTTAACACTGTTTGTTAAGTAAGAGGGGTTTTTTTCCCCTCTTAAACTTTATTAAGGATAAGTAGGCACAGGCCATCTGGAGAAAGGGGCTGGAGGCAAAACAAACAAGTTAGGGTTTTGTTTGGCAATTGGTGGACTGGAGGAACAGAATGTGAATGAACAAGACATAAGGTTCAAAATAGCAGGTGTCTATAAACAGCAAAGTATCTGGTGGACAAAAAATTTGAGAGGGAAGGGGGAGACATGGGAGGAAGCAGGAAAAAGAAAAATCTGTAACTCCCCACTGATTGTGCCTCTTATTTATAGCACTCCACAGCTCCTTTTCTCCTATTATCTTGTACAGTTAGGGCAGTTCATACATCACGGACAAACCAATGTGTGTTGATTTTCTTAAAAATAGCAGCAGGTCTTTTACTCCAGCCAAGATAATAGTAATGATGGCCAAGAACACATCTCGAGAGGGCTTTCTTTCCATTACTGATTCATTAGGCAAAGCACTAATTGAAACTACTGCTAATAAATCACTGCTGCCTATCAAAGTTGCAACAGCAACCTGAAAAAAAGAAAAAACAGCATGTGATCAACTTTAAACATAGTGCAAAACCCCTTTTGCTTCTTATTATTTTGAGCAGTGCCAGGATATTGCTAATCCTATAATATTCTCCCTAATACGAAATGTGTGAGAAAAGGTTTCTTCTCTCACCCTTTCCCTCTAAAGCATCTACGAAGATTTTAATCCTTCTCTCAATAAATCTCAACACTTGTTGATTTTCATTTGTCCTTAATAAATCACTCAGATTTTCATATGCTGACTTCATCTGAGGTGGTTAGCACTTACTCTGAATTGCTAGGATTTCCTATTGCAAATTCACTTCAGAAATATTAATTTAATGCTTCAGCTATTTCATTATTTTTTCTGACTTGGTTTCCAATGATTTTCTTAGCATCCCATTACAAGAAACACAGAGGCTCATGCTTAGCATATTTATATTCTGTCTATTCATTTCAGGTGCCACTGATTTTCTGCCATTTGGAAGCTATGAATTCTTTAATGGTGGTTAATGTAGGGAGTAACCGTCTGATAGCTGTTACGCTGATGTTTCCATATTTTTTATTAGTATCTTTAAAACAATAGTTGGTGTTTGCATATAACTCTACTTCCCTGCTATTTGATCAATAGTATTTATTTCTTTTACAAAGGCCAAAGCATCCGTTTAGAAAATATATCTTTTTAAAGCACTTCAGAAAGTCGGGTAAAATCAGGAAACAAGTACATAAACAAATCCATTGACTATAAAAAGTGACACAGAAAGCTAGCAACACAGTAGGAAATAGAAGCCTTTTCTTTATGAACCTATTCCCATATATTAAATATAAAATCATTCTGAGTTGCTGGAGAAAGTCTGCAATGCAAGTTGTCTGAAGACAGTTTTTGCAAATTACATTTGACTTCTTAGATGAGACCTTCCTCTTTCTGGGTGGTCAAACAATTTTCATTTCTAACTGTACCTTTAAAATTCGGTTTCTTAGAAACAATACATTATTTTGATTTTTGTTAAGAAAACTGGAATTACTTTCTAAGACTAGACTTGGTGTTAACCAAGACATGGTACAAGAAGCTTTGGTATGGTCTAAAATAAGCTTTTATGAAGAGCTGTGGAACAATCCATTCAATTAGGCAAGTTTCCTTTTATAGATATGATCTGGAGTTCGCTTATTCCCCAAAGAATAAATCATTATACATTTTTCAAGATGATTGAGTGTTTCTAAATCCTGCAGTTCAATTCAACTATTCTCATAGAAGTGAGAAATATTTTTTCAATCATACCTCAGTAATATCTGCTTGCAAGGTGTTCACAAAGCTCACTGTGCAGTACAGGAGAACATTTCCAGTTTTTAAACTCATTTTGAATTGACCTGTAGTTACGATAGAGAGTAAATATATCCAGTCCAACAGCTCTTAAAGAAGTTGAACTACCACAGGATAAGGGGTATGGCCCTTCCATGACGTTCGAGAGGGAGTCAGGCTGGCTCTGCAATGGTCAACATATCTCCAAATGGTCTAGATTTTGAAGTAAAAGTTTAAATGTGAAAGTCTATGGGTTATTCGTGGTAGCAAAGACAATGGCTAACAGTAAAGAATTACAGAAAACCTTTACAAGAGCAAATGACTGGACAAAATTGGCCTGTGACAGTTGTAAGGTAGTGTAGATAGAGGAGCAAAAATAACCTTAACTTTACATACTAAACAGTGAGCTAATAATGTTCACTCGGGAAACGCAGCTTGTTATTATAAGATGTTCTTCTAAGAAAATATATTCCTCAGGTTATCTGTCAATAACACTTCAAAACCTGAATTAGATCTTAACAATTACTAGGAATAAAATGGAAAAACAGAAGAAATCAGCAGGCTGCTGTGTAAATCCATGGTGTATTTGTGTCTTGGCTAGTGTTTATACTTCACATCCTTCAATTCAAAAAGGCTATGGTGAAACTTCAGAAGGTGAAAAAAGGGATGAGCAAAGATATGAGAGTATTTCCATATAATAAATGAGCAAATAGACTGTGATCTCCAGACTGGAAATATGTCTATAAAATCATGATCTAGAAAAAGGATGGCTATTCATTACCCCTTCCCAACCAAAAGATTTGGGAAAGGTCGTGGAGGAGAGGTGTCATAAAATTAAATTAGCAAAGGACAAGTCCAAAACAAACAGCTGGAATATTTTTCCCACAGTGTATAGTTTATCTGTGAAACTCCTTGTGAAAGATGTTGAATTTACACAGGTTCAGCAAGGAGCTGGCTAAGTTTGTGGAAGGACAATCCATCAGGTGCCATGCAATATAAAGATGCCATTTCTTATTCAAGAAGTCTCTGGGTCACAGAAATCTCTGAAAGTTGGGACAATATTCTGGGAAAACATCATTTTATGTTTGCTCTACTCTTGAGTTCTTCACAGGCACCCAGTATGCCCTGCTGTTAGATGCTGGGCTGGCCAGACCCTTGGCCACTCTCAGTGCTATTCTTTGCTAGATAGCTCAATACTTGGTGAAGTTCTAGTATGTCCCTGTTTCTTTCCTTGCTTTCAGTAATTACCCTGCTTATCTGCTGGAGATGGTTTCTTTTAACAGGCTTTGCTTACATTGCCCTGTATTGCTATAATTCATATATTGCTGTCTTAATGTATTTTACACCATTCAGAAACAGTAAATGGATCTCAGAGTAGTCATATATTTGTATATACTCTATGGCTTAAAACAAACATCACTGAATAGCCAAAGGGATGTCAAAGAAAATGAGAATCCCATCCTCTGAGAACAGCCAAAAGCATACTAAAGATAATATACTTCTACATAATTTATTGCTTAACTAATATTTTGTTCAGCCTTTTAGAGAGAATTTCACTAAAAAAATAAATTCCACCCACTCTTCAAATTCACTTGATTTTTATGGGATACTATACACTAGTTTTGTCAAGGATGTAGTCAGTGTAACTTGTGCTGTTCTGATGTGCAGATTACATTGATAACTATAATGGAAGTCAATGAAAAATATACTTCATTACCTCAAAATGATCCAAAGTACCTGGGTAATTTTCTTTACACTCACGTAAAGCCCTGTGCAAACAACTTTACCTTCTTTTTACAATTTGCTTTGTCATATGAGCTTTCACTGAATTCTTCCTGGCTGTGCAAAAGAAGCAACAATGTTGTTTAAGGAAGGAATGCCAGTTTATTTGAAGGAAATCCTCAGGAAAACAGTGCATCATAAAAAAATTTCCTAGAAGCAAAATTAATTTAACCTTAAGTTTGGTTGCCTAAAAGCATGATCAATATGATTTTGTACTCCCTGTGCACTACTTGCCTTCTTTTGACAGAACAAGTAACATAAGAGAAAGAAAATCTCATTTGAGTCCTGTTGATGTATCACTTCTGAAACCGGTGAGATCTCTCCCGCACCAAAGTGTTCCAAAGTATTTGCTAAGACGACTGAGTGGAAATGAATTGCTGCACTTCCTCCTTCTCCTTCCAGCAAACTGTAAAATGCAGACATGCATCTTCATGTCAGCTTTTGCGATTGCATTATTAGCATGAGTTTGCTTAGGGTTCGGAAGAGGGTTTCAAGGTCCCAGGAGCAGGATTAGGTTTTGTTTAGTTTTTTACCCTTTCAAAAGAACAATAAAAAAGAATTAACAAATTGTGTTGTGCGACCATAGTCTCATTTTTATACTCCTACATGCCAACAATGTTTTAATGGAACAGAAAACAAAATAAAACCTTAAATCCTGTGAGTGAAAAAAAGAAGAAAAGAAAAAAAACAATCCCCCAAAACAGATAAAACCAAATGTGTTTTAGAAGAGGCTGATTTTGCATTCTCTAGGGCTTAATACAACAGTTCTTGCACAACCAATGACTGCACCGAGATTGCTCCAATGTGAGAAATTTTGAGGGCTATAAAATATTGTGTGAATATTTTTAACCAGGGATCGATGTTAAGTTGATTAGCATAAACGTTTCTTTAATGGAAACAGAATTCCAGTTATAACAGTGTATACTGCTCTTACAAAGAAAAAGTCTCCACACTGAGAGTGAGAGAGGCCAAATTCAATTTCAGACAAACTGTCTGAAGGAGCATTTTTCAGGCTCATCTGTTTGATTTTTCTTTTGTTTTGTTTTGATCCAGACTTTTTACAAGGTTTTGGTTTCGGTGGTTTTTTTAATATAAAAGGAGGTTGTGCTGGTTCTGGGAGAAGATCTTGTGATCTACAGTTAGTCATTATTAGAGCAGCCACAAGGTTTCTCAGCAGTGCTGCAAAACTCAGCCCCACTGCAGCAGACTTCACCAACCAAGGGGGCCTGAGCATGGATGGGGCTGGAAGTCTGTCTTGGTGGGAGGTTTTGGGGCAATGGGGAGAGCTCTTTCCCTCCTACTCCACATGCTTCCTCTGCTACCACTGACTCTATTAGGAGGGGTGGGAGCCACTCTTGCTTTGAGTGGGTGCTGTGCCTCATTTCCATTAGCCTCTTAATATCATATTTCAGACTTAAAAAAAAACAAAACAAAAAACATCTAGGTGAGGGATACAACCTGCATATGAGTAAAATGGGACGTATGATTAACCTCACACCCTCTGCAGGAGAGATACTGCTTCTCTATCACTTGCCAGGTTATCTCAAGGACTAAGCACAACTAAAAGCCACGTTTGATCATCTCTGCTGGCTCCCTATAACTCAGCCTTGTTCACTTGGGTTGCACTCACCAGGTTGCCAATTTCTCTGACTCAAGATAAAACAGACCCGCCAGTAATGCAGACCCATCCCACAAAGGTATTGGAAGATGGGGACTGAGACCTTCAATGCCTCACAGGACTTAATATTTATAATGAGAATTTTGACCTGTTCTGGCAGCCAATTATACAAAACAATATATGTGGTTTAACACATTATTATCAGAGAGAAGGAAATCAAAGCCAAAGTATGATCTCATGCTTCCATATAGTGTATTAACCTATTAAAAGATTTAGAGTACTACATCACAGAAGTGAATTAATAATTAAATGGAAGATGTCCGGTGCTTTATCACACTTTATGTCCATACGTTTGTAAGAAGAGGGGCATTAGTTTATTTTAAGAAGAAAAGTAGCTTAACACTGGTTAGGAGCTTTAAAATCAAAACCAAAGCCTCCATAGAATGCAATTCTGGTTCCAAAATAATAATTCCTTCCACAGCACATTTTCAGGAGATGTGTTTATTTTTAAACGTAGATAATGATACATCCTTCATAGTGTACAGACTTTCTGCTTAACTGTCTATTATTACAACTTGAATACTAGTTACTTTAATACAAATAGCTAAATACATTGACAAAGACAAATGAAGCCCTAAAAAGAAATTACTGAACATCTGCTATTGTGAATGAGTTTTTCATCTGTGACTATACTCAGATTGTGTCAATACAAACTTTCAGGCACAACATATTCCCTTGTGATGGTGCCTTTTCATCTGCATGATAATTGCATTCATTATTAAATATATGGATTTTTTTAGTTTTGATTGTCTAGTTCTGCAAATTGTTCACAAAACAGAAGGTTAAGAATGACCAAACCTGATGTTGATGCTGACAGCCATTTTGATTAATACCATATGCTGGAATTTTACACACCTTTTTCCTTTTATATGTGTTCTTAGTGTTCTGATATATAAACTAAATGAAAGAGAAAGTTTCTCTGAGTCTTGAGAGTATAAATTACTATGAGTTCCAACCTACTACAACATGAGCAACAAGAAGATAGCACATCCCGATGGTACAGGACACAATCATCATTGGGAAACCTAACCTGAAACAACAATAAAATAAAGGAAATATTAATAAAGATACAGTAGTTTGTTCTCCAAGCAATTTACAGAAAGGAAATTTAAGTTATCCTACACATTCTAAGCCTCAAATATGCTTATAGCAGTGCCAAAAGAATGGATGTACTGAGAGTACGACAATGTCTAGGAGTCTAATATTCAAGCTCATATTTCTACTTCCAGCCTATTTAAGAGATAGGAGGTTAAAATCAGCATAATTTCATTGATTTCAGGACATCTCCTCCAATTTACTCTGTCACAGAGTCTAGCATGCCTTGTTGTTTTGTTTGTTTGGGTTTTTTTCCTCAGACAACATGCAATTATACAGGTAAAATAACAATTTTTAGGAATTATACAGCATTAGAATAGATTATCCAGTGTGTATCACTTTAGATTAGGTGTGTAACTCTGGTATGGAACTTTATGACTTAATCTATGGCTGAAACTCATTAAATTGTTTCCCTGTTGATCTGTAGTCACATACAGCTACTACTCCTTTTCCGTACCTCTCACTAGGTTTAACAGACTTGAATATTAATGAACTGTTGGAAATAAACCCCAGGCAGCTGTAAAAGTGCTAAAACTTTGCTGTTCTAACAAAACAGTTATTTCTTTTTCACCACAGAATAAGCTTTTGAGACATCACCTAGATTTTATAGCTTTCTTTAGACTGACAAACACAGGCAGCAGACAGACAACTGTAAAGGATGTTGCGGGGTTGACCAAGTCCTACTCTACTAGATTTGTACATCTTCCATATGTGTGAAAAGAAGGGAGTTTTCTGAAACTTAAAAGCGTTATTGTATGATACTGAGGGACTGTGAAGAACCACTGCTGTGATCACACTCATTTATTTTATGTTACTGAAACCACAAGGAGAACTGAGGTGAGAAATGGTCATGCCACAAACGACCTTCCTTACGTACTTTCTTTTGTTAAGTTCAGCCAAAAATTTCCATAAACCTCATCAAAGCATGACAGTGTTCTCTGAAGTACAGCATTTCATTTATTCTTCTCCTTGAAGACCTACTTATTATATGTGGGTATATTAGTTGTGCCTTTTTGCCTTGCTTGTTAGGAGCCTTTAGGAAGGTTCCTCCAACCTGTTCCCCTGTGCCACTGCTGATTAGAGCACTAATCAAGAGATGTCCATCTCACACAATACCATTCTCTGAGCTTGGGTGGATGAATAGCTCCTTTCTTTAGGAAGCTACAGCTGAAGGGACCTCTTGGGGCATTAAGTCTGCCCCCTACTTCCTCAGGGTATGAAAAGACTTGCATAAAATGAAAATTAAACTTCTCAGTGGCTCACTGTAGTCTGCTTTTTCTACCTGCAGCTGTGACGTTACTCTACACCTTGAGATCCTCATTAGTCATGCTTCTTTCATTGCTGTTTTGCTGAAAAGCTGACTGAAGGAGGCATAGATCTGACCAGCAGATCAGAGGTGCTTTCACCTTTAACAGCCATTGATTCAAGTTACTGACAAGGGGGAATTTTACCAGGAATGAGTGTCATTGCAAACACAAAAATAATCAGCCCTGACCCCTAAAGTTTGCAGAATAATTAGGAAATGAATAAAACCCAAACACTCTAAAAAAAATGTTGGAATTATTTAGTGAAGAATGAGTTTGTCCCTAATGCCTGCTTCACAGCCGCTCTTGACCCACTACCAAAGTGAGCCCATCTCACATATCAGCAGAAATAGAGGCAAACCAAGAACAAAAGGAAAGCCTTGCAAGGCTGGAAATGTACAAAGGACAAGACTGTCAGGACTGACAGATCATCTCATTTCTGTCTTCTTGACATCCCCCTGAAGAAGCTGGCATGTCCATGACCCAATATTGCCTGGAAGATCTGCCCCAGGACAGTTCCCATACCTGGCTCCAGAGGCTTTGTCTTCCATCTCTCTGGGACATAGGACCTGGTATGTTGACCTCTTCTGACATTTGGGTAACAGGCATTATTAGTGCTATTCTGGCTTCAAAGACATTCATGTTAAGCTGGTACTTGGACTTGGGAAAAGAGAAATGGAGAGGAGGAGAGAGAAGAGCCAGCTGTGTGTAAGTGGTGAAAGATATGAAGAATTGTTAGAATTGTTAGGTCATAGAATTGTCAGGTCATAGAATTGTCACAGCTTTCAAATATTTCCTGAAAAGCCTGAAATGTATTTGGAAGATTTCTTTTTCTTTTTTTTTTGTTCATATGAACATGCATAAATATATTGCAGACAAGTGTTATTTCTTTTCCAGACTGACTGGTCAAATCCTTGCTTTTGAATGACTCATGACCTGAAAGAGCTGAATCATTATTCAGTTACTAAACTATGATCAAGCTGATAATATTGTAAAACAGCAGAGCTAAAACATCTCTTGGAACTACTTTAGAAAAAAGCAAAAAATAAATATTTTTTAAAAATGTTTGGCTAGCCAACTGCTTCTCAGACCCTTTCCTTCCTTCTCTCAGCAAATCTGATCTCTGGCCTGCCATAATCTCACTTAGATAAAAGCGTCCACATAGGACAAAAAAGTGAAACCAGCAATGGCTGTAGGAATAAAATTGGATGGCTAAAAAATTCCTCCTACATCCTTCAGTATATCTAATGAATGCTCCCTGCATCTGTATCCACATGACAGGCTGGTGAACCAAAGATTGCTACAACTCTCATAAGAAAACTGGCTGTTGTTTGACAGAAAACAGAATTTTATTGACCTTGCAGTTAGCAAACAATGAGCTGGTACTCAGAGGAGTGGGGACAGCGCAGATCTTAACCTGTACTAATGCAACCTAACAAACCTCCTTGGAGAACACGTAGCAGCTCAGCAGTGAATGGCAATATAATGCCTTGTGAAGACTGGCAAGGGGAGAGAAAGATCCAAAAAGATTCAAAGGTTACTTGACCACTGAAAAGAGAACAGAAAATCTGGCTCCAGCTTGGAGGAGGTCCGTGCAAGAAAATGGATGAATTATACAGGGCCACATACAAAGATGCAGGAATTGTGGTTATACCGCCACTGTCAGGGTGCCAGTCAAATGTGTAGCTGGAGCCAGACACAGCCAGTCTGGGGAGGAACCTCATTTCATTTAGTGTGGATTCGTGCATAGGGCACAGCTATGAAGCCATTATTCTCATTGCATGGACAATTACCCCTCAACTTGAGGCCTGAATTTCAGCCTCGCTGGCCTAAGCACTAATGTAATTGGATCAAATTTAATGTGGAATTTGTGTACCAGAGAGAGGGGAGATAAAGCTCAGTCAGTAACTATTAGTTACCGCAGAATTAATCGATTACTTAAGTCGGTTCAGTGCCCTATTATGCTATTACACTGCCCATTGCTCTCCCCCAAAGGAAGATACAGTTCCTGTCCAAGGCCACATACTACAAATGTTTAGGTAACTGTGTTTTCTTTAGTTATATCAAATCTAAGAATGCATTTTAAACAATTTAAAAATTACTTCCAGCAACTCTTATTTTCAGCATACTCCTTAGAGTCCAAAAGCACCATGTCATTCAGTTGCTCCTGTCCAGAAAAAAGGATCAGGAGAGTTTAGAAGTCATAAAAATCTTTCTTGTGCTAAAACTTCAGATTCATAAGAAACACTAATTAATTAACACTTTTGGCATAAAAATACATTTTTGTATCCTGCATTGGGCAGCCGTTTCTTGCCTATCCCTCTCTGCAGACAGGGAGATACATGCACCTTGCATGGCACAAAAGGTTCATCCCGACTTTCCACAGCCAGTTCAGGGAGTTTTCACCTCTGCAGAGAGGAAGCGGGGTCAGACACAAGGAAGGGATGGATGACAGGATCTAGCATTCACCCCACTCTTCCCTCTTCCTCTTTGTACTAGAAGCTTAAACGTAAAACCGCGACCTAAATTAAATTGCCCAGATTAAATATATACAACAAGCAGATCTTAGTTCAGTGTGAGATAGCGAGAGCATTTCAAGTGAGAGCCCCAGGGATTTGTCTTGGACAAAGTTTTACTTATTAATAACTTCAGCGATCCAGTAGTAAAAAGCTTGCAAATCGCCCCAGCGTGGGAGAGATGTCAGACTCTGTGGAGAACAGAATTCAGCATGTTCTTAACAAATTAAAATGAGAATTTGAAATGAACAAAATGAACCTCTGTGAAGGTAAGTGTGAAGTATGTATTAGAAGTCAAACACGGGCACAAAAACAGCAAGGAAAGTGGAGCTTTTCACTGGTAATGACCTAGTTATTTCTGATCCTGCTTCACTGCAAGATTTCTGGCCCTGTATTCCTTAGAAGAAAAGGAAACTAGTGTATGATTATTCTGGGAATAAATCCCATTTTTAATGAGTATCTACAGATGTGAATATTACAGTTTTCTTAGGTTATAAGTTTATCTAATGTTTGCTAAATAATAATAATAATGAATAATAATAGTGAAGCCTTTGGGGCCTGAATTCAGTTTTCCTGGACAAACTGATCTCCTACAGTACCTTGCAGCTCTATTCTGTGATGCTTCAAGAGCCAGCAGGACCCAAGATGTACAAGACCCAGGTTCAATGCCCTGTTCTGCCTGATTTCAGACATGACATATGAAATATTACCAGCCATAAAAACCACACCTAGAGGCACTGCCTTCCTTGGCAGCTCATAGCTTACACAGCCTGTGCATCCTTGGGGGGATCCGTGGAAGAACCATGGCTCCAAGGAAATGGGGAACCTTCAGTGGTTGCTCAGTGGAAAAGCAACAGCACAAATCTCCCAAGACCAAACCACCGGCAGTGAAAGAAGCCTGATGGTAGCCAGGAGTAAGAGTTAAAAAAGAGTTAAAGCTAACTTCTACTCCTACTTGTATTTGCAATTTAAGGCACAATTTAAACTGGCCTGATGGAGTTTGCATCAGGCTTAAAATTTTGCTCTTCTCACTTCATACTAGTTTCATACTGCATATTCTGTAGAAGGTATAACCTCATTTTTGCAGAAAAGAACCTAGGGGTCATGGTGGACACCAAGTGGAACATGAGCCAGCTATGTGCCTTTGCAGCAAGGAAAGCTAATGGTATCCTGGGCTGCATTAGGAGGAGGGTTGCCAGCAGGCTGAGGGAGGTGATCCTTCCCCTCTACTCAGCACTGGTGAGGCCACACCTGGAGTGCTGGGTCCAGTTCTGGGCTCCCCAGTACAAGAGAGACATGGACATACTGGAGAGAGTCCAACAAAGAGCCACAAAGATGATAAAGGGACTGGAGCATCTCTCCTGTGAGGAAAGGCTGAGAGCTGGGACTGTTCAGCCTGGAGAAGGTTCAGGGGGGAATTCATCAATGTGTGTAAGTGCCTGAAGGGAGCTCCAGGCCCTTCTCAGCAGTGTCTAGTAACAAGACCAGAGGCAGTGGGCACAAACTGAAACACAGGAGGTTCCCTCTGACCATCAGGAAACAGCTTTTTACTATGATGGTGACCAAGCACTGGCACAGGTTGCCCAGGGAGAATATGGAGTTTCCGTCCTTGGAGATACTGAAAAGCCATCTGGACATGGTCCTGGGCAATGGGCTCTGGGTAGCCCTGCTTGAGGGGGACCTCCAGAGGTCCCTTTCGACCTCAACCATTCTGTGATTTTCACCCACCTACTTGTTCCTCTGTTATTCAACACAGGGTAAGAAAGCATTACCTGCACACCTGAAGATTGGCATGTCATCAGAAAATATTTAACAAAGGACAGATGACAGATGATTCTTCTCATTCTTGGACAGTCTTTCATTGTATGCAATGCTTTGCTCTGGAAGTTTGATAATCACAAGCTCATTTTTAAAAGAACATCCAAATGCCTATGGAAACAGCCTCAAAAAAAAAAGACTCAGGTGTGGGTATACTTAGAAGATATGTAAAGTTATTTCTGAATGAAAAGAAAGTTATGCTTTTAAATGAAGTGTCATAATACAATTTGCAAACTCATTTATATTTTTATACAACAAAAGAGTATAACAATAATATTCATGATCTTAATGAAAAGAATACATCATATCCCTCATGAACTGAACTTTAGCAGGGTGGGGTTTTAATGGAAGGTAGGACAATTTTACCTTGATGAAAAACAGAACTCAACTAGTTAACAGCAGTTATATAGGTCTACATAAGTTATAGTCTAATGCAGTACAGATTTGTGAGCAAGTTTCTTTTCTGTACCTCAGCTAGGATTACATAGCAGAGTTAAATCCTTTTGGGGGGGAAAAAGGGGAGAGGACAAAATTACCTTTATAAATGTGACACTTGCTTGTGAATATTGTAGTTTCTGAAGTTCTCCATATTTTTATCAGATTTATCCAAAACAATATAAAAATTACTTGTACTATTTGTTCATTTTCATTGTGACCAATTGCTGCCAAATTCTCTTATGGAGAGATTTTCTCAAAAGTTTATTTTGGCCTTTCATCCTAATTGTTAAAAAAAGAAAACCTCAGAATTTCTTGGGGGAAAAAAAGGTCCATTTTTATTAGCTCTATGATTAATTCCCTACTTTTTTTCTTTGGTTTTGGGAAGGAATGGAAACTGAAAGGAAAGATTTTTAATTTGTTGTCTGGCTTACTCTCAAAGCCACTAGGAATTTTCCTCTTGGTCAATTTCTCTGTTCTTATTATTTCTGTGGTCACTTTCCTGTCATCCTATTTCTTCTTTCCCTTTCTTTCAGTGCAGACTACCTTATGAGTCTGCTCCATTTTGGTTGTGTCAATCTTTCTGTCATTCCAAGTCTTTGACATACTGATCCAGTTTACCTGAAAGTACAGACTTTACTAACAACTTAAAGAAAACAGATTCATAATGTTTACCACATGCCCATGACCCCTTCAAATCCAGACACCTGTTGTAGCTCAGAAAACAGGTGGCTAAAACTGCAAGTGATCATTAAGTCAACATTAAATTGCTGTGAATTTTATATAGTCTGGAATTACATTAAAATTACAGTGTGGTTACCTACTAGTTACCATACGCAGGAGTTACTGTGTAATTTAAATCACAGAACAAAACCTGTAATCCTATTTTCTTCTGATTGCTAAAATTATAATAATTTCTCATTATATTCTATCTGTTTTGAGTTTATGCAAAGATTTCCCATAGAGTCACTGCCAAGAGTGAACCAGAGATAGAGGAAATCAGATCCTGAGTAAGAAAAGGTAAAGGTGTTAGGTTTTGCCTCCCACAGTCTAGAACATCCTCCTAAGGGTGTTTTGCTGTAACCTCAACACTTTTATGTGCAGAATGAGGAATGGGCCTTTCCTTGGCCTTCCAAAATTCTGATTATCTAAAGAAAAAAGTACAGACATTCATTGTAAGGAAACAGTTGGTCAGCCAGCTCCACCTGGCAGATTCAAATTACTATTGATAGAATATTTGTTGCAGTATTTGTCTAGATCTCTGTGGTACAACTGAGACGAAATACAGGACTGTCAGGACAAATGACTCTGATAACTATGCAAAACTTATTCATACATGGTAAGGTAGCAACCTGCACGAAACACCATGAAAAAAATTGGAAAACACGTCAGTTCTAGTAAAAAAATACTGTAATTGATTATTTAAAAATCAGCAAGACACTAGTTATTAGATGACAACAGTACTTGACCTTTCTTTTAAAACTAAACATACAACTATAATAGGAAATGGTGAAATCCTGCAGACAGCCAGGGAAGAACAGAAGACCAAGTACAGAAACAAACCTGAAAACAAAGACAGAACTAACAGTAATATCTTTCTGGGGAAGAGCAACATAACACTGATAAATTTGTGGAAGTTATTTTTCCCACTACCCTAGTGATGCTAATATCCCTTTAAATTAACAAATCTGTATTAATAATTTGGCAATGTGCAAAAGGTGTTTAAAATCTTGTATCTAGGTGACAAAGGGGAAAAAGAGTAACTTTCCACTTTTAGCCTTAAGGGCCCCATGGCCAACATAAACACACGACATTTAAATGAGAAAAAGAATGACTTAAGTCAAGCTCATTGGTGTGACAGGAGGTAAAGGAAGATTGAGACCTTTGCACAAGTTGAGATGCATTTTACTAAATTTATATAGTCCACTCAAATCCAGATTACCTGGCTGTATACAGTAGGCTTCAGTAGGATATTATGATAGAGACATGCACAAGCCAATTGCATGAAAAATGTCTTAAAGTTAAATCACTTGTTTAAGCATGGGAATAATTCCATCCTAACTTAGAAAACACATTTAACTGTTCTGCTGGATCAAGAGTCAAATAGGCAAATTAAGTGACCCCAGATATCTCGTCTGCAGTTTATTTTGGAAGATCTCCAAAGGCGGAAAATTCAATATAATGATAAGACAATAAGATACCCCTGTGTACCCATCTTTGCTTCACCCATAGAAGTTTTGGCTTTTCTCCATCTATCTGCCGTATGGTGTGAAACTCCCGTCAGGGTATTCAACAGGTAAGTTGCAGCTTCAAGTAAAAATTTAGTTACTCTTGACATGAATGATACAATTACCCAAAGCAACTCACAGGATTGCCCCAAGATAGCACCACTTACTTTCTACCTGACTACTACTATCAAGAGTGAACCAACCATGTCTGAACATGCCAGATGCGTCCTTTCCCTAAGAAGGCTTGCACCAACCTTCAGCCAAGGTGAGAGCCAAGAAAACAGAGAGCAGAAGAGGCTCTTGCATTGAGGATGGCGAGCTGAGCCTGCTCTCAACACTTTCCTTTTCCTAAGACATGTGTAACTGGTATAACCTGTACAACAAGAGAGACTGTATCAGGTGGCCATGACAACTAAACACACCCAATTTACTCAGCTGAAACCAACTGTCACATACTAGTCTATGGATGAGAGATTATCTGTTCACACTTATACTTGAAGTGGGCTGATCTTTCCTAGTTTCCAGAAGGAAGTAATCTTGTACACATTGATACAACATCATGGCTTCCAGAGGGGCTAACCAAACCCTCGCTTTGGTAAACAGAAAGAATCCTTTGCAAAGACTAAGACTATCACTCCTCGTTTCCATGAGGAATTGTGCATTCAGACCTTCTATACTATTACAGCTTTAAAGAGATAATTGCAGCAACTCAGTTTCAGTGTTGCTAAATCTCGAGTTTTTAAAACAATCATGTGTCTTTTGTTTTAAAAAAATGGGCAAACACTCATGTGCTAGCAACTTGAACAATATTTTCATTTAGCTCAGAGTACCAGTATTGTATTCCAATGCTGAGAAACAATTGATAACCTGAAAAATGAAATGCTGCCAATACAACAAGATAAATACTAAAATTATTTACTACTTACAGAAAAGATCTTAGGTTACACTTGTTGTTTTCCAAATTCCAGTCAACTAACTGGATGGAGTGGAATAATTTGGAAACACCTTTCTTCTTTTTTGTTCAGATTTTTCCCTTCAAAGATAATCAAAGTTTAATTCGCCTCTGTTTTGCCTTGTTTTGTTTCTAAGCCTCTATGGAAAACAGAAGAAACTGTGTGCCATTTTTTTATTAGTCATTATATTTTCTATCATACATACAGTCTCGTTAGAGATACAAAGGTCCTTCAAGCAATTTTACCAGCTAGCTGTGTACTTAAGCAGTTTCCCCTAAGTTTTAATACTGCTAAAATCTACATACCCCTTTAAAACCTAGATTTCTTTATATCTACTTTTTCTCAGTAATTCAATCTGTACAGTCTGTTTAAAAGAGTATATTATCTCTCTTTTCCATTAACAGATACTCCCAAGAAACATACGGTACACAATGTTAAAGCTCCAAAGTGAGCTGTCAAAACTAGAGAAGTTTATAATCAAAGTCATAACTCCATTCTTTGCCAGGCAGTGTTGTTATGACTATTTGAAAACAAGTGATTTTACATGCTATATGTTGGCAAAAAAGGAATAAGTCACAGACTGAATTTTAGCTTCGTCTTTAGTCAGATGATTTTTCTCTGTGTTGCAATGTAACGTACTTGATTTTGTTTCTAAGATTTGTGCTCCAAAGAGACCAAAGAACTGCAAACACAGTATTTATTGTTACTGCCAATATGCAGCTAGACAAATTGTTTACCATTACATTTACCAGAGCTGAGATAAATTCCACAAACTTAAATTTGCACACCTTCTAGTAAATTCTACTGGTAAATTTAATTTAAATAGTTTCAATTCACATGAGTTTCTGGTCCACTAATGACAACATTAATTTTTTTTTATTGCCAAGACTATTTGAGTCCCCAAATAGTCCCTAACAATCCATTACCTGGTGCTTTAATATGAAAGTCCTAGAAGCAGACTAGACTTATTAGGGGAACATCTTCTATATAGACAGACTAGTTCTCTTCAGGCTCTACTAAAGAAGTAGGACATGCCATGATAAAGTGTGGCATAAAGATTCAAGATGACCTGCTAGTGATTTTTTTAGTTTATTACAACTTCCTGTCACCCTTGGATCTATCATCGTATGTTAGCAATATATTTGCTCTCCACATCATCCAGATAGACCCCAAAACAAGTTTAGTCTTCAATTTGTTGCTTCTGGTTTTGTTATGAAACCTTCACGCCATTCTAAAGTCTAGGAAATGCAAGTATATGTAATTGATTCAGCTCCTTGGGAAAGCCATACTTACTCCTCTCCCACACATCTGTGTAACAAGGTGTAGTTGTGAGTCTGAGATTAAGAAGATTAAAATCATCATGGATGACTAGAAGAGACAAACCAATGAAGTATGTCTTCTCTGGCAGTACTTTAAGAGATTCATGTACTGATTGTGAGTACAAACCTCAGTATTCCTGGTACTGAATTGTTCTCATGAATTGTTGGAATTGTTCTGATACAAATATTCTACTAATAAGATAGATTTATACAAAACTAGTGAGAGTTACTGTGTAAAAATTAATGCATTAGGACTGCTGAAATAGGTTTTGCAATGTTTACAGCTAGTGTTTCTGTATGTTGTGAAACATTTACCATATTGTAAACTCACTTTTGATGATTATATGCTTTTTGCTTTGCAAAAAGCAAATTCAAGACTTACCCATATTTTTGTTAAAATACCTTTTTATAGCTCAAACCTCTCTGCTATAATAATGTCTCATAAAGTGTTTTGTCTATTTTTGAAACAAACTGTATCTACAAAAAATGTTTAGACTACAGTATTTTTCTACATAGCCTAAACAAGCCAAAGATAATGGATATGGCAGAAATTAACTGTGATTTATTTTAGCTCCAAAATGTTTCAAATTAAACAACCTTTACTGACTCTGTATTATCTTGCTTTTTCTCAGTGAGGATTCAGGAATGGAAGTTGCCTGAATGTTATTTCTATTAATGTCCTTAATCCCAACCCTCACAAACAGTATCCTGGGGCACTTTTCTTAGTTTCTTTTTTTTCCGCTCCAATGTGCTCTTTTATTTTGATTGAAGCACAAGATAAAAGGAAAATTACATTTTACAGTAGAGATTAATCAGTCAATTCTTTAATAATTTCAACAGAGCACTCTCAACTACTTTAAAGCCTTGGACTTTGTTAAAAAGCCAGATGCTACATAAGAAAGAATATGTTCTACCCTGTTCTCCTCTCCCTTTTCTCCCAACTTTGAGTTTCCCATTCATGTGCCATATAGTGATGATAGAGAACTCATGTACAGCAGTTTACCAGGACAAAGGAGGAATGTAATTGCCTTTTGCATTAAAAAGTAGAAGGATGTTTCCTGTGCACTAATGATTATTTTTCATTATGAACTCAACAGACGCCTCCTGGTAAAAGGTTGTTGATGTTGTAAAGCCAGTAAACTTTCCACCACAAACCCTATGCTTTAGGCCACCCAGTCTAAGAGAAGAGCAGAGAGTGGAAATTTTCACTCCAGCAGGATGGACCTGGAGGCTTCTCCCCAGCCCACCATGAAAAGCCAACCAAAGGCAACTAAGGAGGCAGCTGGATCCTCCCAGGCGCTCTCTGCCATCATGGTGCACTGCAGTGTACAAGTCTGCCCGCCCCAGAGAAGCCACAGATCTGAGCTCTTATGTGATCACTAGAAGGAAAGCTTTTATTAACCACAGGTCTAAATTTAAGTGCACTAGCAAACTAAGGTTAAATAAAATGAATCCTGTTCTAAGTACATCAGTTCCTCTGCACATTAAAGCTCCCATATACAAAGCATTAGAAAAATAAATAATATACAAATATATCCCTCCAGACTATCACAAATATATACCAACATTTCTTATGAGATGAAAGAGGAAACCTAACAGATGGACAGGATAAAGAAAGTATAATAAGAGAGGCAGGGAAGTACCACTAACAGGATGTTTTAACATGGGCTACCTACATGACCAGTTCACAGGTGTTGTAAGTCAACCAGAAGCATCAATTGGAGTTCACAAACAGAACTCCTTTTCAAACTTTCCTAGGATGAATTCTTCCCTTTTTCTTTCTTAGACTTTTTCAAGGCAAGTAAAATAAAACTGATACCTAATTAAAAAAAAAAAAACCACAAAAAACAAAAAAACCCAAACAAACAAACAAACAAAAATCCCCCCAAAACCAAACCACCCAAACCAAACTGCAAAACCTTATCCATTTTTCAGGAATAGGTTTTGTACCCTCTCCGAAAAAAACAGCTCTTAATCACTATCAGTTTAAAATTAATATCATTACATAACCGTTACCATTTTAGCCTATTGAATTGCTATATATATGCTTAAAACTTTAGAGTACACTTACTTAAGTAAACCCTCACTGAAGCTGAACAACTGCAAGTGTTGACCAGGAAGTTATTATTCAAGTGGTTTATTAGTGCTGTTTAAATTAATGCAATACCCCTGAGTGTAAACACACTCAGGAGGATAATAATTTTTTAAAGTTATCAAAAATCACTGCTAAGTTCAAGCAATAAAAAAGCAAAGAATGTAGTAAATACTACCACATCTTTTGTGTGACAAATAACTTCTAGATTACACAAGAAAATAAAAATCTATTTACCATTCCATTAAAAGCACTACTTCCTTTAAGCAGTTCTAATTTTGAATGCATTATAATGAAAATAACATAAACATTAAATCCTCCCTTTCTTCTGATCATGTTGGAGACACCAGGACAGTCTGTTTGACAGATTATTTAGTAACAGAAGGAAAATCACTTTGCTAGTTCTATTAAAAATATCAAATTATTTGAGAAAATGAAATGCCATGTAAAACCATGATTCTGATGTAATTCCAAATGTCTGTATGATGCTTTGGCAAGCAAACATGAAGCATGGGATAAAGCAAGCTCAAGCCGAGGAGAATTAATATATTCTCTTAAGAAGACTTATTAGTCAGGGTTCATATGGCAAATGTATATAAGCTTCATACTGACAGTGTTCTCAGAGTTTCCCAGACTTCATGTCTCTTCCCACCATTTAAGTTACCTTCCTGTTTGGATCTCTTGCAAATTGTTTTTCAAAGCAATGTTTAGAGATACGGAATTTCTCCAAGCAAATATTCTCAATCCAGCACTTTCTGACTAATTCTGGTAATTGCCAAAGTACCCTATTTAATTAGAAAATCACTTTCTAATTTCAACAATGTTTGAATAAGACTCTTGTTCAGCAACTATAGTGACTGTCTAATCAAACTGAGCATGTTGTAATTAACTGGAAACTTGGCACTTGATGTAACAACTATATGAAGCTGCAAAAAGTGGGAGATTTTTGGATAACAAAAACAATTTATACCAGGACATATGGCACTACACATGTGAGAATTCAAATATATCTTGCTCAATACAAACAACTGTATATGAATTTTATATCATCTCCCAGGTGCAATAAAACCAGAAACTGAGTTAAGGTAGTTTGGCTTTTTATCTCTCCAAGCCCAATTACAAAAAGCATGGAAATGAGGAAGCACTTCACTAATTAGTCTCATCTTACAATCATCGCTACTTGGCTGAACTTTTTCCCTTCTCAAACTCCCCTTCCTCCCTTCTCCCATCAACTCACTTAGCCCCAGCTTATGACGCGCAGTTCGTCAGAACAGGATGATCTTCCACCCAGCTATTTGAGCTCAAACCCTGTGCCTGGGCACACAGCTCATCCTCTGAAATGAAACACTTTCTAAAAGTTATTTCTCTCCATTGACTACAATGAGAGCCGGGTGTGGAAATAAAGATATCAACACTGTAGAATGGAAAAGTGAGGTGAGACGAATCTTTCCTTTACTGACAAGCAGCTCTATGAACACTGGAAAATAATTAAGCCTTATTTCCTACCAAGTTGTGTCTTAAGTTTGATTGACTTTCTGTCCAAGTAGAAAGGATCCAACTGAAGCTTTCTTCCATAACTTACAATGACGCTCACCTGCATAGATATTTTCAGTGTGTAAAAAAGTATGGGCTCAGACTGCACTTTCCCTCAGTAGGAATACTAATAGGGTTTCTTTTCCTCTTCCCAGCTACCGACTTTGATTAAATTTCAGGGATTTTAATTATATTTGAGAAATCAAGCCCCCTTTCCCCACCATCCACTCCCCTGTCAAAAGTGTTTGAAGCTGACAAGCACATTCAGAAGTTATTAGGTGGGAAACACAGAGACACATTCACAGCAGTATGATTGCACAGGAAACCAGATGAAAAGTTAAGCTTTGATGGAAAGAGAGGAACAAAAAGCTTTTCAAAAGCATTCTTTTTTTCTGAAACATACTTGTTACGAGTAGCTAACTGATCTTGAGATATGCCAAAGGCTTACCTTGATATAACTCAAGAATGATTAGAGAAAGGGATATAGCTTTGCATGTGCTTACATTATATAGTTCTAGTCTCCAACTTATGATCAGAATGCTTATAGGAGTGGGAAGGTAACAGGCAAGAGAAAGAAATGTGAAGTTAAAAGTTGGCATGAATTAGCATACATTTTGATTTGAAATTTCATGTAATCCCTAAGGAATTAAGTTAAATAGAAAAACTAAAATTCAGTTATTAAGTTATAAAAAAGAAAAATTAATATCACAATTCAATTCTAAATTTCAAGGTGGTCATAAGTAGTGTGCTGCTGTTGACCCTCTCACAGTATATACCTCAGACTTCAGTAAGAAATAGAAACTTGAAGTTCCATTTACCAAAATATTTTAAACCAGCTGTATGAATTAATGAATGATCTCTAAAAAAGTTCAAATAAAAGGAGCATTTTAATCAGTTCACTACTCAGATGTATACCTACTGAACGTGAAAACATTGCTGAAGTAGGGAATAATTTATCATTATTGCTCAAAGTGATAATATTTCTGCATGCAGTTTGTATTGTGAACAGTTACATATTCTGAATACTTCAAAAATTAAAAGCCAAAAATTAATATTCCAGCAGTGTACCTCATAAGTTAAAAGTCCAATTACTTTTATGATGAAGAATAATATCTGCCAAAATACAAAGAACAAGTGAGCTGCTTCTGTGTCTTGGTTGAAATTATTAAACATGAAAAATGTATTTGAAGGTTTTTTTCTAAATGCAACTACATCATTAGTTTGCACCAAATATACCGTGCTCTGGTAGTTACAATGGAAATAAACAACTTGCACAAGTGTTGCTGAAGTAATTTATTTAATGATAAGCTTCAGCACATATTTAGTATTTCAAATTCTTCTATGCATTGACATACTAATTGCTAGCACTTCAGAATGTACACTGACTAAATATACTTTGTGTCAGAAGAATGTACTCACTAGATTTTCTGTACAATATTCAAAACATGGGATAATCTTAGTAACCATTTAAGTGAGGAGATACTTATTCTGCAGTCTGACTAGTACAATGACAGAACATCAAAGTTCATCTAAAGATATGAAGCGATTGCAGATTCAACCAATGGCTTTTTGAATGTCAGTGTACCAGACATAAAGCTTCTTTTCCTTGGTATGCATGTACATGCATTTATGGCAGGGAAAGGAAATTAGTTTATGCTGTAAGTCAGAAAGCCCTGCAGGGGCAACAGGAAAGATATACATTGCCTTCTGTCTATTTCTCCTTGTAAAGAGCATAAATCTTGTGCAATATTCACAGCATGTGGTGGGGTCAGCTCTATACTCTAGTGCAGGTCATGTAGTTCTCCTCCATGTTAGTTGTGCTGGTTTTGGCTGGGATAGAGTTAATTTTCCTTATAGTAGCTACTATGGGGCTGTGTTTTGGATTTGTGCTGGAAACAATGTTGATAATTCAGGGATGTTTTCCTTACTGCTGAGCAGCGCTCACCCAGAGCCAAGGGCTTTTCTGCTTCTCCCCCCACCCCACCAGCGAGCAGGCTGGGGGGGCACAAGGAGTTGGGGGGGACACAGCCGGGACAGCTGACCCCAACTGACCCAAGGGAGATGCCAGACCATAGGACGTCATGATCAGCAGATAAAGCTGAAGGGGGAAGAAGAAGGAAGGGGGGGACATTTGAAGTGATGGCGTTTGTCTTCCCAAGTCACCATTATGCATGATGGAGCCCTGCTTTCCTGAAGATGGCTGAACACCTGCCTGCTCATGGGAAGTGGGGAATGAATTCCTTGGTTTGCTTTGCTTGCACATGTGGCTTTTCTTTCCCTATTAAACTGTCTTTATCTCAACTCACAAGTTTTCTCACTTTTACTCTTCTGATTCTCTCCCCCATCCCACTGGGTGGGGGAGAGTGAGCGAGCAGCTGCGTGGGGCTGAGCTGCTGGCTGGGGTTAAACCACGACATTAGTGTGTATATATATATATATATATATATATAAAAATATTTAAAAATTGGATTTTCCTCAACTAAGCTGTAATGTAAACTACTATAGTCAAGTGTAGGCTTCATTTTGGGCCTCAGCTTGGCCCTCAACCTATTTTTTTTTTTTCTTCAGTCAGTGACAGAAACTTTAAAAATACTTTATAATACCAGTGTATTTCATTTTATTGCCAGCAAAATCACTCTCACTGAAATCTACTCCACTGACCTCTTAAGTGACACTAGAAGCAATGTTCCTTCCTTGTCCCCTCAGCAGCATCACTGGTTTTGACACGGCCACCTGTACTATTCTTGGCTTTGGAGGCCACTTCATCTTCCAGCTCTCCTCTGATCTCTCTTCATATGTGCATCACTGTGTCCTCTTGCTGAAGAGATGTTGTCCTTGATCCTCTTCTCCTTCTTCCCCTCCCTCCCATCCCTAGGTAATTTCACCACAGACTACATACAATTCAGCAATGTCCCCCGTGCTGACAATTCACTGGTCTCATTCCCTCCAATTAAGCTAACCTCACTCTCTTCAAATCAAAGTTCAGTGCACTCCTCTGCCAGGTCTTTACTGATGTCTAGCTATCAATTTACTCTCCATGCCAGCCAACACCATTCTCATTTCCCCCTCCGCAAATCTTTCCATTTATTTCACTGTACTCCTTACCCTCACACATTATTTTAGTCAATTTGGGTTCACATCTCTGTTCACATCCAACCTACATCTAAAACTCTTGCAGATATCTCTGTGTAATTATTATTTCCTGCCTATTGACATAACTAAAATGCTAACCTAGGGCTCTCTCACCTCAGTTTCTCAATGTCCTTTTCTTTGGCCTTGGAGATACGAAGGATTATTCTCCAGCTCCAAAAGTTTGATTGTTGCAGGACTCTCTTTGCATCCCTCCACTAGATCTCTTTCAATGGAAGCAGAAGCTTTGTCAGCTTTCATAAACTAGCATCTCATTAATTATCTGTTTATTCACAGTGCAATATTTCCAGCTGCATCCTGGTGTCAGTCCTCATCACCATTTCTCATATTTCATGTTTGTACCTTACTCCCACAATGTTTCCCAGCACTGGTAGGGATTCCCTACAACTGCCTGTAAAGTCACCTTGTCAGTATCCCTCCATTCTGTTTTGCTTTGGCAAAACTGGCAGTACACAGTTGTCTTCACTGCAGTCTCAGTATTACATTTCTTTGTGTTTCTCTCTCAGTTGGACCAACGTCACCTAACATGGGGTGTCCGAAACTGAGGCACTTTGAACTAGGCAGCAGTCTGTGCAGTTATCAGAAAGAGGTAGGCACTTATATGGCATACATGAGCATTGAGGTGTCTATCTATCTTCAGATCAACTTGCACATTTTTTCCCATTATACTTAGTAAGTCTGATAAAAGAGGTTACTTCTTTCTACAAAGCTTTTGCTTGCTGTGTCCCCAAAACATGTAGCAAAGTCTCCCAAGAGTAGAAGCACAAGATGACAATGGAGGTCCCACACATATAAACACAAATCACAGAAAGTCAATTATTCATGACTGAAGGGAAGGCACCTTCAGGGCCAGGCAGAACTGGGTTTAGGGCATAATAAAGAGAGCAAAGAAGATATGTCCAGTGTATGTAAAACACCATATGTATGGTTAAAAAGCAAAGGAGGTAAGAAGGCGGCATAAAAAGAGCTATAGCTCCAATACAAATGATAGCAAATGAAGAGCAGAAAGAAAATTGCTCCAGCATGGGATCCCCCACATCTGATCAATGTCACTACTTCTCTGTAGCAGGTCCTCCCTCACCTTTGGTAGAGAGAGATATCTGGTCTTCTGTTTGCCATTCACAAAGTTTTGCTGCCATATCTCCATAATCATTTGTAGCATATTACCTTTTACTATATAACTGAGCTAAATGAATTATAATTCTAAGGAGGTGTGTTTTCTGTTCCAACCTTCCAATTTGATACAGTTACTGATATTTTAGTGCTAAGCTAACATCCGTGCAGATACAAAATGACATCTATGATATCTTCTGTTTATATTGACCACACAGGAAGTACAGGGCAAGTTAAACACCTCACTTTAGTAGCCGAAAGTAGCCTACTCTCTTCCATTACTATTGAACAATCTTACATGCAGATGCCAAGTTGGCTGGACAGGTACCATGTTTTTGATCAGGGCTTTTACAGTGCCTCGCCTTTTTACTCTGCTGCACCTCGGCAATAACTTAGCTCTGCGGTAACTGGAACTGCATGAATCGGCACAACAAACCAGCGTGGAGTAGGCGGCTCTGGGTTGAGAACATGTATATTAATGCAGTCCTCATGAAGCTACCTATACAATAACCCCACCTTCTACTAGCACAGTATGTTTGTAAAGGAAGCCAAATGAAGTGCTTACCAGAAACACAGTGGTCCCCACAAACTGAGTTGGTATCAGAAGAACAATGAAATATTCTGCAATACTGAAAGATTTTGCCTTGGCTTTGTCAGTTCACAATCCTGGCAATCAAGAGCAATTTAACTACCAACATTATGCTAGCCTCAGGAACTGATAGATGACACCTACAGTCTGGGGAACTGAACTTCTATTCCATGAATTTATATAGGTGCATCTTACTTGGTAATGTATGTTTCTGTGAATTACATTTAAATTAAAGAAGCACTGAAAGAAAAAAAAGGTGATATCAGCAACCAACAGACGCAGATATTGCTAGATTAACCAGGTCATTTTGGTCCCAAAGCTAGACAAATGGCCCAAGAGCCATTTGCTATTTTATAAGCAGCCTTGTAATCACCTATCAGCAAGGTACAGCTCCATCTGGCAGAAGAGTTTCTTGCATTAGATTTCTTGTATCACCTCCTGGCTTATGCCACATTACAGGACCATCTCATAAACTCTGTATATAATCCAACAGTGCCTACAGTGACAGCCCACAGTCTAAATGTTTGCATTAAGAAAAAAATGTGTCCTTTCACAGGAAGAGATAAAAAAAATGTACAAGAGATTCTGGAAATATCATTAAACTGCAAGGAAATATTTTTTTCTTATTCAACACTATCATTAGCAGGACTTATAGTTGCTCCATAAATGCCTAACCTTTAAAGAGGCATCAGCAACAGCTGAGTTTATCAAAAGAGCATGGTCTGGCCTAGTTCTGCCCTCCCCAAAACTCTCTGAAGAAAGCCCATTAGCTTCAACTGAGACACATTAGACAACCAAAGTATACTTTCAGCAATCACAGCCCTCACTGTTTTGTTTTTAAAAATGAGACAGGATCAACCTTGGCAATAACAACAACAGAACAAAACCAGTGCAGCCTCTGATATTCTCATCTATCCCAGAAACAAGGTTAAGAGCAATGGGGTGTGGCATGGACCTCAGCATAATGAATGAAATGGAGGTCCCTCATCCAGAGCACATGTTCCATCTCCTCTGTGCTTCAACCAGTCCAGCTCATGGGCCCTAGTCCCCATCATTCATCAGCACACTTAGAACCTGAGGCTTACTGGAAAGTGGTAACAGCTGCTGCCTTAAAATACTAAACTCAGCAATCTCCCACACTGAGGACTCCTGAAAAAACAGGTATTCTGCCAGTCTGAGGATTTGTTTTGTTGTCTCTGAAGGTGTTTGCAGGGTGTGGACATGCTGCCATGGGTTGGATGGGTTTTCCAGTGTTTGGCTCCAGGGTGTTCATCCCTGAATATACACCAGTTGACACATGTACCCTAATCTAAAAATGAATCAAGTCATTGCTTTGGGCAGGAAAACAGAGGCTTGTTAGCTTTCCACATTCTGCCATGGCTGCCATTAAAGGTGGGATGATTTTTTTTTACAAGAAGATAACTTTCTTGGGGTATATGTCACGACAGTTACACCAAAGATCGTAGTGCAATGTGGGCAGTGTGGACAGGGCTGAGCTAGCATTATGTCAGCAAGCAGAGGTACCAGCAGCAGTGTAGTCCTAGCATCATGGAGCTCAGTGCATTCAGCTTTATTAGCCATGTAATTGTGATTACACTGCTACAGCTGATCAAGGTCAGGAACATATTCATTATGCTGAAGTCACCTGACATGTGGGATTCAGCTCTAGATTCATGCACCTAAACTCAGGTGCCTACTATGTAGACATCTACATGGAAGGTGGCTAAGTTCTCACCGCAGTCAGTAGAGACCCAGCCAATACAGCAAACAGAAACTGCAGAGGTATCTATCTCATCCTGCTCTGATACCTGTATGTGGTAAGATAAGGAGATTTTTAGAGACAGCCAAAAAACTCCTGAGCAGAAAGAGGTTTTCTGGGTTTTTTTAATTGTTTAAATAGACTGACAAAATTAAACACAGGGGTATTTATATCAGCATTCCCTGTTTTTCTATAGTTAAATCATGCCCTCCTTCTACTATGAGTTTGCATAAAGATGCATAAAGCACAGGCTATGTCTTTGTAAAAAGTCACCTTTTCTGGGAGTGAAATTAAAAGACAAGCCAGACCAATGTATCCTCTCCCACTGTCACCACATGAAAGTGCCCCCACTATTATCTAAGACTTACCTGCAAAGCAATCCCATTCATTGCTCATCTCTAGAGTAGTAAACAAACCTTTTACCCATTTTAAACTTAGATATTTGGGCTCCTTTTAAAGCAAGGATGTCTTCATTTTATAACTCTACCTATCAGGGATTTTCTTGCGCTTACTGTGAACTGCATACTTCCTGATCTTCTGTGATACACATATGTGGCACTTGAATTGCACAAAGACCAAAGATTTTCTGGCAATTTCCCCTGGGCTGCTAAATAAATTGTATCATCTTCACATAAAGTAGCAAGTTCTAGGCCAATTCAAGTAAGTATGCATATGTTAGTACAGTTAGACAAATCATCTGTTAAATAGAAAGTTAGTTCCAATCTTAACTGCTTTGGCATTACACTTCCTGCACCAAATGTTCACGGAAAATAAAAATGAAACCCTTTTTTGGAAACAAACCTGATCCATACTACTAAAAATATTTTAAAAACATACATTAATTGCTTGCTAGCAAAATATTCCTGTTTTATTTCTAGTTAATGACCTATAAATATGTCCAACAGACTTTGCTTTTAATTAGATAAAATGTTTTAGGAAATGAGATGCCAGACTGAAATAATAAAACAAAGTTAATATATTAATGTCTCCATTAGATTCTCTAAGGGTACGTTCTCTTGCAAAGCTGGTCTAGTAAACAGAGATTATTGTCAGAGATTCTAGAAAGAACAGATGTTTTCATTTCAGATTATCATTTTTATAACCCAAAATAACACAGAACCTAGACTGCAAAACATATTTTGTGGACACTAGTATGTGGAAACCTTCCCATCTGAAACAAATTTTAAGGAAATTTTGAAAAAACAAAACTAGCTGAACAGACAAACCTCATAAATTATACATGCTAAACTGCAAATTCAAGACTTACTTTATTAAGAATCAGCGCTAGCAACTGCAACAACGATATAGAAGGAAACTACTACATGAGGAAAAAAAAATATCCTCTTATTGACTAACAATTTCCTTGTTCTTGTGGAGCATTTTAGGAGGGTATTTGAGGAGGCTGCAAAGCTAAAATATTACTGAAGGAATCATTAGACAATTTTTATGCAAAATCCACCAGACAAAATATTTCACTGATGTGGCTAGCACACCATGTAGGGAAAAACATTTTTAAAGTACCATGTATTTCCCAGTTCATATTTTTGGCCCCTGTCTAGCACAGTACTCAAACCACCTGTATCTTTTTTATTTTAAGGGACTATTCCCATGCTTAAAATTCTTGGGTTGGAAGGGACCTTAAAGATCATCTAGTTCCACCCCCCCTGCCATGGGCAGGGACACCTTCCACTAGACCAGGTTGCTCAAAGCCCCATCCAACCTGGCCTTGAACACTGCCAGGGATGGGGCATCCACAACTTCTCTGGGCAACCTGTTCCAGTGTCTCACCACCCTCACAGTAAAGAATTTCTTCCGTACATCTAATCTAAATCTACCCTCTTTCAGTTTAAAGCTATTACCCCTTGTCCTATCACTGCATGCACTTGTAAAAAGTCCCTCTCTGGCTTCCTTGTAGGCTCCCTTTAGGTACTGGAAGGTTGCTGTAAGGTCTCCCCTGAGCCTTCTCTTCTCCAGGCTGAACAACCCCGACTTTCTCAGCCTGTCTTCATAGAAGAGGTGCTCCAGCCCTCTGATCTTCTTCGTGGCCCTCCTCTGGACGCACTTGAGCAGATCCATGTTCTTCTTTTATTGGGGGCCCCAGGGCTGAATACAGTAGTGCAGGTGGGGTCTCATGAGAGCAGAGGGGGAGAACCACCTCCCTTGACCTGCTAGTCACACTTCTTTTGATGCAGCCCAGGATACAGTTGGTTTTTTGGGCTGCAAACACACATTGCCAGGTCATGTTGGGCTTCCCATCAACCAACACCTCCAAGTCCTTCTACACAGGGCTGCTCTCAATCCACTCATCTCCCACCCTGTATTTGTGCTTGGGATTGCCCCAACCTATGAGCAGGACCTGGCACTTGGCCTTGTTGAACTTCATGAATTTCGCATGGGCTCACCTCTCAAGCCTATCAAGGTCTCTCTGGATGGTGCATGAATTAGTAGGCATAGTATTAGGCATATTAGTGGGCAACCATAGGATCTGGAATTTTTATTTTTGTTCATCAGTATGAATTTGAGTTATGAAGACAAATGATGTCATGCAATCAATATGACTAAGCTCATGAGAAGGTAAGAAAAGATTTATTTCAGGTTTACCTTTGACTTTCAGCAGAGTTTGTGTTGAGTGGACTTGCTCTTAATTTCAAATTCTTCCAATTTGTGCTTTAGTCATTGTTTTCATCAATTTTGAAAATCTTATGGAAATATTTCTAGTTATCCTGGGTTTAATAAAAGCAATCTTCATTGTAGTCACAACCTAGAATGACTTTTGTGATCCCGAACTATCTGTAACAAGTCTTGGCAATAGTAAAAGTAAAGAAAGATCACAGTTTACATCATGAAGACCCTGGGAATAACCAGGCAGTATTTGATTTACTGTTCTTGCACCAGGAAGTTTTTGATAATTCTAATGTTAAATGTCAATTAAATCCCTAACAGCTTTGCCATTGGAATACATATCTGTATGTGTATAAAGACAGAACGTGTTCCCTTTTAACAAACATCATGCTTCTATGAATTCTGTGGTTTATGACAAGTATCAGCACATACATAGCCATGAGAATACTTTCATTTCAAAACACTGTATGATTTTCAACAGGAATTTATTTCTGATAACAGAAAAAAAATCAGCTGCTTTCAATGAAATAAGAAGTTATATATAAATAGTCATATTTAATGGTGCAATCTGCAAACATTAGGTTCATATCTGGGGTTTAACTGACTAGATGATCCTCATCTAAGGAAAAATAATAGACCCCTTCTTTAGGAAATTAACAAGGGATATAGGAACCCGGGCACAGAACCATTAAAAAGGAAAGTCAAGGTAAAAAGTGTAAGATTATTATGAGTCTCATGGAGAAGAATTCTTCTGGGACCACAGGTGTCTGCATAAGCTATAAACATGAACAGCTAATCTTGCATTCCTCATGTGGCAAAAATTCCCACTAGCCAATAAAACTTTAAGGTTCCCATTTTATGCATTATCAGACTTGAAGATTATACAGATTATGTCTATCAACAATGCATGATTCTTACAGAAGTTATTCTCATCAAGTTTGAAATTTGCAGTAGGTATGCATCATGAGCTTTTTATTTTAATATATTCTGGTCTAAATCTGATAAATGCAGAACTTAAATAAAAATACGTTATGTGACAACAGAAGCATGAAAATATATCCAAAATCTTCCCTGGGATGGGAATTTTAAAGGTGAAGCAAACATAGCAAAAGAGTTGTTTCCAACAGACTACTGGCTGACTGTAAAGAATTGCAGGTTGTTAACTAAATATACTTTACATTTGGGAATGCAAAACCAAATCAGTGTCCTTCCATTTTTACCTCCTAAATACACTGGACAAATGATGCATCCTTGCTGCACATATATTTTTTTATATAAAGTGAAATACAATGATTGTGACTGGCCACCTAAGCATCCATGCACAATCTCCATCAAGATCGCACCAGTAAGGCACAAGTATGAGAATCCCTTTCAAGTCCCTTTACTTCCAAGGAATCAGATCTTGGTCGGCATATGGCTGCACTCCCCTATGAACTGCCCTTTTGTGGTCATTTCGGTGTTTGGGGGGAAAGGGTACACGGAGAGAAGGTAATACAAGGAAAGGAGAGCCACCCAGTCCTGCTGAAGCCGAGGTCCTGTCCCGACCTCCCCTGCAGCACCACGGACAGCGCCTCCCCCAGCAAAATGGGCCCAGCAACCAGCCCAGCGTCTTAAATGCAGAAGTCATAGCAAGACCATCATCAGCAATGAAACAGCAGGTGGTTGGCTAAAGAATGAGGATACCATTTAAAGTCCCTTTCATCTATTTAGCCAGATGAAATACAGATTTGAAGCTGGTTCAGCCAGACCCTGCTGAAAAGTCCTGACCATTCACCCAATAGCCGCTCAGAAGCTTGGGAAGCACCAGGTCTTTATCTCTGCCTTTCTCATTATTCTCACATACCTCTATGGGAGATGAAAACACTACCTGCTACGGGGCAGGAAATAACAAAGAAAGAGATATGAATAGAGGGACAGTAAGGGACAAGAAGAAAGAGTAGAGAGTAGAGAGCAAAATGAACATAGATGAATGTGTTGCAGTACATTAAATTGAGTTTTACTGTATATATTTTTTCAGTGTACATAATTTCTACATGAATATGTTTCTGTCTCAGTTATTGCTTATTTTCCTCTTTTGCATTTTCATTTGAAGAATTTTTGCACAATGACAGAGTAGGCATGATGAGAAATTTATGCTGGGATACAGGCACATGCAGATGGGAACTGTATGTAAAAGGTCTTTTTTTGTCTAAGTTCCCATGGCAGACAGTGGAAAAGCTAGTCAACACAGTAAGCAGAGTGTAGAATAGATGTGTCTACTGCAGGATGAGACAAATCACACGTTAGATTCCACTGAGTCTACTGTGAGATGCTCAAATCGGTTGCCTAAACGAAGACATGCAGTGCCATTGGACATGTGAAGACTGTCCCACTCAGCTTCCAGCTGCCACTTGAGGATGGCATGGGTCCATATATCTTATGTCATATCTATCAGACCCATGAAGATATCCTGGATACAGGACTAGATAAACATGTGTGTTTAGGCAAGTGAATAAAGCCTTACATCCCCACTGGGAGCTCCAGTGGGAGCTTAGACTGTTAGCTCTTATCACGTCAGGTATTTTAATTGAAGCTGAATCTCATCTTCAGGTAGACTATTGTACTGAGAATCAAGATACTTTTGTTACATGAAGATTACCTACAATGAAAATTGTGTTAAAATAGTGAATTCATTCACTTTTTTGTTCTGCACTTTTCTGGAATAGAAATAACCCAGAAAATTTAGTGCTTGCATTGGTCAACAATATTTGAAGATTGCATTAGAATGGTTTGAAGACTAAATTATTTCAAAATTGATGTCGGTTTGATCTACTTGTTTTTCAATTGAAGTGTTAATTAAAAATTTGAAATATTAACTTTTAATTAAATACACTATATGAAAGTAGAATTACTCTCAGTTACTATGCCTTTCATAGACAGACCCACATTCATGCATAAATTCCACTAAAAATTGTCAAGATAAACTAATAATTTTACCCTTTAGCTCTCATGAATCAGGAAGTAGTAAAAGTAATGCGTCATGTATCAGTATTTCTTTTGTATATGTGCTTTAGTACGGCCTTTATCTAAAAGCTGCCAAAAATTAACTATATATATGGTTTACCTAAGGTACTATTTGCATTATTTAGCTTTAAGACACAACAGTATAGGGTTATTTTTAGTCAGCTGAAAGAAAGGGACTTCAAGAAGGTAATCCTTCCCATCTCAGGATATCCCTTAAGATGTCAGGAAAAGTCTTCCCTTTTCCTTTCCACTGACTGCAGAAGGAATATAAATGAATAGGCTGAATTCAATGGATGAACTCAGGTGTGATGAGTCACATTTCAAGTCAAGTATCCTATTTCTAGCAGTTGTCTTGCTGTTTACAAGGAAAAGGCAGAAAATTCTGGGTAACACAATCATAGGGAAAATCTGTAACTTCTGTGAGGTGAAGGTTGATCTAGAAGGTGACCTAAAAAGTCACTAACCAGGCTAAACTCCTTTTAAAATAGTATCATATAATTCATACTCATGCATTTAGGTGTGCAGGTTTTTTGTGCTGTGCCTTACTACTCAATATACACCAGACAGAACAGCCTGCAGACACTGCTTATATTGGTAAATCATCTGATTTTCAATTACACTGCAAAGCTTCCATGGCCCCAAGGGCACCCATAGACCACACTGTCCCTACACAACTTCCCTGAAGCTCCCCCCTGCTCATGGCCCAGGATTCCATTTCAACGCCCCTCCAGGGCTCCTCCAACCAGACATTCTTAATGTCAGAAAACCATGTTGTACATGAGACAGCAGTGTGTTTTAACAAATGGTGGAATTTTTTAACAGTCATCTGCATTGAAAAAGGTATTTAATCATTTTTCTAAACTACAATAGTTCAGAAATCAGCTGCTTTTCTGAAAAGTATTTTTGAAATTTCCACATAATCAGAAAACTTAAAAATTTCCAAACCAGTTATTCTACTCCATCTGCAACAGTAATTGCGACAAGCACTGGCTTATCACGCTTTTCTTAATTATTTCAGTAATGGTCGTTGATTGTATTTAATAATAGAGTCATATTCACTGTCTCAAAACTTACAGAAAAGCTGACCACTCATTTTGAATTTGTTTCTATCTCTTCCTATCTGAAAAGTCATAGAAATTAATATTTTTATGGCAGTTTATTCTGTGCATACAAAAGTGTCAATTATTTTTAACCTCTAAACTAAGAGAAGGCACATTATCTGTCACTGAACTTTTGAGTCTGACATCAATTAAAGTTCTCCCATTAAAAAGGACTTATTAGAGCAACACGAGGACTTATACAACCAATCTGACAAGAAAATATTCCTGTAAAACCTTCAAAAAGAAAACCTTTCTTGTCAAACAGGCACGATTTGTAGGTGGCAGGCTTTAACTTAAAAATTAAAGCCCAAAGATACCAAAGACCCTACTTTGTTCCCATGTCCATGACAGATAAGAGAAATTCTTTTTTTTTTTAATATTATATTTTAAGTAATAAAATGTGGCAGACTATGTACTATACAGGAATACTGCCATGTTTCTCATCATATTAGCAGCCACTAGGCCAAATAATCCATATTGTGATAGGTCTAAAAATGAGACATAATCTAAGCTGCCTTTATTCTCATACAGTTTATTTAACTGTATAATATAGAAAATATTTTATTTTAGTAATATACTAATGACCATCTGCTGGTTGCAGTACTCAATGGAAATAGTGCATGGAAATATCATTATCAACAACAATCCAAAGTTTTCTGGATTTAAATAAGAGACCACTGATTACAATGAGTTCTCACTGAAGCAGCAAAAACAGAGGACTCCATAAGCAATAAACCTATAGTTGACTGTTCTCCCAGTCACTGTAAATAGCCTTTACTATAAACAGCCTTCATTGATAAGTTATATTTAAGAAATGCAACAAAATTAAAAAAAAAAAATGCTGATTTTTGGCTTTTGCTGTTTTGGAATGGTCTCAATTTTGTTTTCTCTCTTCCTGGTTTGATTATTCATAGCTATACTGCTCACCTTCTTTCTTTTAATATTTCATTTATCACTATCACTACAGACAAATTTCCTGCTCTTGCTAAGAGCACACTTTTCAGACTTAAAAAGCTCCCCATTACACTGGGAGAAGTAAAAAAGTTATTCAGTCTATTTCAAAGTGAATCCCCTTCAAGCCACATGAAATCTCAGTCACAATGAAACAAATCAGTAAACAAGGTTCCTGTGAATAGTGGGGACAGCATTTGAGCAGCAATCGAATTAATTTTTTCAAACAGTCCAGCCACCACCTAGGTAAGGCAAATTTTCACAGCTATTTAACAAACTAAATAACAGTGTTTCACTACATCTTCTGCATTCGCTTTTCAAAAGGCAAGAATTCAGTCACAAGGCAGCAATTTAGAACCTCCCCAGAAGACACTTCAGGAATAAAACAAAAATGGTAACATCAAGAGCAGCATACACAGTAGCCGCTGTCTTTCTGATGGAGGAATTGGAAAAGACAGGAAGAAAACCTTAAACATATAAAAGTCATGAAATACACATGGCTGTAAAACCAGTGTAAAAAGACAAAAAACCTTCCAGCAAGTCCTGTTCCATACATAAGTCTATACACAGAGAACTTGGAATATTTAGCAGGATTATTACTATTAGTTCATTTTTTCTTCTTTACGGGTGGGCTATTTGCACTGGCCTGAATGGCCGTAACACACAGCTGCCCAAAGGCAGGATCTGATCTGACCACCTGAATGACAGAAAACACAGCTCTTACACTTTGCATAAGAGAAAGAGCCTTGGGTTCAGCCATGCTAACCCCAAAGTTAACCTCAATATAACTAACTACTTTTGGACCGGGTGCCATGCAAAAGCAAGTAACAAGCCACAAACAGTTGAATTGTTTAGTTGTCCGTGAACATATGTTTTAAACTACAGGATAGTATTGACTATAAAGCCCAAAAAAAGATGGGTTCCCTCCCAGAAAGTCAGAGGGAGAGGAAAGGTCTTTGTACCTCACCAAAGCACTTATTTACTCTTGCATCAAGCACAGCAGATGGATGACTCCTAGAATAACAAATACCATGGAAGGAAAACAACTTGTACCCTAATTAAGGGAGTAACAAGATTATCTCCTGCCTAAACAGAGGAGTTTCCAGTGAAAAATAAAGCCAGTCTGGACTAGTTGAACCCTGATAGTCACAGGGAGAGGGGGAGGGGGCACAACAGATGATGTGATTTCAGAAGTAGTCTGCACATTTCAGAAAACTATACTTGTAACAGCATGGACTTGCTCTTCTTTTAAGGTTTCTGTTCTATTTCTTACCATATTTTAGCACTGTCGTTTAAAATACACCAAAAACTTCCTGCGCTTGTGGCAAACATCTCCTTTTTATAAATATTTTCTAAACTAAATTAACTAAGATTTTGCATTATTAATTTTTTTCCCATTGTATAACATACAGCTCTTTTACCGCTACACAGCACACAGGTTAGTTGGGTACCACATCTATCAAAAGCAGACCCTTTCCTTTTCCATGCGCTACCTGAACTGAGATGGTAACAAGAAGAAATTCAACATAGTTGTTAGCTCCAAGACATGGTGGGAGAAAGCAGAAAAGACTATTTCAGTCCTACTGTTCTTCTTGCCAGAAATATTTCTCTAATCTTAGCTAGCAAAACAAGCTGGCAATATGAGGCGGGCATGATCATCAGTGAGTGGAGTCACTCCAAAGAGACTGCAGATGCACTCTCCTCTCTTCTCACATGGGCCTACTCATGGCTTGTAAGGCATTAACAAACCTTTCATTTAATGATCTGCAATGAAATACAAGTGCTAGACCACAACCGCAGTGGAGACACAGACACACTAACTCTTGACACATGCCCCACTTTCTCATTAGCGCTACTGACATTGATGAATTATCTAGGAAAATAATGCACTGACCTCTTTTAACTACAGAAAATCTCTCTGATTTAATAGGGTCTTTTTTTTTTTTTTTTAAATCACAATCATGACAAGCCTAACAGCATAATGGTACATATGACCTTCATTTTTTGCCTTTTAGCATTTAACAAAAGCATATTTACCTCAATGCAAAAGCAGAAAGGCTGCAAATTAACTTCTGCCTTGATGATGTAGAAGTTTAATCAACTACAAAACCTTCCTATTTTCATTCCAGATGCCCCTAAAACTGGATAACACCTATTTTAATTATATCTAACCATGAAATTCTGTACATTTAGATACAGTACCACTCAAACCAGTTTTAGAGAATTTAGTGGAAATCCAACTCAGTGAAATGAAAAATGAGGTAATTTACTTGCCTTTTAAAAGCTTGCTAGAATGGTGAATATTCTCTGCTGCTTTCAGCCCATATTAGTAATGGTAAAATATGAATCCTCATGGCCAGACATGCAAAGAAAGAGTTTTTATTTAAACTCCATCACCTACCAGTAAAAAATTTTTCCCTGCAGATTTTTCTAGTAATTCATTTTTTAAGTTTTTACATGACTACTACTTAAAGAGACACTGAAGAAGCACTACGCTGTTCTTTGGAGCAGACATTCTGATTTTCAAATCCATTTTTCAGCACAAATCATAATCTGCTACTAAAGTCCTGGGCTTTGGAGATACTTCAAGAATCTTTTCATAAAAATATGATTCCGTTCATTTTAAAGTATGGTGTGAAAGTTTCACAAGCACTTCCCAAAACCTATCTGTCTCATCCACCTAAATGTAGTAAGACTTTTTCTTCTCGTCAGCTTCCTTTATAGATTATTAGAAAAAGAAATGCAAAAACATTTGAGTAGTCTAAACAACAAAGTTTATAAATAAATAATATCTTTCTTACTGCAGTATTCACTTATGTAACAACCGTCATAGCTCTGTAACATGAAAGAGGAATTAATTCAGAAAATTTGTACAGCCTTATGGTATGCAAAAAGTCAGCTATGGAAACAGCAGCATTAAACTAGAGTCTAAAGAAAAACAAGATTTTAAGTCTTTCACAAATGCCAAGCCAAGGCAAGAATGAACTTCTCCTTCACAGCTATTGTTTAAATCCCCATTTTAGAAGATATCATTTTTTATTCAGGACTGCTCTAATAAAAAGACAATAAATGTGATTTCTTATGTATAAGTTAAAATACAAACCCATGGAGCAAGCTAACTGTGGGTTAGCTACAGGAATCATTCCATCCTGATGCACATCTGATTTAGTACATGTGTTTCAATATTCATCTGTATGTCAAAACTCATTAAATTTAACAATTCAACACAGTGGTGGTAGAGAAGATGGCCAAGACACAAAGAGGTGAACAATAAGCAGCTAGGTGTTAATAGCAGTACAAGAAGCCTTGCTCCAAGAACATGAGCAGTGTGAGTCTCTAAATGGGCTATGTTCTAGCTGTGCACCAGCTCCAACATGAAATGAGACCTGGGTGCACAATGGCCTCTCTCATCCTTCCTTCTCTCTCTTCACCTCTTCTCCCCCTACCCCCCTTCTTCCACCCCAGTTTCTATAGGAAAGAAATGCAAATAGGAATGCCAGATTGGAAATGGACCACATTCTGACCCATTTCTTAGACTGGAAGATTCAGGGACAAGGACCCAGGGGTGACGGACCATGTTACCTCACATCTGCACCATGCACCTTTAAGTCACTTCAAGTACAATCAAGTTTTTCTGTAGAACTCAAAAAATGACAACTTTGTTCTTCTTCCTAGTTTTGCAGCTGGCCTATCATTTCAAAATATGAACCAGGCAAGTATCAAGTTTTCTGTGAACCCAATTTAACATTTTGTTTGCTGTAAGCTGACACAAGCCGAAGTTCAAAATAGGAATGTATCTTTTTCTGTTTGCGTGGATCCTAGCAACAGGTTCTGGTAACAGGAGTACCAGGGAGTAGTGGAGAAGATAGAACAAGAAGGAAGTAGTCATTAACTGTGTTGGAAGTTAAAGAAAGCCTATACACTTTTAAAAGTTGGTGATATTGGCCAGAGGTTAGCTAAGCAGATGAATATATTGTTCTATTATTAAAAATGTGGTATCATTTCTTCAAAATACTTTAGAAAACTCTTTTCTACTGAGAAGCCAAAAGACATTGCTGTTATGTCCTTGCCTTTTCCACTCTCAGGAAAAAAAGACTAGTCTTCTCATGCTGGACTGCATGAAAGCTGTCACTTCATGTTTTCAGCATGCCTCAGCATAGCTCCTGGTTTCTTTAATCTAACTTTTCCCTTCCCACTCTCTAGCTTCCCCTTGCCATCTGTACTGAACATGAAGTAAAATTAGAAAATGTTGGTTGGAATAGTTAAGAAAGGGGTTCATCTTGCCAGACTTTACCTGTGTAGGAGTTTCAGACTCCCTCTGTACACAATACAGCTATAAGTATGTGCACAGAAGAAAATCCATTCTATGTATTTTAAATGCGAAGCTTGGAATGCAATGCTCCCCAGGTGTGCTTAGGCAAATTTGTTTAATGTAGAATACTATAGATTAATACAAAGTCTTGAAAGACAACTCCTATCCCAGGAGGTAGGTTGTATCAGCCTAATGCTGTAACTAGTACAGATGCCCTGGGGGAGATTTTCTGCCTTTTCTTCCATGAAGGAAGACACAGTACAAGGTATCTTCAAAAGCTTTGCATAAAATAGTTTGTATAGGAGTAGAACTGTACAAACCCAGCAGGATATCCACTTTCTGACACTGCCAAAAAAAAAAAAAATCTAGAAATCATTACTGTTTAAATTATTTTCATTCTAAGTGCTGTTGGGAAGTTATTAGGTATTGATTCAGTTGGTAGCCTGTACTTAGAAAAGGTGACGAAGAAAGGATTATGGTCAATGTTACAAAAATATAGATATATATATTACATTTACCACTCTCCTCACTGTTCATTGATTGGTTTTAGTGTTAAATTACTTTATACTGTTTGTGACTTATGACATTCATTGCATGCAATTTCTAACAGAATACTCTATAAACATGATCACTCCTATAACCTGTACATCTAGTAGGAGCACTAGTGTGATCATAAATTCTCTAGTAACAAACCTAATTCTTCCATCCATACTGGATGTAACTATTATATTTTACAGAATAAACCAGGATCAGTATCCTGCATTTCAGCTTACAATAAAAATTAAATTCACAGCTGGTTTTAGTGTGATCCAAAACAGTCTCTCTATGCTCCGTTTTTGTATGTGTATTTATTTCCCTTACTTACTTTAGTGATATGTAATGTCAGTAAACTAAAAATATCTGCAAGAACTAGATGGATAACTTTATGCATATTATGTATCCATATAATATTGCACAAGAGGAAAAAAAGTATACCTGCAAATACACCAGAAATGTGATGAGTTTGCATCTATGTAACATTTAGGGAAGAGCTGTTAGAATTACATTCATTACTCATTTGCATGACAGACTAATATTCTTTAGACCTTGTCCTGTAATCCTTCTGAATTTAACCTTTGAAATTCATGAACTTCTGAACACCTCAAAGATTCTGAGTTCCAAATAACCACTGATTTGCAAAAACAACCAAACTTCTCCACAGATTGTCACTGTCCCATTTGGTGCAGACTTTCCCCCAGTTTATACCTTCTTGAAACCCACACAAGCAAAGTTCAATACACAGGTTTTGGAGAGTCAGTACGTATGCAAAATAACAAACTTTGGAATGCAAGGGGTGACTTGGACTTTTCTCTTTATTTTTTCTTAACCATTTATATCAGGAGATAGTCTGGATTTCATGGCTAATATGCTGTAGTATTATGAGGCTAGAAGCAGCAGCTTTATGCTAGTAGAAGGGAAAGATATCCTGAAGTGTTATGAGGCAATTCAGAGATTATATATCAGTCATCCTAAATGGTGTGTGACACTTCAGAATTTAAAACAAGAATATTTTTGAGCATGGAAAATGTTGATCCAGCTCTTATCTTGATATGGTTTAGGTTTATTATTCAGTTTGCTTTTTTTTTTTCCCCCTTAAAAATGAATTTTTATATCTGATAGTCATTCCACAGTCAAGTATCTTGATGGTAAGGGGTTACAATGATTTTACTCACTTGAGGTACTAGCATTCATGCTTGGCCACTACTGACCCATACTCAAAATTTATGTCAATAAAAGTTTAATTCAATTTCTTTGTGTGTTTCATGTAGATATATATATACACACAGGGACTATACAATTTATAACCACTTTTAAACCATTCTGGAAAACTTCAGCATGGATATGAGACACTTTTCAATTAGTAATGTTTTGAACGAGAAGTATTACACAGATTTTTGTAATTTATACCTTAAGCTATATAAATTTGTTGCATATATCACATTCTACTATTATTTGTTTCCTTGCTTGAAAAGCTCACCTAATTAACTGATGTCAATATTTTGTAGTCAGATCTATTATTTGAAGACTATTTGGGGCATATTTAGGTTGTTGGGTTTTTTTTAATTATTCAAATAATTTAAATAAGGTCAACACAGAAGATCAAACAGAAGATCAAATGAGAAGAGCTACATGTGTGGCCAAATCAAAATTCCCATTTCAACACAGATATTTGCAAGCAGTTCCTTTCCTATACTGGCACCATTTTGACTACTAATATTGGGTATCATTGCATACCATAACAGTTGTGCAAAGTTGCACTGGAAATACTAGACTATAATCTTACATCGGTTGAAAAGGTGGAAGGCAGGGCCACCATCCTGCAGGACATGGACAAACTGGAGGAATGGGAAGACCAGAACCTTATAAAGTTCAACAAGGACAAATGCCAAGTCCTGTCCAGGGAGACAGAAGAGCCCCTGCAACGGCACTATCTGAGGAGAGAGCGACCGGGGAGCAGCTCTGAGAGAAAGGCCCTGGAATGGGAATCTGCGCGTGAGCCTGCGGGAAGTCCAACAGCAACGGCAGCCAACGGTCTCTTTAGCTGTATGAAAAGGGGAATGGGACTTAGATCTAGGGAAGGGATTGTTCCCTTCTACATAGCACTTGTTAAACCATATCTAGACACTGTGTTCAGTTTTGGGTCCTCCAACACAGGGAAGACATGGACAAACTGGAGGGACCTCACAGAGAGTCCCCATGGCAGTGGGGGCTGGAGCATTTGCCGCTTCAGGAGAGGCTGGGGGAGCTGGGCTGGAGAAGAGACAGCTTCAGTGGCACTAGCAGTGTGCCCAGTACCTACAAGGGGGGACTGAGAAGGTGGAGCTATGCTCCTTACGGCAGTGCGTGGCAGGCGGGACAGTGAGAGCAAACTGGCACAAGTTGAAACAAGAGAGGAGAAACATTTTGCCCATAAAGACAGCCAGGCAGTGGAGTAGGTTGCCCTAAGAGGCTGTGCTGTTTCTATGCAGCCCATAGCTGACCCTGCTTTGAGCCCAAGGTTGGATAAGAGACCTCCTAAAGTCCCTTCTAACCTGAATTTTTCTATGATTTTTCTATGATCAGATGCCACTTCCATGAACTTACCCTTAATATTAAAGTGATGTGTATGTGTCTGGAGGATCAGTGCTTCCTATGGAGCCCAATGAAACACTCATTGCAATTGGATTTTCAATGTCCTTTTTCAAAAACTTAAAAGGATGAAACACACACATTTCACAGACTTTAAAAGATAAAACCATAATAAAATTTTAATACCTGAATCACATAACCTTATTTTAAGCTGAGTAAGATAAGTATTTAAATCCCATCTACCTTTACTGGAAACTAATTTTCTAATCCAAAAGACTTCATGGCAATAAGAGAAGAAAAAAAGCAATACTTGTATGTCCACAGGCCAAACAATTCAAAGATATTGGCTCTACTTAGAAGACACAGGAGCATTTTTAAGCTCCATGAAAAACTTCACATAATACAGATAAATCATATTTCGAGTTGGAAAAGGAAATATCCTCATATATAAGGGCTCAAAATACTTTCCACCCCCCTTTTCCCTAAAAGTAAAGAAGGTAAAACCACATTCATTTATATTTCCACTTACAGTGTTTCTTGACCTAAGATAAAATAAAAATAAATATTAAAAAAAACCTCACCCATAACTCAGGAATTATTCTTAAAATGTTTTGTACCACACTGTTGCAGGAATACTTACTTTCATGGGGTTTGATGCAAGCCATGCAACTGTTTAAAACAAGCAGCATTCATGTTATACAACTGCCACAGATGTCAGTGTAGACATTTGTTTCTTTGAGAGCAGTCATTAGATCAACACTGACAATTTAAAATCTTGCAATGATTGTTCCTGGATAGCTGAAAGAAAACTGGCATTCCTGTTAACAAACCCAGCCTAGAACCTAATACTGAAAGATGAATACATGCTGAACTACCTTTCTACTTTGCTGAGTGATCAGATGAAAATTAAGGCTGTCTATAGCTTTGCCCTTCTTAACATAACAGTGAATAGGATGTTAAAATCTAAATTACATTTGTTAAACCCAGTTCCCTAAGTCTGATAATAAACAGAGATTTTTATATCTAATTGGATTTGAAATTTATTATTAAAATGAGCTATTTAAAAAATATATATTTTTTCCTTACACATGTAAAGAAATCAAGATAAAGATGAAAACAAGCTGATATAGTAAACCTAAAAGATCCGGATTTTTAAAGGTAGACAATTTATGAAGCAAAAGTTGTGAAAAGTTGCCCAAATTGGAACTGTACATTAACACATTTGTTGAGAGGGCTTTGCTCAAGTGTTACATTTGCACTTATTTGAACAGAAGAAAGCTGTTATCATGTCAAATATCAACATTTATCTCATGACCAATTACTCTTCCTTACTGATAAGAAGAGTAGTGGAAAATGAGATTGAGCTAACTCGTGTATCATAATCATTAAACCTTTACTCAACAGTTCATTGACTCTTCAATAGGTACTTTGAACATCCCCAAATTCTGTCTTCTGGAGTGGCACAGTTGATCAGAAGGCCCACAGGTGAATTGTGTTCAGGCGTTTGGATACCACATTGCTCAACTGAAGTCGCCATCACCAAAATTCACACCCAAAATAGTAGGGCTAGTTTTATTCTGATTAGAATCAACCTTAAAAACAGCAACAGTGTTTGGCATAGAGTGGCGTTAATAGCAAGAAAATAGGGAAAAATGACACTAAATTAACAAGAATGAAAAGGACTACAGCTGTCTAACACATAATCAAGTAGAGACATTTATATGGCTTTACAGAGCCTAATGGTTTTTTTAAACAGTCATTTTCAATAAGTTGTGCAAATAGGATACACAGGCAGTAGCAAAGAATATCACAGTTGTCCTCCCACATGCATGAATGACAGTTCTCACAGAAAGCACTGTTTCACAGTCTTTACGGGTGACCACTCTTAAGCAGGGATAAATAGGATATCCTACTGTAAATATTTTTGCTGTGAATATCTCCGAAGACAAATCTTCTAATGAAAACAAACTATTTACTAAGATATTATCAGAAATCAATATTTTTTTCACAATTCCAAATCACTGTTACTCCCAGGGAAGACAGAGACTATTAAAATTCAGCTCTTCAGATGACATATAAAGGGAGACGAATGACATAAAAATGCAAAACCTGAATATATGCAAAATGCTTTCAGGATCATGCCCAGCTAACCTTACCACTGTAATCTAAATTAGGTCCTTAGGCTCATACTCTGCTCCTCTGGGCAGACTGATTTCCTCATGCATCTAATCATCTCTCCCATATTCTTATCCCATTACATAGAGTTATCCAATCCATTCTTCTCTTACCTATACATATCGCACCATGATATATTCACAGTCAGCCAAAATTTGCTTGAAATAAAATTAGAGTATTTCCCATAATACCCACTTTCTTTTTGTGTCAAGTAGGTTCAGCATTTATCTATGATACTTTTTTTTTTTTAATCACATCGTGCATCACAGACACACAGGGGTGATTGATATTGAATTATAATAGGATGAAGGAACATGACTTATTTTATGTTTGAAATACTATGTATGTTTACAAGGTTATAAATGCCTCTCTTAAAGAGAAAATTAAAATCAAGCTGGCAATTTTGTTAGCAAGTGGAAACAGATAATTAAAGCCCCTACAGCAATGAGAACTTCTTATGTATGAACATGGAACCAAATTTTTCATTGGTAACAAAAAGATCTCTGTGGGTCATTTTCATATTCCATAGGGAGGACTGACCTAGTGGAATGCTATATTGCAACAAACTCACTCATATATTAGTAAAAATTAAAAAACTAACGTGAAGTGAAGCATCTAGATTACAAGAGGCATTTACAATGTTATTTCTTTTATCTTATTCCTTGAAAAAAACAAAGCTCTCTTGATTATTCTGAAGTCTTAATTGATATAAAATTACTATGTTAAACTCTGGAAATCTTTCAGTCAACAAGACTATACTGTCCTTATCTGACCATTTGCCAAGAGAAATAATACAATAGTACTGTCTTATATTTAGGGTTTTCCTTTACATTAAGCTCTTATATATGATTTAATGTTTCTCTGATAACTTAGACAAAAAATCACAACATGCATTTAACCTTTCCCTGCCTTCTACTTACTCATATATGCTGTCCCTGAGCAATTACCTTCATATTATTAACACATCTGGTGTTTTCTACAGGGTCAAGACTACCAAAAAAATTGCTCTTCCCTCCAGAGGCATAATGCTCATTTGTTTGCTTTGATGTTTATACCCTTGACCATGTACAGCAAACATCCTACTTCTCTCTATCTCCTTTTCCAAATCCCACCGACTCACAATTATTTCTATTTTTACCACTTAAATATTTGCCTTTGTGTCCATCCTCCAATTCACTAATGAGATCACATAGCATACCAGTTCCCTTTTATCTCTGCCCATTGATGATATGTTAATTAGAAACACAATGCAGGAAAAGTATAAGAACTTGGCAGGGGCAGAACAGGAATAGATATACTCACACTCAAGTAAGTAACATGAAAGTTGAGAGAGACTTGGATTTAACAGTGAATAGTAAATGAAACAGAAATTTGAAATGGCCTAGATTAACAGCAGGACTATGCCTGGAATATTGTGTTCAGCTCTGCCTTCTGAATTACTAGAGGGATAATGAAAAATGAGGGTATGTATAAGATTTTTCCAGGAGGAAAGATTAAAACACATAAATACAGTTTGATGAGGAAGTTTCTAAGGTGGGAAAGGCGTGTAATTTGGCTGGACCTACTCCAAAATGCAAGAGCATCTTCAAGCAAATTGCTACTTCTGAGCTTGATCTTCCTAGGACTTTCAATTTTCTTTTTCTCTTAACATTGCTCCCTTTCCTTGGAATTTGAGGTAGTCCAAATGAATCATCCAGTGGCAGTTATTCATCATTTGCCTTCAGATTCCTGGGGCTGGTTAAAAGCTGAATCCCAGAATGGCTGAGCTTGGAAGGCACCACTGGGGATCAGGAGCGCCACTAGTGACTGGCCTCCACCTGGACTTTGTGCTGCTGATCGCAGTGCTGAGAACCTCTGCCTTCTCCACGTCCTCTGTCAGCAGGTCATTTCCCCATTCAGTGGCAGGCTCACATGTCCCCTAGTCTTCCTTTTGCTGCTGATATACCAGTAGAGGCCCCTTTTTGTTGCCCTACAACCATGTATAACAGATTCAAAGGTAAAAGTATTTTCATGGTGATAAAGTACGTTTATTACAGTATTTGTATATTCTAAGGGACATGGGAATCTTTTTATTTCAGTGGAACATAATGAAGTATCAAGAAAAGCTCACAAGGGCCAGAAACATCAAGTTGAATTCATAGCAACTGAGGGATCTTTTCTCACAGGCAATCTTGCTCTTCCCCTTGTGAGCACTGTTCAGACAGAACTGGTTTCTACATGCGTTGACAGGTAATGTGGGAGAAAGGAACAAGACTTGAATGCGTTCTGGGTAAGACACTTGGTGACATTGGCCAGCACACTCACAGCCAGGCATGTATGGTTGTGACCTGGTGTCTCCTCAACCAGTAGTGTACTCTGGACACCACACTGCATTAAGGTGCTTCAACACAGGGAGGGAGGATCTATGCCTTTCTCCCTCCTTTCACAGTATAATCTTTCCCACATAAGTGTCATTCTACTGGGACCTCCTTACAGGCACAGCACTCCCAGCTTATGGGCCTGAGTTCCTTGGGTGGTGAGGATGGGACACCAGGGCTGGCTGTCTTGCCCTTGCATCCAGCCATGTCCAGCAGTCTGGAAGGAGATGAGTGCCCTCAGGTCCTTGGGAAGGTAGAACTCTTGATCCAGGGAAGGAAGCACTTAGATGTGGCCCCAAAGGGGGACCTTCCCCAGGATGCTAGATTTCTGACAGACTATAGCATTCATGGTCATTCAGGCACACAACCCCCAGCACAGGATTTCTTCTGCTGAAGGCACTCCAGATAGAAGCACGTCAAGCTGGTCAGACCACAGCATTTGAGGCAAGTTATCACACCTGGCCACCTCTGGCTCTGGCTAGGCAGCAGAATAGCATTGTACAACACACCAGCTGGGCTGCCACTGCTCCCCTCTTAAAAAAAGAGAAGAGGAACCTCAAATGGCACCAAGTGCCATTGCGCAGACGCACACGGGAATGGTCATGAGCCCATCAGCGCTCTTACAGGACACAGAACCTGGTTCTTACCTTTTCCCTTCTCTCCCTACACAGAGTCATCGTGATGCCTCTTGCCACCAGGCACCCACAGCTTCCAGAGCCTCTCCACCCCTGTTGTGTCAAGGTGTACTCACCAGACCTGCTTAGCAACCCTGCCCAGAGTTCCTCGTCAAACCACCATGTCAAAACATGGTTTGCAAAAAAGCTGCTTCTAGCAAAGGCCTTAAACATAGTTGTGTAATTTTGGCTTAGCATGCAGGTAGGGAGGAAGTGTATGGGAAGTAGCGTACTGTGCTGTATGACCCCAGATGCCACCTGGGACAGACATGTCATGAGTTTCCTGCACAGAAACACTTGAGAAGGACAAAAGCCAGGCAGCAGAGGGCCATCATCTCCTCACACATGGTATCCATGATTTTGCCCTAGTGACTGACAGGGGTTTGCAAGATGAGAGAGTAACAGTCTGCGTCTATACTGGTAGAAGCACCACAGAAGACCCTGAATAGGGATGTGAGACCTAGTGAGTGATTTCGGACAAACAGGGAAGAAATGCAGAAAAATCTCTTTGTGCTTTGAGACAACCTTCATAAATAAAAGTAAACAAGATCAAAATCCTCAAGGGATACATGTAATACCTCTTAATGCCAGGAGAAGCCTCAGAAGATATTGAATTTGGGCACATTTGACTGAAACAAATATTTTTCTAAGACAAATTATGAAGGAGCTCATGATCTACCCACTCAGTGATTGAGAAGAAGACAGAAAAAGTGGTCTTTTATGTTCTTTTTGCTAATTAATATCCATTGCTATCTTCCTGTGACCACTCTGGATTCAGTTCTTACATCTTTGCTTACAACGGCTACAGCCATCCCCAGTAATTATTTCCACTGAGAGCATACGTATAGAAGGTAATTTCAGAACATCTGCATACCATCTTCAATCTTCCCAAAGAATACATTCCAGTGAACACTGCTGAAGAGACTAGTCAGGCTTTACATGCTTATTTCTGCTTAGATACTCAGTCAGTGTCATGGAAGCTTTAAGAACATTTTGTTACAAAATCTACATAGAAGAGACATTGTTAATGCTACATACAAGTTAAATCCCCAGACGACAAGCTGAGCATCTGCAAAACATGAACAGAACAATCCACAAGCCCATTACTGCTGTATCACCATCCTTTTTGTACAAGGGCTTGACTTCCAAGAAGTCTGTTAGCTATCACTGCATACTATATAAGACTGTATTGCAGTCTCAAGGGTCCTGACAGCCAAGACTTTGAATCAATAGGCATTCTGTTTCTAAAAGATGACTATGGGTGAAGAGAAAAACTGTGCTATGAGCAGCACATGCTCATAGCAAGAATTTTAGCAAGAACAGTTCAGACCATCTTTCTTTTTAGTTATCATTGGCTCTGCTCCAGATACTCCCGTGTGACTAATCATATTAAATACAGCAGGTTGAAGGCTTTGAGGTAAACAATATAAAGGAAAGTTGATAGAGCTGAGAATCTAAAATAAACAATGCAAAGAAAAAAGATAAAAAATATCTGTGTGAACTTAACAGTATCCTTCACCCTAAATATGCAGAAAAATAAGCAGGAAATTATGTTTTAGTTAAATCAACTACAATTTAACTTCATGTCTAGTCCTGTATTTGCCAGTTTCCGTTTACCTTTCAACCATAGTGTCAAAAACTGGGGGTGTTTGGAACAATATTAAACTGCTGTATGCATTAAGTACACCTTGGCCCTTAAAAATCTGCTGATGAATGACCTGCAGAGGAACTTTCATTATTAAACAACAGTTATTAATTATTAATTAAACAATTATTAAACAACAACTTCAGCTGTTACTAGCTGCTCATCACACTTTCACTCATAGCTGCTAGGCAGCTGGTCAAAAGGTAATTACTTTTAGATAAATAGGTTTACTCATGGGATCACAGACTAAAGTTCTACTCAGTCTACACTGGGACATCCCGCTTTCCCCTGGCGATGGAACATCCATGAAAATGTACAGATAAGAAACTATGTTAAAGCTGTATTTAACAACAGAGCAATAATTTAGTATCCCTACAGAGCTGAAGATAAGATTGAGGGTGACCAAAGCATGAATTTCTGAGGCTTTGTTTCTCCTGGGGTTCCACTGTGCTCCCGCCACCTTCATGCATTCTATCCACAGTAGGCAAAAATAAAGTGATCTGCCCTCGACCTGCATTTCAGTTGCCAAAACCAAATTAGGAACATAGGTCTTTTTTATAGACCCTTTCTCCAGATTTTCTCCTTGGAGGATCCATTGTTTGTCTAAAGAAAAAAAAAAAAATTACAGATTTAAGGTGAGAAGTTTAAAATTGTACCTGAAAAACTCCATGAAAGAGAAGCCATAACCATGCTGTTCAGCAATTCCTGCACAAACAACGTTTGCAGATGCTCCAATCAATGTTCCATTACCTGCAGTTCAGAAAACAAATACCAGTTTATAGTTGTGCTCTGTTTCTTACTCTTCTTCTGTTTATTCTGTGCTAAAGTCCTAAAATGTATTAGTTAGAAAAGAAAAATCAATTTCTGTTGTATAGGCTTGAAAAGAAACATACAGACAGTATCTCTGCATGCTATAAATAGCTTCATGCTTTGAAAGATAAGCCTGGTATTATTCTCTGATTCTACATAAGCCAGAAAAATAGAGAAGGAACATAACACCAATCTAGTAGTTGTCAAAATGACACCAGAGACTTGCATTCAGATAAAATTGCTGATTTTTGGTTTTATATACAAGAAGGTGCTATCAAATGAGCTGAAAAATGAAGGATGAGATAGTTTGAGGATGCTAAGAAAAATGGGTGGTTTTTCTCCTTACACAAACTTGACATTGACAAATTAGGGTTTTTTTTATAGAGAGGGTAACTAACTGCTAAGAGATATGTATTTTTTTAACAGAAATTTAAAACAAAGTAAGTGGGACAATGGAGGGGAATGGATCTGTCACATCTCTCTGCTAAGGCAAAAGGATCACCACAGATACAAAAGTTTGCTTACCAAACCGTAATGTTCTTTAATACATAAAGGAACATGACTTTATTCAGTGAACTTCACTAAATTACATTATATAAGTCCCCTTAGGAGAGGAACACACCAAAGGAAAATAATATGCCATGCTTATAAAGTGCATCTATCCTCTTGGAAGAACTACTTCCTTCTCCTAAGCCTTTTCCAGTAACTAATTTATTCCTGTGTTTTCTCTAAACTTTCAACAATCTGGCAATGTAGAGAAGTCAGGTATTCAGAGCTCAGAAAGACTGACCCATTTTCTATAGCTTTCCCATGAGTCATTTCTCAGACTTAAGAAATGCTGTATACTTGACTTCCACAAAGCAGATGTCTTCAGCAAATGTTTCTGATCTAAAGCACGACTCAGGAAGTGACAGTGACTCCTACATTCTGTTCCTTAACTGAAATTTTGAACAAAAGAGGTAACAATCTGGGAGAAAAATTTTTTATACTATGGCAAGTCATCTTTTTTGCCATACCTCACTACATTAACAATCCATCATTCTAAGCACAAGTCTTCCTTTGCTCCCATTGGCATATAGTAAGTCCTCTCAATTTGGCCCTGTTAAACATTACTGCTCAGTGGAGACTCTTCTGGTCTGACTTTGAAAGAAACAGATCAGAAGACAATTAATGCTCCAGTTAATTGTTTTGACTTAGTCAATGTTTCAGGTCCCCCAGAGATCAGTTTACCAAAGAGTAGGTCAGAATAAAGGCAGAAGGATTATTCCCCTAAGTATTCACACACAGTACCCATATGGCCTTCTGTACCTGAAAGTGCAGACAAAATGAGCAGACTTCTAAAAATAGTCTTAAAAAATAATAGAACACTCTTAAATTCAAATAAAATGAAGTGACAGAGATCAGAAGTAAGGAAAAGGTGAGAAAAGATGGGATATGGAAGGAACATTGAAGGAAGGAAGATCTTCCTCTTCTAATAAGAAAAAGTGTAGGAGAAAGAGCTTGATGGTGGTAATTTTGATCTCAGTTTGGATTCAAAGCCATACCAGTGTCAGTGGATACTGAGACACAGGTTTTTGACTGGTCATTCTAGGGACAGAGCAACAACTTTGAGAAACAACAAAACCCCAAAAAGTCACTCAGGACTTTTTGGTTTTGAAGTTGATTTCATGAAAGCCAAAGCTTTCCAAGAAAAAGCCCTTGTGTGGCCAAGATTTTTCCAATTAAGTCCAAAGAGAAAGCATGATTCTTATTTACTCCAGGATGGTCAATTTTTATCAACACAAAATAGGCAGAAAACTGAAATTTTCATCCTAGAGTAGAGATCTGAACATGGCTTATCGGTTGTCTCAGGTGAGTGGCCTAAGCAACACCTATTAAGAACAGGAGACTTGTTTTGTTTTCTCAGCAGCAGCCTCAAACAGCTCTTGAGCTGATCCCACTATGGAACAAGAAAGAAGCTGCAATCTTGCAGACAACGTGAGATGAGAAAAGCATTCTCCTCCACTACCTGCAATCCCAAATGGACATTTTATTTCATATATTTAATTGTCCCTTTTTTTAATTCCTTTTTTTTCCTGCTCTCCCAGGAGCTATGCTAGGTGAGCTGCTTGCTACTTGCTCTGTTTTTAAGGCTTTGACATTCCAAAGCAGCTGCAGCTGGGTGCAGTGGTCCTCTCTAGGAGGAGCTCTGCTGATGTTAGTGGAATTGCACATCAATAGAGGGGTATATCCCTATGGATCATAAAAGCATCGTGGACCATTCTCGTGAGACACCAAGGGCTATTTGTGACATAGGCTTCTTACCACACACAGTGAATCACACACCCCTCCACACATGTTTCAGGTGTGGAGAGAAAAGTTGACTAACCTTACTAGAGGACTAGAAACCTTTAAAAAATAGTGTCTAGTACTGGTCATTAGGAACTGCACAGCTCATTTCCCTTGCCCTCTCTTTCCCTCAAAGCATATTTTAGTTACTTTAATGCATGTTTATAGATATGAAACTGAACTTGGAACATCAGTGTTCCTGGTAGGCTCTGGCATAAGAAAGCCAAGACACAAAGCGTGTGGCTTAATGCAAAAACAGAACAAATGAATACAGCTGATGTTATTAGAGCAGTCAGGCAGGAATACTTAAGGAATTTTCAATTCCAAAACTAATCGGTAGTCTACAGTCTCCAAACATTTCATAAGACGTTTCTGCTCTATGTGTAGCACAATCAGACACCACCATCAGAATAATATTACTGTAGACAAGGAATATAGTTCTGGCTTCAAATTAAAGAAACAGGACTGAAATAGCACTTGTCCCATGGCTGTGACTAGATACAGTCAAGATCTCCAAACTGCACGCACTCTCCTATACTGTACATGGGCTATAGTAATGCCTTCACATAATAAAGTATTATGGAAAGTGTTTCTGCTTCAGCAGTGAATTGATTTCCCCAAGTAGATTTCACTTGAGAAGAAATTGTCACCTTAAATGTTATCTGAAAGTAGCAGTATTTCTTTTTCATTTGTTCGGAGCCCATGTGCAGTTTAATTAGGTACTGGCTCAGCAGGCTTCAAAGAACTATGCTGAAATTAACAACAGAGGCAAACTTTTGTTTCTTCTCCCAGGAACATCTGTCTCTACGGCAGACATTTAACTCGGTAGTGAAACAGCAACACTGTGACCTCTGAATCACGGAAAACCCAAGGCTAGGTTAATGTACATGGAAATCTACATATGTTAAATTCATTCCAGTTGATGCAAATGAAGAATAAGCATTTTCTAGGACTTCACCCAATCTTGACTTCATCTTCACATCATCTTCAATCTTAAGAATAATTAAGATGAAAAAGCATAGCAAAGACTCTTACTTGCTTGTTTGTATGTTCAAAATGTAATAACACATGGGTGAACTTTATCAAAGAATAACACTGTAATAACCAATCTGTTTTGATGACTGCTATTGTAATTGGGTTTGATGACTTCTACTGTAACTCATCCTTTATCACAAGGCAGATGGTTATTAAGAAACCATATTCATTACAATGAATTAAATATTATATTTCTAATATCAATAGTATGTGATATGTATGAGGTAAGCCATACATTTTATCCTGCATATCTATTCTGCCTTTTATTCTTGCTAGACTACATACATTATTGTCAATACTAACTATGCTTAATAATTCATAAGCATGTAATCAAGAAAGACCTTTTTCTTAATGCAAAAAAAAAAATTATCATCCTGAAGTGTGATCATAGAAAGATACAGACATGTCACTTAAAGAGCTGCTGCTGCTTAGGCTACAGAGAAGAAAATGACAGAGGAATTCTCATGGATCATATTGATTTTTCCATGGACCTGCCCCAGCTTTACACAATCATTACAGAAGCACCGTAGAAGGTCTTCTACTATTTCTGTCCAGAAAAGGTGACATAAAAGTATCTTTCTGATATTTCTCAAGGCAAATTAATTTGAATATCTTTAGGGAATGTGAAATCAAATCCAAGTATAAGAAAGTATTCAACAGTTTTAGTTAAGAATAAATCTATCAAGAAAGGTCCAAAACCAAAACCCACACATTAAAACGTGCCTTTGCATCTCCAGATAACTTAAGAGGTACAAGCAGAAAGATGTTGACAAGGTTTGGTAAACCTGATTTGATACCTGCAGTATCCACCAGCTTTCTGCTTCCATTTGTAGCTACTTCTTCTCAACCCAGTGTCCAGCTATTACCCTCTGCTCCTTCAGAGACTGCCAAATTCAAACCCAGAACCTGCACACCACATGTAATGCACCTCCCTTGTGCCCAGACAGCCTTTCCCTCAGTAAACAGTTTGCCCAGGTGACTATAATCTGCAATGCAGTGAAAATCAATGCTGGGAGAACTGATTAAGCTTACTAAAGGAAAGGGCTGGGAAATCGGGATAGAATTATAACAAGAAAAGGGAGAGAGTGTGCATCAATAACATGTTTCCTCTCACTTTAAGCCTCATTCTCAGCTATTGATTTTTACTTGTCAGCAGCACATTATTATATCTAAATACCATTAGTTCTCAGGAGTCCCTTTGGTATTGCCCCCTCAAGAGCAAGCCTGCCTCTCGGGTTTACTGCATTAATATGTATGCCTGGAGAATCACCTCAAAGTGCCCGACAGGATTAGTGTGTATTACTCAAAGCACTGACAAATCAAAGGGAAGGGTTTATCACTAATAAACCCATTTGGCCTAGCATAAGCAGCCTTCATAAGCAGTAACTTTCTCAGATATAAAGGAGATAGTACCTTGTGAAACAGCAAGCTTCAAAGTGGATTGCTTACAGAAAAGTCTTGCTTTGTTGTGAGCATTACAAACCACTTTCCCTCCACATGCTCTGATGGTGGATAACAAGCTTCAACTGGGCTTAACCGATAGACTTTCTCTTTCCTGTATCTCTGGCTAGCTAATGCAGAAGCAAAAAAACTGTCCAGTTTTCATGTCAACACAAGCCCTGAAAACAGCTTTTCCCTGGCCTTGGCCAAACATCTGTGACAGGCCCAGTTTTACCCAGGCACAGCTGTTGGCACTGCTTTGTCCTGGACAAGTTTTCTCACTCTGAAACCAGGAGTTTCCTACGCAGTCATGAATAATTTTAGGGTGAGGATTCTCAGCCCTGCTTTTTGCTGTAATGGAACCATCCCATCACAGTGTCAAAGCAAAACTTATTGAAAGAAGCCAGCTTCTTGCTTCCCAGCCATTTTCAAAAGAAAACTCCGTGCAGTCTCCCACATGCTTTGCATCACTAAATAATGGTAGACTGACATGTGCGGCTTCCTTTCCATAGCATATTCCATTTCTCTACTTAAAGCACAAACAGAGCAAATGTAACAAATGTGGCTGCAGAAGTGAACACTGAACAGTTATGGTTTTGATTAGGTTTACAGGAGACAGCCTTCTTAGCTTTCAGAAATTTTCTGTTTCACACAAAACTAATCCAGATTTGCCCCATTAAACAAAGCGATTTATATTAATCTGTTAAAAGTCTACAAGTCTTAAATATCTTTTTATATTTTTTTATGTGTAAAAATTAACAAGCCCTGGACAATCAAACTTTGCAGTCAATAAAGAGCTACAGAATCAAGGCCAATTAAACCATTAATGATGCCTAAAATAATAAGGAATCTCAATTCTTAGGCAGTAAGCATGAGAAGGTATGCATGAACTCATTCAACATTGTTATATGTTATAGACTGCAGTCTTATGATATCAAAATTTTTTAATTTTACTGATTTGGAAACATTTTGAATGGGATGTTTCTGCACGAATGCATACACATGGACTTTATAGGAAAAATTTAAAAAAATTTAAAAAGAAAACAACATGAATCAAAGCTTTGAGTTAACTTATCCCAAAAGTTCACTGAACTGCATTCAATCCAACACTTTTAATCTGGGGAACTTCACCATTTTTTATCACCACTACTATACCACCATCAGGATAGTTACTGTAAGTATTGCACTATTCAATGCTTATTGCTTCCTTTTTGCTATGAGAGGAAAAGGTGAAATTTAAATTTGTCACTTTTCTACCAGAAGTGTGAAATAAATAAGGCAGGTTGCTGAACATCTTGCACTTGTTACTTTAATGACATGAAGAAATCCATAAGCTTCTTTCAAATCCAGACATCTGTAAAAGAGACATAAAACCTGAGATGATCACTAAAGTCACCTCTCTCCTTAAAGTCAACTTACCCACTACAAGGGTAAAATAAACTAGTATAACGAGGGATAGTGTCAGCAGTGTACTCTGACACGCCATTCCGTAATGCCCTGAAACACTTATTCAGGTAGGTTCCATTTAAAGCTTTTAATGCTGCACATAAGCCCCAGTTTGCACATTTTTTTATCTCTGATTTTTAGATTCAGAGGCTAAAACTATGTCAGCTCAATTTTGCAGCTTCTCCACACGTGGCACTATTAGCAACCAAATATTAAAAAATAGTTCCAAGTATAGACACCTGGCATAAAAGTACATTATTCAACTTTATCATAACTTACTTTGAAGCTGAGCAGAACAAGAAAAAACTAAAAAAAAAAAAAAATGGTGTCCCTCCATTAAGTTATTTTAGAATATCCAGCTGCTTTAAATTCAGATTCTGACTTTAATCAAACTGTCTTTCAATTGGAGCCTACCTGTTATGTTTTGATATGGTTCAAGTGCCTTGTTTAAAACAGTTTCACAACTCCTGCTAGTGCCCCTCTTTGGTTTAGGTGTGCTAACCGCAACTGTGCTAGAGATATTTATTATTATATGTATAAATTATATCTAGGGCATGATTATAGCTTTCTTCAGTGTCATACAGAGTGTCTGATTCATCAATATAAATCAATATGCATATTCCAGACTGAGGTTTTTTATCCTCCTCTCTGCTGCTCAAGGTAGAGAAAAGGGGGTATTGTCTGGAAAGTGTCTGCAGGGGAAGGAAAGTAGATAGTCCAGTATTATCTTCTGCACTTAAGCATTTTGAAGCTTGCTATCACTTCCCCATCTTGTTCTGTCTGACAGTCCAAGTGCTACCCTCTAACTGAATATACCTCTGGCTGACAGCTATGCAGACTCTGCATTCTCATATTGCAGCAACTCACCAATACAACATAATGAGTTTGTATAGTTTATATAATTCTGAAAACAGAAGCGGCCAAGGCTTCTAGAAAGAACATTCTGTAATTTACGATAAACAAATGCAGAAAGCAAGTAAATAAAATTAAACAAAACTCTGCATATACTTTGTAGGAGTCTCCAATGTCATCTCTGATCATGAGCCTATCTCTAATTTGCAGAACTTTATAGCATGCAGTTATTTTACACAGATTGAAGACCATTAATACAAGCATTTCAAATTCATCAGTAATGCAAGCATTGTAATCAAGTGATCTTGATGTTTGGTATAACTTATTTTTCTAAATCAATGTAAAATAGAATAGAAATCTATATATTACACATAGCTGTCTTCCTTTCCATTTTAAAAATCTAAGGTTTACCATCCAACTATAAATGCTCAACAGTACAGCTGAAACAGCATCCTGTACTGCATATACTTCATATTTCACCCTTAATAACATACATACATATATGCATGTCTGCCACAGTAACTCTTTTCAAGATTAGAAAAATGTCCTTGCTAAGAAAAATCAACTAGGTTCAATGTAGTTTGGGGTTTTTCGTATTAACTCAGTGTCTTAAAACCAAGCAGGCCTCTGATATTGTCTTAATACAGACAAAGGTATGTCTGTCAAATGTACACGTTCAGTTTTAAATGGTTTTATATTTTACATTCACATCTTTCTTCTGTATATCTTCCATAACACAGAAGATTATCTTTGGTGATCTTAGAGAATCTCCTCTAGCTGCAGGGACTCTAGTAATGAGCCTGGCTCTCACACCAAGGACTTTACAGCGCTGCTGGGCTTTAAGAACTTCATACTGAAAAAGCATGAAGATGGCCCAGAGTTTGAATGTCATGAAAGAGCTAAGGAAAATAGCAGCTGGATTTTTATAGAAGGTTACAGATTCTGGCTGTTCCAGAAAAGAGCAAGAGGACATTTGGGGCATTCAAATATCAATAAAGAAAAAAGATTCTTTGTGCTTATATCCAATGATGCTGATCTTCATGCTAAAACAAAACCTGAAACTTTCAATGAGTTCTTCATTAAGAACAAGCACGTAGTACTGCCATTTAATGGACAGCAATCACAGTTTAAGTCCTTGTTACTCATTTCCATCCTTGCAAACATCATAGAAACGACACAAAGTATACTCAGAGAGTGAGTTAGATATTAGCGTAACACATATGAAATACCTGCTGTATTTTGATTCTAGATCTGTACAATTTAGAAGCATAATACTGCTAAAGATTGCGCTGAGGTCTTTAAAGAAAAATTGTGAGACATTTCCTAAATTTCATTATTTGTTTTGCCTGCCTTTCAAAGTCAAGAGCAGCAATGTCCTTTTCCTTTTGAAAGATCTCAAGTCACTCTCATTCCTTACAATACCTCCCTTTGATTTTTATTATGAGTTTTATATCTGTCAACAAAATACTTATCTAAATCAGGGTTGTCTCACCCACAAGACATAAAACTAAGCCCCAGGATTTCTCATCATTAAAAGACTCCTTTAGAAACAATAGGATCTTTCAATATCAGCATCCTGGTTAAAATCAAGCTCAGGCAGGTATATTCTCTCCACTAAAACATTTCCCCACAGTTTCAATTACTCGTTGTATATAACAATTAAGTTCAAAACCAAAGCTGAATAGTGCTTCTCTTAAATAACTGCTATACTTTTACATCATACATTCAGTTCTTGACAGGCTTTTTTTTTAATCTCTCAAATTGAGAAGTGTTATGCAAATTTGATCTATTGTAACTATAAAACAATTTCAAAGGATCCACAGTTGTGCTTTTTTCATAATATTAATTACTATATATTATAATATATTTCATGGTTTTTGAAGGCTATCACTTTTCCCTCATATTGGTTGGTTTAGGAATATAAACAATATTTCCAGGTTATTATCTTCAGTATGTCTGAAGCTTTTAAACCAGTTTAGGATTTTATTGAGCAGAATCAGCAGGAGTAATACATGAGTGATACTCCACTGTGCAAGGCCCCATCTACATCAGGGACCTAAGGAGGGGTGCCAAGAGACAGAACAGCTATAGCTCTGGACCACTGAGAGAAATCCCATTGTTTAGCTACACTGTGATTGCACTCCTTTAATAGCTGTAATTAGCACAATGTCCTGTGGATAATGGATTTTATTCACACCTGGCTTTTGAGCCTGTAAGGTTAGAAGAAAAGTGCCAGCAGCCCCCTCCTCCTACTTCCTTTCTTGAAGTAAAGCCTACAACCAAGATTGTGTGGCCAGAATAACACAGCTGCATGCATCCTAGAGACTGTCTCTTTCTGCAGAATTGTGAGAATGATGATTTTCAGGTGTTGTCCTCCAGGAAAATATACAGAGAAGAAAAATAGTGCAAAACTATACATTGTTGTAAATATCCCCTTGACCCACAGCAATAGTCACTGCAGCAGAGAAATACTTTTTGCACTTTTCTATGCTAGTAACTGAGAACTCATAAGGTAAGGACTTTCAAATATGAATTCAATCTTTTTTTTTCCTCTTCTTTTTTTTCCTTCTTTTTTCAGAAACATACTTTTTATAAATCATGAAAAAAGAGATAAAAACACAAATAAACTCCAGCTCTTTAAATGTCAAATGTACAAAACCCCTTCAAATAATATCTTTGCTATAACCTCTTCAGCTCAGTAAAGATTCTAGTTTTACACAATTAAACTGCCTTAACAGGTGGATTTCTGACTGTGCATTTATTCAAATTGAGTTGAATCCATATCTCATGTTATTTTAAAACTCATGAGCCAATAGAAGCAGTGCAATTAAAGCTCCTCTTGTTCTGAAATTGCTGTAGCTAGCAAACTTCATTTGTCCTCCAAAATTTCAGGGCAGTATTCCCTAGACACTATTGGAATGTCTACATACAACTCAGTGTCAACAGGTACCATAATTCCATCATGTACTAGAATAGGAAGCATTAATGAATAAAATTTTATTCAATGTCCTCTTGTGCAAAACAAATATGGATGCAGATTCGTCAGAATACCACAGAAAACAAGTGAAGTTACTTCCTTGTTTGTTTCCTTTAGTTCCTTTTAAATTTCCTGTTTTCTTTCTCTTCAAAACATAAGGTCAAACATGGTCAAAACATAATTGAAATACTGGGGGATAGTACATAAAAAAAAACACGAGAAACATGATTTTTCCAGCTATTTAGTCAGCCTGACCATTAATGCCCAGACAGATGTGAACTAATAGGGTCATTCAGCATTCAGAAGAATTGACAAATGAAAAGGCCCAAAAGCCCAAATTCATTTGACCTGTCCTTGGGCACCCCTCTCAGCTACTGAAGTTCTGTACGTGAGGGGCTCCGATGTGCTCTGCAAAGACTGTCTGGCAATTTCAGTGGATAAATAAATATCTGCCTCCCAGATGTGCTGGTCTCCCCGTCACCAAACAGGGAGCCTGGGACAGCCAGACACCTAATTTACAACTTAATTTAAGTTCTTAAAGACAGCTGGGACAAATATAAACTTATATTTCCAGAACCAGATCCCCTGAAAAATAACCATATTTATTTCTTAACCATGTAAGATTGACCTGACCTCAGCATGAAAACTTCTGCCAGAAAAGAACTGGCAAACTCTGAGGAAGACCCAGATTTCAAAATTGTGACCATGTCACCAGGAACTGCCCATGGCCATCACTGTCTTTGGCTTCCTTGATTGAAAGAGAGGATTTTTCATCCCTTCTCATCTTCAGAGACACTTTTTACAGAGCAAGGAGCATCTATTTGATATTCAGTTACTCCTTATGTCTGAGCCCAAAGCCATGAAAGACAGAAATTTAATAGCAGCAGCTCTCTTTTAGGAGACACTGCTGAAGATGACAACAATGTGACGGTTATACTGGCAAAGGTGTCTTCATCTTGCTTGAGACTGACTCAACCCTTCTTTCATTTCCAGGACAACAGCTAAATCAATGAAGGAAAATTACTGTCTTTTCTCATCCTACCATCTTCCAAACCCATAGCTGCCTGTGCACTTTGTGACAGTAGAAAAACTTAATTGCGCCCACTGGAAATTTTTCAGGACAAAATGTTGCACAGCATTTTCCAAGATGGGCACAAATGCTGACGCTCCCTTCACAGACACATAAGCATACAGCAGTGTTTACGCTGAACCCCAGAAATGCTACCAAATTATCAGAATTTAAGTTCTGCATTATGTAGTAAACAAATAAGCCTAAAATATGTAGTTATAACGTATTATTGCATCAGACTCTTCTACAAAATGCCTTGTTTACCAAGTTCCTTCTGTTGCACAGGCAGTGATAAGATCCAATCTTTTGCCTTAAGCACCAGGCAGAAATGATATAATTGTCATCTACCCCTTCCACAATGGGATTAGCCTACCTTGAGGATTCCTTCACACGACTTCAATGCTGATAAGACTTCTCTTTTGGAAATAATTTTTAAAGGCCATCAACACGTCCCTTTTTTTAAAAAAAGAAAAGCCCCTTTTCCTCCATTCTCGGGGGCTACGAGCTCTTTTAAAGCAAAAACTTTTCCACACTTTTCATTCCCTAACAATAAGCTGCTGTCTATTAGCTTTTTGTTTTGACATAGGAAAATCAGAAGCATATTAATTTTCAGGCTAACACTCCTATGAGACCTTTGCCAGTATACCTCAGCATATGCTCAGCTTTATCCTAATAGAGCACAGTCTGCAGAGTTTAAATATTTGCTAATAATGACAATGATCTAACTTTTTATCCAAACATTTGTATCGAGCCTACCTGAATACCTGAGCACTCCCTATGGATCTCTAGTGCCTTTAATTCAAATAATTCCCATGGTATTGTTTATATTTTTACTTTTGTCTCCTACTGCATACACACAGAAGTCTCTGTTAAAATCCCAGCAGCCCTTCAATAAATCAAATTAAAGGTATTTGGCTTAAGATGATAACTGATACTTTTGGAAAAATCAGCTCAGATTTGTAAAGGCTCCAGGGCTGATGAAGTGCCTCCCACTCAGAATATGTCAGCGTAATCTGGCCAACTTTACATTCCTTATGCCTTTTTTTTTTTTAATCTGAAAATTTAATGAAATCAGAGTATGTCTGGTGATTAGCAAATTGTGAAAAAGGTGATATTTTTATGGAAAACATCTATAGAAAGATATGCTGATTATTCAAAATCACTGGTTTTAAAGAGGAAGAGATTAAAGTCACAATACAATGATGAGTAATGATGAGTACAAAAAGGTATTCCTCAAATGAATGACTGTTGTTTGGTATAAATTGTCCTGCCTTTGCAACATGCTCTTAAAATTCAATCTGTAATTTATATTATTGTAATCTTTGTTAGGTATTAAGGTCACTTGTACTAGCAATCACTTAGCTAAATAAACAAAACAGATCTTGTATTATACACAAAAGTGCTTTTAGTTTTAATCTCTGTAAAGTCAAGGAAACTATTTGTAGGGTCATAGAGGGGGAGAAGGAGTGGATCCATGAAAGAACACCATTTTATCTATTTTAACTTTATTTAACCTAACGATCTAAATATTTAGGGATCAAAACACAGCCCAATACAATGCAATTAGCATTAAAATTCTCAGTAGTAAAAAAATAATACTAACTAACAATACATACATGGTACATTTTCAATTAAAAAAAGCAAATAAAAGTAATGAAACCATCTGCTTGTTTTGTGCTAATGCACTGACAATACAAGAAATCCCAGTTAACACCAAGATGGGCACTAGGAGAATGGCTATTAGCTTTCATTATTAGAGGTACATTTCCCAAAGACTTCAAAAAAGACTTTCCTTACGGTGACAAGTGCTAAATAGGTCAGCAAATGGATACTCAAACCATTTCTGTGAGCCAGCCAGAAAACCTCCCAGTGACTTCAGTAGACTTTGAATCAAGCCTTCAGACCTCAGCTATTATACATTTTCTGCATCTTTTCAATAAGCATTGATGGGTCTCTGTTCTGAAAGCTAAATGTATCTTTGTATTTTCTCTCACAAAAGATCAGAACCCTGTAAGCACCATCTGGACTGCTTCTTTGTGCGTCTATACTTTATGCAGATATGGTCTTCAAACACAGACTGCAAAAATCCTATTGTAGCAGCAGACAGTGACTGGGATCCTTATCCAGGAGTCCTTTGAAGTCAAAAGAAGCTGGATCAGGCCCTCCCTATGCTTTGCATAATAATATCATTGAACCTATTGTGCAAGTTTATATAAGCCATAATTGCAAAGCTATTACCTTATGTCAGCTTTCTCACATAAGCTCTTACCTCCAAGGCATGCACCCATGGCCAACGAGAAGATCAATGGTTTCATAGGCAAGTTAACATCAGGATCTTTACTCAGGTTGAGAAGCACAGGAATCTGTGGTTTAAGAAGAAAAGAGAGAGAGATTCAGGAGACATTATCCAACCAGCAGCACAATATAAATAAAATTCATTTAAGTAAACAACTTAAAGCACGAGCAAGTCCAAAGAATAACTCGCGGGTTTTTTCTTTTTTTTTTCTTTTTTTTTTTTTTAATTAGTATCTTTGCATCATATTCTTGATCTGTGCTCACTTTTCCCCACTGACTGTGCTAGTCCCACAAGCCAAAGAGAAGGTATCGGCAACATTGGCCAAGCCTGGCACAGGTACTGCTAACAAAACTGAGGATCTCTTAAGGTTATGAGCGCATCCTATTAGATCCTTCTAGTTCAACAGGGAACTGACAGTGACTATAAATTAATTCCGCCTCCATTTCTCAAAACCTAAAGGACAGAGCTGTATCCCCTCTTCTTGCTGGAGACAGCTGTAAGAGATGCCCAGTCCTTCACAATCGAGATGGCTGTAGATCATGTGTCACTAACTAAAAAATCCCTGAATCCTTGTTATAATCAAAAGCATCTGATCTCTTAGGGAAAAATTGAGAAAGATCAATGTGGCAGGGTTCTGAATTCATAAGCAGAGGTGAGTTATTTTACTTTTTATTCTAATATTATACTTACCAGACAATGTAGATTTAGTTCACTGGGAAATATTTGCAAGTTTTATGAATTTCATTTAATCACTTTAGCAATTAAAATAAAACCCCTGAAAAGTCAAGTGAGATTTGCAAGGAGACATAATAGACTTCATTAGACAATTGGTATAGAGGCCAAAAATACAGCAGGCAGGCTTTCTAGTAGCACTAGATGTCAGTCAGTAACACCCTTCAAAGCTAAACAACTTTCACCTTAGTTGGGAAAAACTGGCTTGAGTTCACCTTAATTGTGTAACCACATGGTTTGAAAGAAAGGTGTAATCAGTACCTGTAGAGAGAAGGTCTCTACAAGGCAGGGCAAGGGGAGAGGTGATAATGTTATTAACCTGTTTTTAACACATACAGAGGTTTATGGGACCAAAAGGGAAAGAGAAAGAACAAGCAAACATGGAACAGCAAGAGATCAAGCAGGAAGGGATTTGTGGAAATAACTGTGATATGCCTTAAAATTAATGCTTTCTCAGAGTCCAGGATTTTCAGTAGTGAATGGAGTTATGACTTTTAATCCTCCAATTTGTCATTTGAATGTATTTTACAGGTCCCCCTCAAGGGGTATGATCTCAGAGATGGAACAGCTGCTTCCTGAAAAATGTTTTCACTTTGATGGCTGAGTGATGCTCACCTTTACTAACTGTGTGTTCTTTTGGTATGGAACAATATATAGGCTTTATGAAGAATTACAACCCTTTCCCCATCCTTCCTGCCGGTGGTGCTAATCATCCCTCTGAAGTCCTCTAATTGATTAACCTAGATAAGTTAATGTCTAAACAATTATTCTTTAATTGTACATTGCCTGAAGATGTCTATTTCTTTTTTAAAGCCTAAAGAAGGGTCAGCATGCCCAACATCTTGCCTGTTTTTTCCCATGAAACAGTCACAAAAGATTTCATTTCTCCCCACAAACTTTGTTTCTCTCAAACCATCACTGCTACAACATGATATGTAATTCAAACTGGAGTTATATGTATGTCAAAACAATGTTGTGTTTCAACATAAAACAAAATTTAAACACAAATACTGAAATCGCAGGATAAGCTATCTTGCTCAATCTAAATAAAACAGTTTTTCCTACTATATAAGTTTGAGAACCAAAACCGATTATTTAGTTCCTCAGAGTTATTTGCAAGTATCCTGATGTACTACGGTAACTCACTTGTTGCAGGACACAACCCTGAACTGTGCGGACTAGCAACATCTGTTTAAATTAGACTCCTCCTTGTGTGTGTCCTGCCCAGCACAGAGAAGGTGGTTAGGCAGAGGAGATTAAAATGATAATCCTATTTTCTTGCTGTTGAGGTCAGTCCTAAAGCTGTTGACAGCCAGCTCCCAAGTGCAGAGCAAGTAATGCCTTTTTCACACCCCACCAGTGAGAACCATTGGAACTGTGAAGGACAGGGGAAGCAAGAAGCAAAACAGAGATCCCAGACAGAAAGTCCATGAGGTAATTCTTTGCTAGGTATTTGCAGCCACATATGCATAATAATCCCATCAGAAAATTTGGTTCTCTGTTTAGCAAAGGAGCTCAGCAAGAGGAGCTCTCAGTGTCCCGTAAAACTCTATTGACTGAAGACACAGAAACCCCCTAGAAGAAGGCCACAGAGCAAAGTTTTCAACTCACTGTGTCTTCTTTTAAACACAAAGATACATGGCAATTTTTCAAGAGAAGGTGCAACTCTGTAATGTGTTTGAATTTCCATTTCTGAATTTTTTTTAAACCCAACCAAGTACTTTAAGGGCCCAAATATGCACTTGACCCCATTGGTTTTATTGTTCTCTCCTTGACTTAGCATTGCTTTTCGTCCACTTAGAAATAGTGTGAATTCTTTTTAAAAGGCTTCATAATAATTAATCATCTGTGTTAAAATTATCATCAGTGATGTCATGCTTGTAAGTGCATTAACCGGCAGTAGGACTAGATCAGGAATCTCTGCTCCCATAAATGTCTGGTTTTGTGGCAAGAGACAAAATATTGAAACATGCCTTAGCAATACATATTTGTGTACACTTAAATCTGAATGTCTCCCTTATTTAAATGAATTCATCTCTACGAGGGAATAATGGTTATAAGTCATAAAGGTAATGGAAGTCCTACGGAGCTCTGACATATGCTTGAGTTAGATTTAACATGCATATATCCTTTGTAAATAATAAGTATTTCTAACAAAGAATGCTGTACCATAAGTTTCAGTTTTGAATTACCAGATGAAAGATGAATACAAAATATTCAGTTAAATTTCTAGTGTTCCAGATAGAAATATTTAGTTGATCCATAATGTACACTAATTTTTTGCAAACATTATGGATTATCCTGTGTGGCAACTGCATGCCACAGAGTCTCCGAAAGTCACTTGCATCTAATTCTTTTGATCTAAAAGTAAGCATAAAGCAAATAGATTGTTCTAATTTCCATCCCAAGAATTCTTCCGCTCAAAAAACCATGAAGAAATTAAGAAGCTTGATCACCAGCAAGAACTTTTGAAAAGATGTTGCAAACCAATTAAAGCCAATGGAGATTTCTCATTGCTTGAGTGCTTGCATTTTAAATAGATAAGGATCAATGCACAGGGTCAGTTACAAAGAAACCTGCCTCTCTGTTTTCCCCCCAAACCACCTTTAACATTTTTTGTCACATTCATTCACGCAACTACATGTTAGGCAACAATTTTGCACTATCAATATCTCAAACCTCAGCTTCATCTACTGTTATAATTAATCTGAGTGCTAAAAACAGAAATGCAAAATATAAAGAGGTTTGCAAAATATAAAGGAAGGAAACTTTTCACTTCAGTTTTCAATGTTTTTGAAAAACTGAATAGGTTTCTTGTCCTGGTTTCAGCTCTTTCTGATTCAAGCCATAAGTATTTACAATAGCACCAAAAGCACTCCAAAGTAGGATACTTCGCAAACTGGGGTATAGTTGGCTGTGATACATATTGTACAAGTATCTGTCATATTGATTTAACTTGATATTGATATTGGAATGCAGATTTTTTCATAGGTTTACAAAGTGCTACCCCTCAACAGAGAAGAAACCAAAAGTTAAAGCCTATGAAGCCTCATGTTTCCTTCATTATTCCCTCTTCAGATTATGTAAACAGCACCCTTATCAATATTAGAAGGAGAAAAATAATGTCTTATCAGGAAAACAGCTTTCATTTCTTATACCCTTTATTTCAACAGTCTTACCAGGATAAATCTGTTTGATTAGTTTCTTGAAAACTTGCCAATTTTGCTAGAAAGTTCGATATTGAAGCACCACACATTGCTGCTTGTTTGGCAGGATTTAGATAAAATGAGTAATGTAGCTCAATAGAGCAAAGCCAAATCCTCCTTACCTACTCATTGTAAGACTATCTGCCTACAGGTATTAAAATGAAAAACATGGCTGTAAGAAATACTGATTGTACTTGGAAAAAGGAGAGTGTCCTCAAAGACTTGATACAGAAGGGAGATAGCCATTAATCTTGATTCTGTATAGGGTGTTGTGTGTATTATATAAATAGGATGTAAGCTGATGCACAAAGAACAATGCTAGTGTCTACAGATGTTGGCACATTTGTCTACATAACTATCCTAATCAAAATCCACCGTTGTGAAGAAAATGTTTGTTTATACCATATACTGTGGAAGTACATAGGATATGTTACAAATATAAAAAGAATAAAAATGGAAATGTATATATTTTCATCTTTCACACTGTTTTTAATCTTAAGTCAGTATTGCAAGCTTTTTAAAAAAGGAATGGGATTTTATCACTGTTATAAATTATCCACCTTCCCTAGAAAATATAATCTATAAACAATTAATAATATTAGAAATTAATTCAGACTCAGAAAATATGATTCTGCAGGACAGTGTATTTCTTTTTGTCCCTCTCAGCTCTCTAACATCCCGAAAACTTAAGCCAAATGAAACAATCAAAAAGAAAGGAAGCTCAATTTTTATTTTAAATTAAGGCTTTGAAAAAGAGAAAACAGAGATTTTTGACCAGAATTATATACACCAATTACTACTAAGATAAATTTCATAAAATACTGTTAGTTTTCTCATAACAATCCTTGCATTTATATTGCATTATGCAGTCCCTTTTTGTTAAAAGAGACAGGTAGTGATGTTTGCACATCACAGTTCTGTTGTCAAATTAACAAAGGGGGCTCTACTTGACACCTCTCAAGCCCTGTTCCTTCCAGTCCTGTTTGTTCAAAAGTGGAATGAAGAATCTTGTACATTTTGCTTTCACATCTCCTTTGGATGCAAAACCATGATCAAAGAGTTAACATTTTCACACCTTGCTGTCACAGCCTCTTTTCCAAGACTCCAAATTACCAAAGAACAAGTCGAATCAAGACCTTTATCCTATTCCCCTATTTTTACAATAAAACCTTCTCATGAGCATGGCATTCCACCAGTCATGGAGAAGAAGAAGGAAGACCTCTTTTGAACCTGTGAAGACCTTCTTCTGAAATACAAACAGAAACGATGATTTAGCTTTACTAGCTGGACCCTGGTTATGCAGAGAGGAGACCAAAGAGGAGGGGCACTGGTCCTGCTCTATCAGTGAGCATCTCCTCCTGGGACGGCAGAAGACTCATAACAGACTGAAGGTCTCCCAGCTACTTCTGCTTCCAAAAGTCAACACTTGTACAAGTAATCACACCCCCCATTGTACAAGAAGAGTAGCTTAGACAAGTTTATCCTACACCTGTGCAATGCAGTAGAAGACATCATGTCATATTGCCCATTTTGTCTATTTGCGCAAAATGAATATGAAACAGCAATTTACATCTTAATTTTAGAGATTCATTGCTGCTCTACACCATGGGATTTCACCGCACACACTTTGCAAAGAACTGCATGTGGTAAAGACGTCTTCTGTGAAAACTGCAGAGAATATGCATTAATAGAAAACAAACTATTTGTAGTTTCCTAAATTGTTGGCAATTGGTCTGTCTCTGCAGACAGCTATGGCCCAGTCTTACACTTTTATCAAGCACTGAAATGCAGGACATCATAGAAAACACTGCTAGGGAAGAAGGCAAAGAAGATCCAAAAATAAAACTGGCACTAAGAACAGGAGATACATATCAAACATTCAGTACTGCAAATGAAAAGTCTCTGATAGTTTTAGAGGCAATAAATAGTGGGCCAAAAATTATCCAGTTTCTAACAAAGACCTGTCAGAGACTAAGTCACCTTGCCAGCCAGGTGGTTAATTGAAATTGTTTGTTGCCCTATATAGAAATAGTATTTAAACTCAGCTAAAACGGGGATTTACTATGGCTATATTTTTAGTTCTGGTAATAAAAGAAAAATATAAACAGATGTCTCCAGCATATACAGCTGATAAAACATGTCAATTAAGTTAAAGAGCATACTGGTAATAAAATCATGTCACCTAACATTCTAAGGGCAGAAATCCATGACTATTTAAATGACAATACTAGGAAAATGCAGACCCTAAAAACGAATAAGTCTGCCTGTCAAGGAATGTCATTGTGAGTTTAGCATGTTGAAAAAGGAGGAGAAATATCAGAGGATTAACAGAGTGACACATAGAGCGTCACTACATGATTCACCACATTTATTCTTCAGACAAAGAAAGCTGGATACCCAACATGAAAAAACCGTTGTCATTCAAGAAGTAAAATATGTGAGACTTAATAACTAAGCTCCTGGTTTATGAATTGTTTATGCACAGAACATTTTGTGGGTGTTTTTTAAGCAACTCCCAGATGTACCTATATATTAGATTTCCTGCTGGCAACATAGTCTTTTACATGCAGTCAGAATTAATGGAGTTTCCCATAAAGTATGTTTCAAACTCAAATTTGGACACTGAAATTGTAAGGGACCAGCTGTATCAGCTGAATGTTCACAAGTCCATGTGCCTGATGGGATTCATCCCAGAGTACTGAAGGAGTAACCAGATGTTATGGCAGGACCCTTCTTGATCATCCACCAAAGGCCTTGGGAGTCTGGGGAGGTCCCTGCCAACTGGAAGTTAGCCAGCGTTATTCCAATCCACAAAAAGGGCATGAGGGAAGACCCAGGGAACTACAGACCTGTTACTCTAACCTCAGTTCCTGGAAAAATGGTGAGAAGATTATACTGTGTACTATTGCAAGGCGTTTAAAGGACAATGCAATCATCAGGCAGAATCAGCCTGGCTTCACAAAGGGAAAGTCCTTTTTAACTAATTTGATATCCTTCTGTGATAAGGTCACCTTCCTTGTGGATGAAGGGAAGGCAGTGGATGCTTTTTTTATTATTATTTCAGTAAAACTTTTGATACTGTCCCTCACAGCATCCTTCTGGTCAAGTTGTCTAACTATGAGATGAGCAGGTTCACAGTTCACTGGGTGAAGAACTGGCTGAACAGCAGGGCTCAAAGGGTTATAGTGAATGGGGCTACATCTGGCTGGGGACAGGTCACCAGTGGTGTTCCTCAGGGTTCAATTCTAGGGCCAGTTCTGTTCAATATCTTTATCACTGATCTGGATGCAGGAGTTGAATGCAACATTAGCAAGTTTGCTGACGATACCAAACTGGGAGGTGCTGTTGACTTTCTTGAGGGACAAGAGGCTTTGCAGAGGGATCTAGATAGGCTGGAGCACTGGGCAATCATCAATGGCACAAAATTTAACATGAACAAATGCCAGATTTTGCACCTGGGATGGAGTAATGCCAGGCACAAGTAGAAACTGGGAGAGGAGTGGCTGGAGAGCAGCCCTGCAGAAAGGGATCTGGGGATGCTGGTCGGCAGCAGGCTCAGTACTAGTCAGCCGTGTGCCGGGGCAGCCAAGAGGGAAAAACACACCCTGGGGGGCATCAAACACAACATGCCCAGCCGCTCAAAAGAGGGGATTATCCTGCTGTATTCAGCGTTGGTGCAGCCTCACCTGGAGTACTGTGTGCAGTTCTGGGTCCCACAATTTAAGAAGGATCTTAAAAATCCTTGAATGTGTCCAGAGGGGGCAACAAGCTGGTGAAAGGGCTGGAAGGAATGTCCTATGAGGAGCGGCTAAGGACTTTGGGCTTGTCTGGTTCGGAGAAGAGGAGGCTGAAGGCAACCTCACTGCTCTGTACAGCTTCCTGAGGAGGGGACGTGGAGAGGGAGGTGCTGATCCCTGCTCCCTGGGATGCAGTGATGGGACACGTGGGAATGCTGTGACAGGGGAGATTCAGACTGGACTTGAGGAAGCATTTCTTTACCAAGAGGGTGGTCGAACACTGGAACAGGCTTCCTAGAGAGATGCCCCAAGCCTGTCAGCATTTAAGAGGCATCTGGACAATGCCCTTAATAACATGCTTTAACTTGGTCAGCCCTGAATTTGCTGTTGGGCAGTTGGACTAGATGATCGTTGTAGGTCCCTTCCAACTGAAATAGTCTATTCTATGCTATAATTCTAAAATATTTTGCTATAGTACATTTTTTACATATTGACAAGAAATGATCGATTTTTCTGTCACTTGCAGACAGCTATCACAATTGCCAGGCATGCTTATGCAATGAAGTGCAATAAACACTCACTCGTATAAACTTCTATTTAATTAGGGAGCTGGATCTTCACTTTCCAATGCTTAAAGAGAAGGGAAATGTCCTGGGATTATGGTTCATCAAGCAAGTTTCAATCTCCTCATTTTGTTTTAGGGCAGCTCATGATCTTTGCATTCAGGACAAATTATATGAAACAAGCAATTGTGTGGCTCCAAGGCTTTACTTTAGTTCAACACAAACAGAATTTCACCAAGACAGAAACAGTAAATCAACCTACGAAGAGCTAAGTGCCCTCAGAAACTGATTCCAGTGTTTACTGTACACAATTATCTTTCTACAGGATCCTCTGTAGCATAAAATTCTTGCTGTGTTCTGAGCTCTTTGCAGAGATTTCAGTTTAGTGACCTCAGTACACGAATTCCAATAGCTACTGACATTTTTGATGGTGGGGTTATGCCAGATTTACTCTTATCTAGAACAAAGAAGAATTTGACCAACAATGGTGTTGCACTGAAAAGGTATTTTCAGGGTAAGGTGCTTCAAATAATAAATTAATCTGATTTTTGTAATTTCAGAATTTTTTAGTAAAGGAGAAGTCTTCTCCATGATGCTGGTGCTGAAGGCTGCTGAAGAGTATCAATGTGTTCAAAATGTTTCGACACATGAATATTTTGCACCTTAAAATATTTCCATCTTAAAGTAACTGAAAATATTTAGATTTTGTTCTTAATACTGCAGATAATGTGTTTTGTTTATGTTTTAGGATAAGCAAGAATCCTAATTTGTCTGCACAGATACTTATAAACTCTTGAAAATGCTTAGATTTTCTTCTAGGAAACCATTTTCCTTATCTGTTTTCATTACTTCAATTAATAAAAGTTTATTTCCTAGAATTCTTTGTAATGCTGGCTCAGATATATTCATATTCTAATTACCTTTTTTAAATATTGATCTACAGCTTCCACTTTCCAATCCTGTTAAGGTAAGAATCAGTCAGCCTAAATTTTAATGCTGTCAAATCTGAAACTTAAAATAGACCAGTCAGCTTTATCCAAATACAGATAAAGTGAAATTTTTAGTCTCAAGATCCATTAATTAGGCATTCACATTTTTTCCATTTTTATTTTTTTTTATATACAAAGCAAGTCATTATGAATCTGATTATCCCACTAGTACAAAGAAGCTGAAATGAAAATTTGGACAACCATACTTCAACTTGATTTGCTTTAAGGAAACACAGTATCACAGTTACAGAGCTATCTGCAGGTTTTTCTCTTTTTCTTCCCTCCAGCTACGTGCCTTGTAAGTCAAGCCTCAGGCTATAGTGGAATTCCATATTTCTTCCATTTCTCAGGCAGGTCCTGAGTTAAAATACTCTACATATCAATTATTTGGGCTACTTCTACATGGGAAAGTCACATGGTGTAATAAGATTGAAAGAGTTGGAGCAGAGTCTCTTATCTATGTTGTCTTCAGCCCAGTGGGGTCTGTCACCTCACATTGGAACCCTTACTTCTGTCCACTCTCATGCCATTTCTGAGTTACTACACTGAGTGTGTGTAGCCCATCCCATCTCCCTGCTCCAAGTCTGAACAACACGCACTGCATAGTGTTGCAGGGCATGAATGGAAAACCTTATCCAGCAACACAGAGGCAGTGTTGGGAACATCCCATGAAGGAACTGACGCCTGTCTTCTTGCACCTCCCCACCCCTGAAGGAACAGAGCAGTATGACTTTCTAGACACCCTTGCCATCACAGTAGTTTTGACCACAGTCAGCTGGAGGCTCACAACCAGAAGAGCTAGGACTGGCACAACTATCTCATCCCTGGCATATGGGACAAAAATCACGGTATACTCACCTTTCTAATGCAGAAGAGACACCATTGGTGTCCTTGACTGTGAGCTGCCACCAAGCCTTTCATCATCTCTGCATGATATTTCAGGAATCCCTACCCCTGTACAAGTCAAACAAGCTGTCACCCTGGGAGCCTGGCTTCCCCTCAATTGTATTGGTCAGTGGTTAACTACCTTGGGGTGAGCAAATCCACTATTGGCAGAGGTCTGATGCCATCCTCCAAATACTCTTTGCTCAGTCAGAACATATAGCTGATATTTATGAAACCACCCAGATTTTTTGTATCTCTGAGTTCAAAAAATGGAAGGAACTTGATGGGTCCCACAAGCCTACCCAGTACCTGGTCCATCAAGTCTATGACTACAAAAATCACAAGAGAGATGGCCCCGTTGTCATGTAGACCTTTGTTCACGAATGAAGGAGACTTATGGAGCCCTGGAGGGACTCAATATATCTGTCTTCCATTATTATAAATGCAGGGTCAGCTGTGAAGCTGGAACCTTTTACCAGGAAAGGATAGGATCATTCATGGCTACATCATAACAGGTGCCCCATACTCCTATATCACTAGGGCATATGCAACCAAACTTATATATAGAAGAGTGTCAGTATGATCTTCTGAGTACACACTTGGGGTTGACCTCCAAGTTGCTGCTCCCACAGGGTAACTGTGAATGTGTGAGTGAACTATGTGGCTGAATAAGTGAATTTGCTGTGTGGATGGTTATCTGCTATTAATAATTACAGCTTGATTCTGTAAACAGCAAGTCAATAAATAAAAGGAGATCTAAGAAATACCTGTTGCACTGTGTGTTTATTACACACGCACACTCAGACCCCGATCAGTGAAAAGCCATTCTACAAAAGACCTGGGCTCAGTATATGTAATACTCCTCATCAGAAGTTTGTAACTTTGACATATATAGTGATAAATAGCCTTCCAAAACAAAATATTGCTTGTTTTAACAGTAGGAACCAAGTGCCAAAGAAACAAAAAGAATTTTAAATTAAATTTTATACAATCTTACATAAGAACTTGGGCCTTAGTTACTTAGGAATTTTCTGTAAATATTTTCTAATGTAGAATGACAAAGACCAAAGTGCAAGCCCATTCACTGAGCGAGATGGTGCTAGGTCTTGACTTTAGTCTGCCATATAACACTTTAACATCTTAACACCTCAGCTAATGACTGCTTTTGCATAGGTGAGAATGTGCCTGCATTTTTCTTTTTTTCTGCCTCCTCTCTCTGCCTATTTTTAAAGAAAAAAAATTGTAGCAGTCTCTTAGGTTCAGTCCAGAACAGAATGAAAAAGATACACATTTTAAATGTCTAAAATGTTGGCAAGGATCCTTTCCTGCCCATCTGTATTTCCCTCCCTCAAAGATACAAAACAAGTGGTCTTCAGGCATCCCAAAAGATGCCTGCATTTCAATCCCATTCCACAAAAGACACTCCTTTAAAAGAGGGTTTCTCTCAAAACCTGTAAAAGACCTTTTGGTCCCTGTGCATACAAGTGCTTTTTGGTATTGCTCCAAGCCAGTTTTATAGACTAGCTGGATATGAGGCTAAACTAAGATTTCTGCATTATTGTTTAATACTCCTCAAGTGTTTGCTGGGAGGTGACTCATCCTGAACCAATCTTTCCCTTCATGCCTGTGACTTGCAGTCTGTTGTTATTAAATCAGTATCATTCCTCAGGAAACACCACGGTAATCAAACCAAAATACCATATTAACATATAATTATAGAGCAGTCGCAAATTTGTCCAATCTGCCATATGCCCCATAAGAAGAGTCTTAAACCTTGACACAGGTTAAGGGTGGACGTGACAATCCAATAACAATGCAAGAAAAAAGGTGCAGAAAAACTATACTTAGCTGAGAACAAGCTGTAACAATGAATCATCCCAATGGTATAATGAAGGGATTATTGCACTTTAAACAGAGAATTTGATTGAATAAACCTATCTGATCATGCCCTAATTTGTTATAATTTGATACTTTTCTGATATTAAAACTCAGCTGCTGATAAGCATTTGTTATGCTTAACATTATTTGCTGGGTTTAAAACTAATTACGTAAGGTACCAATAAAAGGTTCAGGTGTTAAAAAAGCAGTAGTGTAACTATGCAGCACATAGAGAGAAAACATCAATAGCAGCGGATAGATAGTGACAGTTTCCATCAAAAAGACAATTTTACTTTTCAGCTACGGATGTGGATATAAGAGGGAAAGTGCAAAAATGCAGCCAAAACAGTGCCTCTAGTTCCACAGCTAACTGTGGCTGCTAGCAGCAATGGCCAGTTAGATGCCTAAATGGTATGAATAAGCTTGTAATAATGATTCAGTCTCAGGGGATAAAGTAAACTACACAGCAGAGATCAAAAAAAAGCAAATCATAATCAGCAAGCTCAGCTCACTTGTCAGTACCAGGAGGAGGATGTGCAAGTGCCACACAGACCCTACCATTGTAGCTGTGAAGGGGATATTGTCGATCACGGAGGAGGCCAAGGCAGACACCCAGAGCACTAAAATGATGGCCACTGCCAAGCGCTGGTCCTCAGGAACCACCTGGAATTGTGAGAGTTCAAATTACAACTTTGATGAGATCAGTGTTGCTCTGTGTGTGTGTCCCCAGCATAATTGCACATTCTTCACAGTTCTAATTTATCAACATTTATTATTCCCTTAGGCTCTGAGATAGGTAAAGCATCTTAAAGAAAATAGCCCAACATTTAGTAACACAATTACCATTCTTTTTCCAAGAAAATTTGAACAAATAGAAATGCAAAGACCGATATTTCTAATACTCAGATTTCACACAAGAAATACACTGCATGACTGTGAGTTTTCACCTTTAACTGTTTATACTTTTTTCACCTTTGTATTTTTGGGGTTTTTAGACTACAGAAAAGGCTTCCCTTTTGCATCTGTGGCTATGTTTATTCTGGCTGTGGACAAGATACATACGTATTAAATATCACGCATGCCAAAGTATGACATGCTTTCTTGATATTGCTGATGCAGGAATGCAATCATTAACATCAAATTCAGAATGAAAGTATTATGCATTATTCTATCAGAGTAAAATTATTCTCCTTACTTGTTAAAAAAAACTATAAATATTTTAAACATACCTTTATTAACAAAGCTGTCTGCTCTCCTATATAGTCTATTAAGTGCAGATGAGCCAAAGCCTAAAAAAAAATTTAAAAATTGATATCAACTGGTGAAGTACCTGATGCAGTTACTTTTCTTTCAGTGGATGTAAGAAAACACAACAATTTTTTCCCATTCACAAAATACTGATATTCATCTCCTGTAGCTTCTACAGCAACTTTGCAATTGGTAGAAAGAAAAGACACAGCAGAAATTGGTAGCTGTATCTGCAGAAGTGGGTTGGCTGTGCTGGAATGACTGGTAGGATTACTTAAGATTGGGGGGCACAGGAATCAGAGAATGGCTGAAATTTAAAGATTACATTCTTCAGTGGATACATGTTTTCTGAACACCTGAACACAACTGATTTTAAACAAACTTGTCCAAAACCAGAATACAGATAGAAGTATATCATATGTTTAAAAGGTCAGATGAAATCAGGCTTCTTGTGCTCAGTCTCAGATGAAGAAATAGGAAAACAAAATACATGTTTCTGTTAAACATCTTTCTCAGACCCATAAAAAACCAACAGTACCCATCTGCTAAAACCAGGCCAGAGATCTTGGGTGAATGGAAACTGGCACAGAGGCAGCGGCACCTGAAAGGCAGGAAAACCAACTCTTTCATGCCCAAGTCAGGCACCCGAACCAAGGAGGCGAGCCCTGTAAGCGGTGGACCTGGGGACAGCCTGGACCAGAGTGCTCTGTCCTCCCTGTGAGAGCCATTCCCATTTGTACAGGATATTTAGACAGCATCCCATACAACCACGGTTATTACCATGGATGAAAAGACATAGGAAGACTCCAGCCTAGTGGTGATGGCTCTGATCTCTGCTTGGGCAGACAGGAGAATACAAGCTGAGTCCTCACACCCCAGGAGAATGACCTGTTCCCTCAAACCACAGGGTAAAAGGGTGATTTTAAATCATGAGAGCTAGCCTTTAATTCACTTTGGTTTTGTTTTCTTTTCTTACAGGTGTCCAGAATGAAGTACTATTTTGAGGTTGAATAAGGTATATCTATTTTATGACTTTTCAGTTTCTCAGGGGAGAAAAATTACAGCTTTTTTGGCTCAGCCTGGACCAAGCTGGTTGGCTTGCTTTCATTTTTTTTCTTCCATGACAAAGAATCAGTCAGCTGCAATGCCTCACTTACTGACTCCATTCCCACACAGAGCCGCAAAAGTCAGTATTCACACAACATAACTCCGTATAACCTGCACATGTGGCACTCAGAGTCCTTCAGAGACATCAGCGGAAAAAAAGCCATTCAACTCCCAAGCTGTCAAATTCCATGACAGAGATGGACAAATATCCTAACAGGCACCGAGTGGTGTGGGTTAAGACACAGTAATCTCAGAGTGACAAAAGGGCTGTCATTCAGACTGCCAATTCCTGTACCTGCAGCTCATTCAGGTGGCAGCTGGTCATTTGGATATGACCACATATTAAATTTGGCCCAGAAATTATACTTTCTTTTAACAATGCACTGCACATTTAAAGATGCAGCACGCAGAAAACAAGTTATAAGATTTTTAAATACATACGCATACCCCTTAACATTAAAAAAAAGGACATTTTTTCATTACTTTAACTTCCCAGAAGAAAGTTTCCTAAGAAATGAATTCTTGCTGGTAAACTTAAGATACCATTTTCATTCTAAGCTATCTGTGTTGCTTTATCAACACAAAGGTTATGACAGTGACTTTTTACATGTATGTAAAAGCAATATTCTTAATGAACAGTAATACTTTTTCTGCAATTGCTTTTTGTTCACGTTTCAAAATAAACTTTTTAACACATAGTTGTCAGCAATTAAAGCCCAGAATTACATTTAGTTAACATTGCTGCCTTATTACTTAATTATCTATTAACAGAATATATGACTTTTCAGTAACACTTGTATATTGGTTTTGTGTGGCAAGGTTTTGGTAGCGGGTGCGGGGAAGGTTACAGGGGTGGCTTCTGTAAGAAGCTGCTGGAAGCTTCCCCTGTGTTCGAGAGGGAGCCTATACCAGCCGGCTCTAAGACGGACCCGCCACCGGCCAAGGAGGAGCCGATCAGCGATAGTGTTAACGCCTCTGTGATAACATTTTTAAGAAGGAAAAAAAAAAGCTGGGACAGACGGAAACAGCCACCGGAGAGAGGAGTGAGAACATGTAAGAGAAACAGCCCTGCAGACACCAAGGTCAGTGCAGAAGGAGGGGGAGGAGGTGCTCCAGGTGCCGGAACAGAGATTCCCCTGCAGCCCATGGGGGAGACCATGGTGAGGCAGGCTGTGTCCCTGCAGCCCAGAGAGGTCCATGGGGGAGCAGATCTCCACCTGCAGCCTGGGGAGGACCCCACGCCAGAGCAGGTGGGTTCCTGAAGGAGGCTGCGACCCCATGGGAACCCCGCGCTGGAGCAGGCTCCTGGCAGGACCTGTGGCCCCATGGAGAGAGGAGCCCACGCTGGAGCAGGTTTTCTGGCAGGACTTGTGACCCCGTGGGGGACCCACGCTGGAGCAGTGTGCTCCTCAAGGACTGCAGCCCGTGGAAGGGACCCACACTGGAGCAGTTTGTGAAGAACTGCAGCCCGTGGGAAGGGCCCACATTGGAGAAGTTCGTGGAGGACTGGCTCCCGTGGGTGGGACCCCACGCTGGAGCAGGGGAAGAGTGTGATGATCCCTCCCCCTGAGGAGGTGAAGCGGCAGAAAATAACGTGTGATGACCGTAAACCCCATCCCCGTCCCCCTGTGCCTCTGGGGGGGTTGGTAGAGAAATCCGTGAGTGAAGTTGTGCCCGGGAAGCAGGGAGGGGTGGAGGGAAGGTGTTCTGAGATTTGGTTTTATTTCTCATTACCTTACTCCGGTAGATTTGTAATAAATTGAGTTAATTTTCCCCAAACTGAGTCTGTTTTGCCCGTGACAGTAATTGGTGAATGATCTCTCCTGTCCTTATCTCGACCCGCAAGCTTTTTGTTATATTTTTTCTCTCCCCTGTCCAGCTGAGGAGGGGGAAGTGATAGAACAGCTTTGGTGGGCACCTGGCATCCAGCCAGGGTCAACCCATCACAACTTGAAATTTGTTCTGGAATCCAGACATGGTACTACAGAAGAAATATTCAGGAGAGGGGGAAGGGAATGAAGGATGCACACATCCCTCCTGCACAACAGTCAGTCTGCAGGTAGCCCATCACGTTAGAGATGATGACAGTACTAATCACATAATCAACTTTAGGATGTCTCTACGATATCCAGGCCAATTGCCTGCAAGCACCTAAGTGAAAGTCAGCAAGTAGCACCCTACTACTGGCCTCCCCTGGGTGTTAACTGCACAGAGTGTCTCCTGGATCTTCCTGTGTCTTCTAAGAGGAATAAGTATTACTACACTAATTGGTGTCTTCAAGCATACTAGTTCCTGTCTGACAGCTCAAAATAGAGTTTTACTGCAGAAAAAAATCATGTGCCCTTTTAAATCAAAGTTTAATTTATGCACAAAAATTTGCATTAAACCCTCTTATGGACAGTATGTCATGATGATTGTTGCAGATAAACTCTGCCTGAAGGGATTAAGGTAAAATGTCAATTTTGACTATAAAAGTGAGCAAAGTACTGTATCTCTGAGATGCATAGGAACTTATATCACGGAGACAGAAGAAACAGAAAGATTTTATAGCCTGTAACAGCCACTTGCAAACAAGAACTAAAAAGACCATTGTAGAGATGAATTACCCGAAGGACACAATAGAAAACAAGAGAGCTCCAGAGGGTTTCCAATTTTTTCATTGCAAAATATCTACCAGACTGGACAGATGAGCACCCAAAGGCAGAACCTCCAAGAGTTCCCCTGTGGCCCTTGAACTCAAATCACATTTTCCAAAATGACTTGCAGCTTAAGTCCCACACAGATTTTTAAATGTTCCTTGTAATACGAAAGGGAACATTTATAGCAACAGGAAATAACTTCAGAATGGGAACCATCCAAGGTGAAGGATCACCAAGGGTGAAGAATATGAGCTGACAACTGCTGAATGCCTAGATCGTGGAAAGATTTCTTCTTCAATGCATATCTCTGTTTTGACTTGTTTCTTCTTGACGTTGTTAACCTAAAGGAAAGAAAAATGCCTTGGCAAAGACTGTCATCTCCTGCTAATCCAGAGGGCCATAGATTCAGATCAAAATTAGCAGTGATGATACTTAGAACATTTTTCTCATTCATTTATGGGGAAGAATTTAACCTCTCCCATTTTTTTCTTGATTATGTGTACAAGTTTCTTTCATGACCTTAAACTGCTGCTGTTCTATAGAGCCAGGGAAAATATTTTTTCATTAGCAAACTATTCACTGGTGACCTGAGAAACCATAAAAATGAAGTTCAGTAAATTACAACAGTCGTATCCAAAGTCTGGTAGTAAATGGCAAATAATTTCCTGTGTGTTTTACTATGTAATTGTGCCATCACACAGCACTCAAATCAAAACCATTCACTCCAAGCTAAACCAATAAATACATCAGGGAATGCAACTAATAAACTGTTGCAGCAGCAGCAGACAAAATAAACATGGCTTCAATATAGGTTCCCTATAAGAGCTAAAAAATGCAAGGATATATAGAGCCTGATAACATAGAGAACTAAAAATTGCCTGTACTAATGGCTATACAATAAATCAACATTTCCTGATGAATTTTAGACCTAGTAGCTTGCAAACAAGCCTCCTAATGATAATCAGAGTTTCCATTCATCTTCTCGGAGGTTACCAGATTTTGACTTCCAGTTTGGCATTAAAGAGATAGTTGAATTATTTGCTGTTTGTATTTGCTTCAAATTTTGTCCCTGTTACTGTTGGGAATTTTTTTTTTTTTAATAGATCCTAATTTACAAATTCTTGGGCTCTTTGCAATTACTGGCAGGAGGAGGGGAAGGATGGAAGGAGGCTGTGCAAGCAAATTTGTTATTACAGGCTTTTCCCAGGCTGCTCACTCAGACTATTCACTAGCCATGGCAGTGCCAATGGTCACTTGGGTTTTGTCAGTCATGTTTCTACAACATTATTACATCACCTAAACCCAATAAATAACAACTGAAAAATACCAAGCATTCTAAAAGACTAATTAACAAGTAAATGTGAGTATGCATACAAAGAAATATCCAAACATTTGGGGTAAAAATAAATCCTCTCAGGCTACATGAAAGCATCAAACAGTAAATAAAATAGGATACAAACATGGGTGGACTGTTTCCAATAGTCAAGCAGACAAACAGAAAGAAACTACACAGCAAGATATCCAAGCATTTCAAGTACTGAATATCTGTTTAAATTACAATTGCAAACTGAAATTCAGTGATATTATCCTTTCAAACCATACTCTCATGAAATCTCTTAGGCCGTTTAGTAGCCAGCATGTAGCAGACAGAATTAGGAACATTCTTCAACTCTGGTTTATTCTTGTCCTTTTATTTTTCCTATCACTGGTCTAAATAATTGCAAAACGAATACATAAATACATATAAGCTATCTGCACACATAGACCGCCAACAAACCCGGAAACTAAAATTCCACTTATATGAAAATGATTGTGTCAGATATATTCAGCAAATGCAGCAGAAGGAGAGAGAGTGAGACAAAGCTTACAGCGAAAAATTAGATACCAGAGATCCAGCCTACTTCTGCCACTCTGCAATTTCTCTCTGTACTACCGTGACTACACTCAATCTACAATATTCCAGTGGGATTGAATCTGCAGGAGGCCTCTGCCCAGGAACATAATTCACATTTTAAATCAGTTGTAACTCTTCAGGCTTTAGAAATCAGAGTATCTTACCTCCATGAGAACAAACAATGCTGCAAAGAAAAGAAGGGTTGCCCACTCAACTCTGTTCAAAATCATCTCAAAATCATGGATGTCTGCTAGCACCAGCAGCCAAATGGCTCCCAATATGGCAATCCAGCCTGCATGAGAAAAAGACAGAACAACACTTCACAGACTTGTTAAGTGCTACCAATGTAAAAGTTACCGTATCGCAATTTTCAAAACTTTTTGCCACACTTTTGCTCTGACTCTGTAGCAGGGAAAGGTCACAGGTACTGCAGGATGAATGGTGTCTGCTTTCAAATTAAAATAAATTAGAAAAGAGAAAAAAGCAAATTAGGCACATTTGGGTTACCCCCAATAATAAATGGGTTTTAATCACAGAGAAACCTCTAGGTGTTTAGGAGGTAGACTGGAGGATTCTGGAGCTCCTGAAAGGCTGGCTGCAGCCCCAGGGCCTTGAAGACCCACTGTCTACCTGCTCTAGAAGATAAACAGAGGAAAAGAAAATCTCTTAAAACAGAAGAGGGAGTGACTTTAAATAGCAAACCAGGATGTCTCCAGACAGGATCCCTTTATACATCCTGAAGTGTTTTAAGGCACATATTTAGGTAACTGATTGAGAGAAAATGCAAATTAAATGCACAATCAGCCAGAGAAACTAATCAGCAAATCTCCTGTCCGAGCAAGGCTCACTTTCTCTCTACACATTTGAAATGTTTTCTGGAGCTCTTCAATTCCTCTGGCACATTTATCTTAAACAATAGAATGGGATTTCAGAGGTGAAACAAAAGGGGTTTGGGTGGTTCTTTCCTCAGAATGATGATCCTCTTTCTGTCTTCTCTATTTTTTTCCTAAATAGCAGATGACTTTTTATTTAATACTAAAAAAAAAAGATACATAATTTAAGGTTCTTTTAATGGCATGGAAATAAAGCCTTCCACCTCTTCAAGTTATTTCTCTCTTTGTTTTGACTATTTCATATATTCACAGTCAGAAAGTGATGGATTCACAGAATTGCAGAAAAAGTGAGGAAGAAAGAAGAATAACAATCTTTGCTGGCAAACAGCTTTAAGTCACAAACTTATAATCGAATACCAAATGTTACTTAGGGACAATAGGCCCCTGCTGCAAAGTAGATAGATGAATAAAGTGAATCCTCTCCAAAAGGCTTCAACAGTTGTAAGAAAATTCAGAGATAGAAGACTGATTCGTAAAATTTTAGACCATTCAATTTACAGCTTATGCATAAGTGTTTTTCTATTAAGTTCAAAGAAGAAAGAGATCCAAAAACGTCCAACAGTTTAAAATTAAGCTATATTCCATTTAAATCCTATTTAAATATAAAAGAAAAAAAGACACCAAAGGTTCTTACTGTTTATGAAGCTGTAAATATTAACTATTTTCTCTAAAAAATCCTATACAGTGTCACATAAGTACTCCCTAATCAAAGAATGCATTTTGCTTTCTCAAGTACAATTTAGGACCTTTCAGTGACATACTGCACTCTTTAAATGAGAATTTCAGGTTAACTGTGATTGCTAAGGAACATCTGCTGAAAATATTGCAGCTCAGTACAGGCAACCAGACGTGCCCGAAAGCCAAAACCAGCAGCTCAGGAGTTACTCTGGCTGGTCTGTTTAGTAAGGAGAGCTAAATGAGCTAGCTTGGCACTAGCTCTGGCTTTCATGCTTTGAGGTGGGTTTATTTTCTGCTGCAGTATGTACACAGCAGTGAAATCATACTGCTTACATTGTCTGGCTCCAAAACCAAAATGCTTTCAGTGACACCAACTCTTCAGCCGATGACCTGTTTCTGTCCTCTCAAGCATCTCCAAGTGCCGCAATCTCCCCAGTTCAGCTTTACTCTTGATGCCATTGACTTAGCTTCTGTCCTCTCTGCTTGGCTGAAACCACATTTTCCAGCACTACAAACAACTTCTGCCTTCCCGAGCTCTCTCCATGACCCTTCTTGAAAAGCTTCCACAAGGCTGATCACTCTAGTCTTGCTGTTTCCTTGATAAGTGGCACTCACAATAAGTTTTTATTTAGCCTGGTGCAAACCTAATTTACAGGGAGATGCAGGGAAATCCTTGTAAGGGAGCATGTATGAAGGACTAGGAAATTTAATGGCTTGTCAGCAGAAATACCACCATATAGGTGGGAAAAAAGCCAAAGCTAAGCAGAGAGCTGAAAAATGAAGGAATTTTGTATCCCAAATTTTGTAGCTTCAGCTCCTACATTGTTCCCAATACAGATTTTGAGTAAAATCTGATCCAAGTGCCTCACAGGATCCAAAACCCATGTCTCACAGCCAGCTCTGCTCACCTCCAAAGACAGAAATGCTGCCATGCTGCAAATTGAGCAAGTCTGTTCCCTGCTTCGGTCACAATGATCTAATCAGAGTGCATGGTCAAAAATAGATCATGCATGAGCATCATACTGCAAGGGAGGAGGAGAGCAAAAACAGCCACAAAAGACAGCAGGGTGGGAATAGCCGGTCCCAAACTTTCTTGTGAAGAATGGCATTTTACCACCCACTGGAAAGAGACTCCAGGACTGGTCTATGAGTGGTAATACTCTGTACTGCTCAGGATGAATGCTGGATTCTGGCATAAACTGACAACGTACAAATTTTTTGTGTGTGTACCAGAGTCTGGGTATGTGTACAGACTTTGCAAAAACAGTTACAAACCACAGGGACAGGATTGCTCCCAGAGTTCCCAAAGTAGCAAAAGAAAGTGAGGAGAGAACTGTCAGTTCCTGTCCACCACACCTTTTTGCTATCACAGTTGATTTGCTATCTTTCCAGAAACAAAGCGAATCTGTCTATGCAAATTAAATTGTTATTTGCTCTGAACACAGCGCAAGGGGTTATGGGAATGCACTGCCTAATTTTTTTCTTGGCTGTCACCTTGGCTGTTCTCTGAATTCTAGTAAAGAACAGTGGGCCCAACTCTGCCTTAAATAAATAAAGATGATGGCAATTCCTGTTAGAGGAATATTGCAAGGGGAATTATACGTGTGCAGATCAGGAGCTTAGTAGCAGAATTTTACTGCTATTTTGTACAAATGTAAGTGACAACATTACATACAAAACGTAGGTGACAAAAATGTAAGTACAACAAAGTGAAGAATTAAAGAATAGCAATTTCTCAATAGTTCTGGAACAATCTGTGATAATATCTTGGCATTATTTTTACCCCCCTGCCTCCTACAAAATTGAATTAACTTGAATATGCTGTATGGAGATAACAATTATTGCCTAAAGCTAATGAAATATAATTGGATTGCACAAAAGGTGCAAAAGCCAGGCGTTTTCTAGCACCACAAGTGTTACCAGCACGCATTAGCTCCATGCATGCAGCTTTGCATGAGACAACAGTGCCCTGCCTTACAATATTGTTCCCTGGGAACATGGATGGGCCAGGGAGGTGTCCTCCTGCAGTGCTCCAGCAAGTACAGCTCTCCAGAGGCTCAAACACGTCAGCTGCCCATTCTGGCTGCACAGAGCTTATTTCAGTCTACACACATGGCCTGTTCAGAGTGTATTTGCTTTCCTTGCTATGCCTGCAAGGAGGAGGTAAGAGTTACCCATCTCTCAGAGGGAGTGCAGAGAAAAGGAGATGAAGGAGGAAGTCTCTGGAGGAATTTGGGGGACTTTGTGCAAGATCTCTGTTTATGATGCCCTTTAGTACCATGGTTTGACGTCAAGCACCCCGCAGCTGGACAAAAGTAAACTCTTCCTCTGAAGCCTGAAGGCCACAGTAGTTAGTGTATGCCGTAACTGCTTAATGAACCGGTCTCTGCTGAATTTCTTGTCAAAGGTAACTACAAAGTTATTGGCAGCCTGCCTTTCTAAGCAGGCAGGTTTTCTAAGTCTTTTCCAAGGCCCTTCTAAGTACATTCATGACAGTGAACATACAATATCAGTGTTTTATACATTTGGGTAGCTTTGCATTTGCCCTGGATTCAATTTGAAGCACTCCTTCCTTTTTGAAGAATTGAAAGTACTAGGATACATTAAAGACTGGCTTCTCTGCTCATTTATTTTCTAGCTTACTGAGCCACAAAAGAAAGCCAGAAGGAAGAGAAATAATTTCAGAAAATAACTTCTCATTACTATAGGGAAAGCAAAGCCCATTTATAGCTCCACAGACCACTTCTTTTACTGCCTTTTAGTGCCTCTGTTTCACAACAATTGATATTCTGGAAATAAAACATGGAGAGAAACTGAATCTAAATTCCATTTCTGCACTGATATGGTACCTGTTGAAAATGGTGACAGTTTCTGTTTATTTTAGGAAAAATAACATGAAATTTTATTATAAAATGCACCTTGCAGATTTGTAATGCATTCTTCATAGAAAAGATTCCCATGCCTTCTGCTTGGGACCAGAAAAAAAGTACAGTAGAAATAGCTTGAGTGCTTTGCTTTTCTCATACACTTTACCCAGTAGGAAAAACCACCTTTGGAACAATAAATAGCTCATGATGAGCAGAATACAATTGCAATCCTACTCAAAAAAAACCCTTATTTTGAAATAATCAAGCAGAAGAACTTGAAAATAGAAAACAATCTAATAGAAGCAAATAGAAGTCTAGAATATGTGGGAGGAAGGTAGGTGAAAGATAAAGAAATGAAAGAAAAAAGTACTGTGTAATCTGTAGGCCTTTCAAATACTCATTAAGAAAAATTTGTATTCCTTAGTAAAAGTAATTTTGTCTCACCTACTACGAGCTGAAATGCATAATAAGCTTCCTCCTAACAATGTGAACATGTGGACACTGTATGTTCACTTTATGTGCACAGAATTTGAAATAATGTATTTATGAATACTGACGGTACACAGAAATTTCACTTTAGTGGAAACTGAAATGGCACTTGAGACATTTGCACTGAAAACCAAAGCCAGGATAACATTGCATGATCTCAATGCTGGCCTGGGCCAGCAAACAGTGTGCTGCTCAAGACAGGCACAGGGTACTACATTTAGGTAGGAAGAGTTAAAACTGTACAAATCCAGGGTGAGAAGCAACTGTATGCCTAACAGTTCTGCAGAAAAAACTTAAGAAATACAGTGGATCACAACTGAACCTAATGGCCAACTGAAATACAGAACCAGGACTATAAATGGTAAATCCTGTCAAGCAACCTTTGCTCTCCTAATGCCTGGTAAACCCTGAGAAGATATACTTTAATTAAGATGTGTACCCATTAGGCAACCAAAGGCAGAGAAGTAAGCACAATCAACAGTCTGAAACGTTCACTACTGAGGAAAAAATTGAGCTAAATATCCTGGATTCTTCAAAAATAAGAAGATTAAAGGGATCCTGGCAAGTCTTCAGGTATGTACCAGGCTGTTCCAGAGGGCAGAGAGCAACCTGTTTGTGGCAGCAGTAGTGGGTAGGACAAGAGGGAGTAAGGAGGAGGTGTAATAGCAGCAAGGAATATTCAGGCTACACAATATTCAGGGTCACATATTTACAGTGGTTGAGAAATAAGTAGAGCTTTTAAAAATCAGCTAGACCAGCTTCTGCCAGAGGAAAATATAATACTCCTATCTGCAAACAATGGGATGGACACACTGATTTTTTAGACATTTGTCACTGAGGAAAGTATGATATTCTTTTCCCGTGATCTTAGCAATTCCCTATTTGTCAAAACGGCCACAGCAACTTTTTGTGAACTGCAGAAACCCTTTTAGCCCACAATGTCCATCACAGGCTTACCACCTAAAACATGTTTGGCACTTACCTTTGAACAACTGTTTACACAGCATGTTACTGAATATATATGAGGAAGTAAAGTCCATCACTGTGTTCCAACAGCTTAATCAGAAGTCTGATGAACTCCACAACCCCTCAAAATTTAGCGTAAGAATGTATGCCAGTCGTTCATATAGTATGGTATAGTTATAATGTTATGTAAAACATACACTCAGTTATACTCTTATACAACCATATAGAAATATTGGGGTGAAAAAGTTAAATCAAAGACACATTTCCAGTAGTGCTTGCTCTACTCATGGAATGTGTTTCATCAGGACTACTGAATGTGAATGAAAATGTCCTGTATTTCAGGTTTTGCAATTTTTTGTTTTATTTTATCAGACATCCCTGAAAATATACATTCTGAAATCATGCTGAATGTTTATAAGTAATACTTGATGCCAACTGATAAGCACTGTTTTATCTTTAATACTCTTTTTTTATGAAGTTACCCTCTTACAAAGCAACTTGCTGGTCTTTTGAGCAGTCTCTTTTCATAGGCATAGCTTCATAGAAATCATTTGCTGTTGTTCTGTGCTATTTGTAGCACCACAGTTTAAGGCTACTCCCTGGGGACAGAACTGTGATGGTGACAGTCCAGGACAGCTTGTGCCGCAGCAGGAAATGCTTGGCACAATGCAAGAGGATTAAAAGAACATGCAAAAAGTTGGTGGAAACTATAACCCCACGCAAGGCAAGAGAAACAGAAACCTATGCTGATAGAAAGTAATTGCAGCATTAAAAACCAGAAGTGTAGCATAAAACAAGGAGGCAGAGGACTAGCTGCTCTGTAATCATAGATCAGCACATGTGCATTGGGAAAGGATGGGCCGGACTGTGTTGCATAGCTGTAATGCCATGAGGTCAGAATGCAGAAATCACATTCACTGTTGTATTGCAGTGTCAACACCTAACTTTGTTAATTCTCCAAATGCAATTTCATAGATGAGATAGGATGGCATCCAAGAGAGAACACCCTGGTTTGAGATTGCTATAGCTAGGCACTGCATCTACACGGAAGACGTGCTGACAGATGCATAGCTGTGTATATTTCACCAATGCATAAGTCTAAAAAATTTACAGAGTTATCTCAGTAAAGGTCACTGCAAACAAACACATTCTATTGCCATAGCCTCATTAACTCTTGTGAACCAAAAAGAATTTGAGAAGATGCAAATATCAAGATAGAGGAGAGGTCAGCTTTTCTACAAGTAAGCAATAAAGTACAAAAGCTGCACTAGCAGATACAACTGTTACTGGTGCTTGGTTTTTTCTCATCAAGTGTATGGACAGCTGCAAGGACAGAGGATATTTTCCATGCTTAATTACATGTTTGTAAAGATGACTGTGCAATTTCAAGGGCAGAATTTTTTTAAAACTATCCTAAAAGAAATTAAAACTGTGAGGATCATGGAAAGCAGATTTCTCTTATTTTCAGGAGCAAAGTGTTATGCTGAGAAGGAGGAATAGCTAAGATCTGGACCAGACTTTCTGAGTCTGAGTCAATGCTGGCTGCATCAATTTAGCTCCATTCCAACTTTCTTATTATTACAAAATAATTGTCAAATTTATTTTTAACTTATGTTCATATACACTATACCAGGAATTTTTTCAACATCACTATAAATCAGAGATGTACTAAGTCTCTTAAATACTGTTATGTCCATTCTCATTTTAAAACAACAATTCGCATCTTCACAGTGCAATCAAATCTCCATAGTACATACTCAAAGGCTAGCAGGTCAGTCCCATGCAGTTCTCTTCTTGACCTCAATGTAAAAGTACTAGACAACTTAAACCAACACCATTGCATGCCAGAACAGATAAAATAGCAGATGAATGAGCCAAGAGCAAGGAAGTGAAGAGCACTAAATGAGGACAAATCACTGACAGTTGTAGCTGATACCACCTGGGGAAAAGGGCTGCAGATCAGCCCCTGCAAGCACAACTTCAAGGACCTGGAAGGGTCTCCAGAAAGGGCTGAGGACTTTCAAAGAGGAGCGCCTAAAACCATGCCTCTAATCTTACTACATCTTACTACACTAAGCTGGACACTGTCAGATGCTACAATTTGTTGCTCTGTTTACCATTATCAGGTCAGGAACCAAAGAAACCACTTTAGTCATGGAAAGCAGTGTCACAGCTTCAGGTAGGTGGAGCGTTAATGGAAAACAGTAAGAGAAGAAAGAATCTGCCACAGACAAGAGTACACAGAATGAGTAATTGCAGCTAAAAAGGGATGCATAGGATGATACTAAAGGCCCCAGGTTTATCAGTAACTCAACAGTTATTAGTTGTAGATGATAGAGCAAACTTAGGAGATAGTCAAAACCCATTTTAGGTGTAACAATAAGCTAAAGAAACAAGTATGTAACACACATACCACACACCATGTATGATAAAATCAGATATGATGTAGATCTGAAGACCAAATTTGAAAAAGCAAAGTGTAAAGCTTTAGAAAATGTAAAAAAATGGGTTCAAGTGGACCCAAGCACAGGGAGGAAGAAACCATCAACACTATTCACCTCCTGGTAAAAGAGGAGGAAGGCACCCCTATCACGCTCATGCCAGCAAAGACCTGAAGATATCAACACTTTGTTGTGACTTGTCCCACCCTAAACCTCTGAACCTTAGCACCCTGCAGACCATCAAAGGGTGACCCTAACATCAGAATATAAGGGGGAGATACTGGGAGTATTTTGGGTTTGCTGGGTTTTCTTGGGGCTTTTTCTGCAACAGTTTTAACTGTAAATTATTAATGAGTTTTGCTTTGTATTAATTAGATAATTTGGACTGTGTTAATATTATCATAAGAGAACTAAAAATAACTGTTTGTTGTGTTTTGCTTACACTGATACAACTTTTAATTAAACCAACAAAAAATTCTTAGCTCTAGGTACAAGGAATGTCCCCCTTTTTGCCCACAATATCACAAGCATATCACCACTGATACTTTGAAAGTGGGAGCTTACTATCGTATACAGAGAAGGCATCCCTAATCCAAATGTTTTGGGGACCAAAACCATCTAGTTTACTGAAATGTTTGAAGGAGTTTCTAGGCAACCACAGATTATTCAAGCTGATATTTTTAGCTGTTATAGAAAAGGTCCATAAATTCTGCTTCCCGGGCTTTGCATCTGGTTCCTTAATTTATCAAGCTGTGTTGGAAAGCTTTACAATGTGACAAAATAAAATAAAAAAATACAAGGAGAAAAAAAAAGACAAGGGAAAGAAAATATTGGTTGTGACACCTTTAAATACAGTTGATAATTCAGTATCATTTGAGCCATTACTTAGCAGTCAATACCTACAAGATCTCCTCAGCTAAAAGTGATTAATGGTCACAGACTCTAGATAATCTGGAGTTAAATGTTAGATTTAGTGACAAATTAAAGAGCAAATGTGCACTTTTTGCTACCAGGATATAGTGATATAAGATGTGAAATATAAAATGTGCTAAACTTAACAGTGTGGCTTTTGACATTAAGCCTATGCTTTCTTAAATCTACGTCATTCACCAGTTTTTATGGCTTAATAGCTGTCTATCTCACTAGCATTTTCTATTTTTTTAAACACTAAGCAATTATACACCAGCTTATTAAGTTGATCTGGTTTTTCAAACATTTTATAAAATAACTCCTCAGTAACATTGAGTAGCTCTATAAAGAAGCTTTCATTTTAGCTATTGCACAAATTAACCTGAAACCAAACATTTCCAAAATATGAACACATTCTCTTTTTCTCCCTCACTATGGGTACAAACATTTAAATTTTTAGAGTCAAGTTTGTTGGTTTCTGCATATATAATTTTATTGTTTGTAAACAGTGTCAGATTTATACAACTCCACCATCATGCAGGATAGTAGCATAACATGCTTTAATCTATTTATCACTGATAGCAGATGAGAAAAAAGTTCCAGAATAACATTTTAAAGTGTAAAAATAAGAGCCCTATGGATGCTTCAACATTAACACCCCTTTCAGACTAATGGGATCTGTCCACACTTCTCTCAGCCCTGTGCTTCTTCCCCATGATGTATAAGCCTTTTGGACCTGCAAAGTTCTGCTGCACACTGAGAGGCAGGATCTTTCTCACAGAGCTCTGGGGGAGTGGTTCAAGTTTAAAAACGTTTTCACCATTCTAAAGAAACCTCTTAGCACAAGTTCAAATGCATGTACATCTGTCCCAGGGCCCAGATAAAAGCTGGAGGAAAAAGCTTATTAGAGTTCTTAGGCAGCTTCCTAGGCTGCACGTTCAGAACAAAACCACACAGACTACATTTATTTCACTTGTGCAATATTAGTTCTTTTTTAGCTTACAGCATTAAATAATTTAGTCAAAGATCTCTAAGGTTTTTAAGGTCTTTAAGGTTTCTGTCGTTTGTTACAGCACTGCTAACTCTCACACAAGCTCTTACACATACTGACCCTGCCGATCTGTCTCAAAGTTGTTAGGGAAGAATCACTGCTGCAGTGAGTTCCTTACTGAAAATGTTGCAGAAAAAATAATGGATGAAGTTCGTTGTTAGTAGGCTGCAGTAATGAGAACTAGCTTCAGTGTTTCTCAGCCAAGTAAATATTGATAGGGGACTTCCGACATTCTGTGATTCAACAGCAAATTTAAGCAAGTTTGTGAAGCTCTCCAAGGCAGTGCAGCCCTTTCTTCATCACTAAGCAAGCTACCAGACAAGTGCCACTCAGTTCCAACTCTATTATAATTATTGCTTCACCTATGTAAATTACAGTGTAAGCTGAAAATTGTGCATGTCCACTTAAAAAAAAGCAGGATGAAAATCAAGAGAAATTATATGGGAGAAACTTCAGCTCCAGTCCACTTCCCTAAATCTGAGGTGTCACTTCTCTCTTTTGTTAAGACCAAATGTTTGCTATAATTTGCATAACATTCTCTGTAGACATAATTTGGGGGGGGGGGGAGGGTGTTCTGCTGAAGCCCTTTCCAATTAAGGCATTTAATTTCTCATGTGAATTTCAACAATTTTTCTGTAAGTTATGGAAATGAGTCAGAAAATATGACAACCGGTATCCAAAGGAGTGACAATACAACAGGAGTCTTTTGTATCTACAGCAACTGAACACATTTCTCCTTTAATGTTCTGGCAATAAAATAAAAAGGAGCTTTTCATAACATGGCCTACCAAACAAACAGAACTCCATTTAAATTCAATGAAAACAATTATTTCCCTACTTTTCCACTATTGCAGTCACAGTTTTAAAATGTTTCAATGATGCAAGATACAACCAGTTAAAATAAATCACAAAAAGACAGTTTCAGATCCTCAAAAGTATCTGCAGCAGAATTTGCAGACCAAGCTCACAGTCAGAAGTTAAACCAAAGTGAATATAGAAAGCAAGAGAGAGTTTTCCAAGAGAAACTAGATTTAACTACATGAATGAAGTCTCATCAAACAAGATAAACTTTGTCTGTAAATATTGAGGGATTTTAGCTTTAGAGAAAGGACGTGGGGGAAAATTTAGACCTAGGATGATTGTTTGACAGAAGTGACATGGAGTGCTGACTTATAGAACTTGTCCTACTACCCAGAAAGGTCATAGTGATCACTTTAGTTAGTTAAAAGAGTAAAACCATAAATTTTTTTAAAGTTCCTAAGTCTGGGGTTTTTTGCTAACCCTTCTTTGGTTAATAATACCAAAGCTGATTTTAGTTAGAAGTGAAACTCCCAAATAATCAATTATCAAGCCAAATGTCCATCTAGCTGTTCTGGGTTTTGTTTTTAAGTATCTATGACTAAAACTTGGTATAGCTTGAGAAGATGCCTTCTGGCATATAAAAAGTGAAGTGACATAGGGTAAGGTGAATCATTTCATGAATCAGACATTTAAAGTAGGTCAGATGAATCACAGCTGTTGATCACCTCCACTGATTATTGACCTCCTCCAGAGATTATTTTAAGGGCAGCTGAAGGTAATTAGCTTAAACATTGATGTCTGAAGGATCACAGATATCCATGGCACCGAAAATACTGGAATGGGCTCAGGCAATAGTGTGAAGACGTAACCCCTCTGCAGAAGCAAAAAAAGCCAAGATAGCTCCCTCAAGGTTTATGATTTGAAACTCTGTCTTCTGCTGGGACTGGAGCAAAGAGCAGTCCTAAATTATGGAACAATTCAGTGAGTCCAAAAATCTCCCTGTCCCCTTGCATAAATAATTAATTAATTAAAGGAACATGAGAACAGCCATAGACGGTAATACCAAAGGTCCACCTACGCAGGAGTCCTGTCTCCAACAGGGAAAATAGTGGCAACAACGTGCATTTCTCCTGGCATACCTTCCCAGCTTCCAGCAGTCTACAGCCAAAATAGAGACAGTATCTTTTCTCTGAAACAGGCAATAGCTCTTTTGTTTGCTCTTGGGTTTGCATCTTGTTTCTTGAAGAAGAGAGCAGCAGAGTCTGTTGCAACCCTCTAAAAGGAGGAGAGGACCTTCCTGTGCCTCATTAACTACTCAGCCTGGCCCTTGGAAAAGAAGTGTCTGGAGGTAGAAGAGAGCAAGAGCTAGAGGGTCTACAAGGAGCGGGGTGCCTGCATTGCATGCAGAGACCACTGAGAGGGGCAGACAAAAGCAGGGCCACAGAGGTGATGGGTCCCTCTTCATGGATATTAGAGAGAGCTGCACAGACTTCACAGCAGCTCAACAACTCATTTAACTGACTGAAACCAAGCCAAAGAGGAAGGACCTGCCCCACAGAAGCAAAAATAAGTAGGTTATAAATTGATTTTGTATATTCTTTCTGACATAGTCCCTTTGAACATCCTCTATTAAAAAAAAAATTAGTTTAAATTTAAACAAACTCTTGCTTTGTTTTACTTTTAAAGTCTTTTGTCTCTTTTGGGGGGTCTTACTATAGTTCAAAGCTCTAGATATGCCTACCTAAAAGTTAAAGTCAAAATAGGAGCCAGGTACAATCCTCAAAGGGGCTTTACTTTCATCTTTTTTCATCTTTTCTCAGATGCATTATCAATACTTTATCAATAACATAAAATCCCATGGGACTGAATGAAAGCACTATAGAAGTCTTAAAGTTTACCATATCTGTTTATTTAAATTCTCAGTACTAATCTTTCATTAACATAGATATTTCATAGAATTAGACTAAATAAATTGATGAGCAGGTACAAAAAAAAATGAATAGGAAAGTGTTCTGCATTTTAAAAGGCAGCTAAGTATGCAAATTTTATTATTTAAATTAAAATGTCAGTTCCTTCAAATTATATTAATGATTCCAAGTTCATAATGGAAAAATTGTATCAAGGCTGGGGACTGATAAAGAATTCTATAATCTTTCTAATTCACTCTACCAAATGCAATTAAAAGTTATTAGATTTCTAACACTTCAGCCTCTGTATAAAACATTATTCTGGTAGAAAATTAAACACTGAACTACAATCTACTTTCATTTTTATGAGAAAAACATATTGAACAAATTTACCCAAACCACCAGAGTACAAGATATGCTGTATTTTAGGAAATTCATTTCCACGCACTGGAGGACTAAAATCCGTAGAGACTCACAGCGGCACTACTTCAGTAATGATAAATAAGTGACAGCTATCATCAAGATAGTGAAATTCAGGAGCCACCAATGAGATCTCAGTAGAAGTTTGCAGGTTCCATTAATTGTTAATAGAAATTACATGTATGTTTTAATAACATTTATTCATTAATCTGACAAGTTTGCCATGAATACAGAACGGGGAGAAATTATACAGAACATATACAGCCCCTATTTACTTTCAAGGCTGCAGTTGAAGATCAGCTAGTGAATAATAGAAAACTGCACTGCCAACCATACCATTTGTTTTCATTTCTTTTACTGACAAATTAGGACAAAAAACAATCATCAGTTATTAAGTTTCTTCTAGTATTGACTCCAACTGCTTTGCAGTTTTGAAAGAATATCTTACCAGGAGCATATGCAACCTGCACTATGTGGTCTTTACTGTCTGTGGCTTTTCAAAAACACTTAGAGGTGTTGGGATGAATTCAAGAAATTCTACGTGGTTCGGTGCCTACTTTTCTGAGACAAAAAAGTAAGGGTGAAAATGGATTTCTTAAATTGCTGATGTGAATGCCTGCCTTATGGTCTTAGCCACCGTAACTTCAAATACCTTCAGATGTCTTCAATTTCTGCATCTTCCTACACCTTAGTAATATAGCACTTTTGCTGTTATAATACTCAGTATACCTTTCAACTTCTTAACAGCTAATAATCTTAATGGGCTGAAATCGCCCATTTCCATGGCAAATACGCTGGAACAGGGAAGCTGCCACAGCAGCTGTGGCACTGGCTGAAATGGGGAAGAAAGCCTGGCTGACGCAGCCCCTTTCCTAACCTCATACTGCTCCAGGGCACCAGGACTTCTGCTGGATGCCAATAAGGTCTTTCTGCGTATATCAACACTGTTAGATAACTGCTTAGCCCAAGTCCACAGCAAGGTACTGGTCCCCCAGAGTTCCCCTTGTGTAAGTGTTGCTTTGCTCCCAGACTCTTTTGCAGTGACCCAGCTTGTTTCATCTAAGAGAAAAATAAACCCAGGTGCAGTTCTGGAGACAATTCATTTCAGGGATCACACCCAAACAGCAGCATGGGTGAGTCTGGATCAGGTTTGGGTCTCTCTGCTCTGTACAGTTACTCCAACATTATCCCTGGTGGCTTCAGGCACTAAAACTCCATCGCATGTACCAGATAATGCAACATAGGCCCTCAGCCTCACAGTCTTAAACCACGGCTCTGTTAGGCTACAAAACTGCCCTCACTGTGAACCTGAAAATTAACTAACCCATACATACAATGTCAAGAAGAAACTCAGGGCCAATTGCTGTGCTGTGGAGATGCAGCCAGTCTTCTCTGAAGGGGCAAGGTCTGAGCAGTGTGGACACAAGCCATCCTGCACCAATAAGGCCTGAGGGCTGGGGATCAGCCCCTGGAACAAATGCGTTTAGCAGCAAAGCTATACCTATTAAAACACGTTGCTCCAGACATAGTAGCCTATATCCTCCCACTGGTGCTGGCAATATGCAACACTGGTATTTCCCTAGGTCCCAGCAGAGAGAACAGCCCTCTGCAACTGGTACCTTTATAAGCCAATCAATACACCAGAAGTGTGAGCAGCAGATATGGGAGGTCTTGTTTACCACTTGATCACCATTGTACAGCTATAACTAGCTCTATATTGTGCATAACAGAAATGGATTTCAGTGTAGTATCTGTGTATATGATGATTCAATCAATGATTTATTGATTATGCGTTATTCCTCTTCAAGACTGTTGCATTTTTCAGCCACTGGGATGGATGTACATGGTGGGGGAATTCAGATTGCATGAAAAAACATAAATCTGAAATTCCATAACTTTCAAGTTCTCAGCAGCTAATAAAATATTTTTAACTTTTCACAGGGCAACGCACAGGTAGGTTTTATTATTGTCCTTCAGTTAAATGTAGGCTTTAATTTGGTTCTGTTTTCAGGATATGCAGACCCTGTCTTCATACAGGTATACGACTAGCTGTATAAAAACCTGCACATATGGGTCTATATATAGAAAGTATGCATACAGCTATTTTCATTTCACACATCTACAGTGTCTTCCTGATTTTATTTTGGGAAATTATTTCTTCTGGTGATAAAGTAATGGAGACTGGAAGTCATACAAAGAGTTATCTATACTTAAGAAATAATGCCAGACTATTTTTTTGTTCTTCCATGGAGTGATTATTTTCTGATCTCTATAATGCATCTTGGTCATTCATTCAAACCTACAGTGCAATGATGCCAAGGTAAAATTTGCTCATTCTGTAATGTTTGGCCAGCTTGTTCGTATTGGGAAGTCAGAAAAATGAAGTCATGAGCACTCTCTGTTATTCCTCCTGGGGTGACTGAGACATGACTGCATTTTCGAAAACCTGTTCTGAGAAACTGCTGTTCTGATTAACCTGGTGTAATCGTGAGGCCAGAGACATGCTGAAAAGGGCTTTCTGAAAAGATCCAGACTCAGAAAAGTAGTACTGTTTTTTTTCAGGGAGGTGGTTTGTTTTACTTAGATAGAACAAAACTATGAAACTTACCAAGATCTAGGTAGATGCCTGGAACAAACGAGTTGAGAAAAAACATAAGAATAACACATCCCAGCACAGTCAGGCATTTGATGAGAAGAATTTTGTCTGTTATTCTGTGCTGTAGGGACAAGGAGAAAAAAAATAATAGCTATTAAAGAAGGAGCTATCTCTTATGCATAGAGTTCACAAAAGCATGTGTGAAGCACAGACTTCTGTTCCTGTATTGTGTATTACCTCCTCAGCATAAAAGACAGAAATATTTAAATTGAAGCATTCATGCATACCTATAAAAAACATGAATATGTGGCCCAGTGGGATCTAAGAGACATGAGTAGTTAGCACCTGCTGCATACATTCAGCTGTGTTCAGCTACCCCCATCACAACTTCATTTCAGTAGAAGTAGCGTTGAAATGCAATTCCTACTACAGAGGGCACTCCGGGCACTCTCTGGTTTCATGACCCTGGACAAAATCACCCTTTTCTGCACATATGCTTTGAAAACCTATGAACTGGCCTAGAGGTCAGATCTTTCATGCCTCCTGTACAACTCTCATAGACATACCAAGCCCATCATCTCTATGCAGCTTCTACACCCCCATGCCCAGCTCCTGCATCCCTGTGCCAGTCTCCTCATGTTCTCGCCCTCAGACCCCACGCTTTCCATTGTCATTCTGCTTCTCTGCTCTCATCTCACTTTTGCCACCAAGGCAGGGAATCACCTTCTCCCAGCCCGAGTCCCTCTGTTGTTTCACATAGTTTAAAGCTCTACTAAAGTACAAGTAAGTCTCTGTTCTTTAAAAAGTTTGCCTTTTATGCAATGCCTTGAAAAAGGTGTAAAACCTAGTAAGAAGTCCTGTTGGTTTTGTTCTGTTTTGGTGTGACACATAGGACAGTGATGTCCCAGTCAAGGACTTGCACTCCCAGACACAGGCCTGGATTCATTAGTGATGCCAGTGAGGTAGAGGGAATGTGACATTTAGACAAATTTAGGTTAAACTAATCCCACTACAGAGTTTACATCTCATCAGACCCAGCCTCAGCAGAAAGACTTAGGGAGCCTTAATGTGTGCACAGCAAAGAGAACAGGATTTATCCAAGTGGTTTATCCCTGCTTGAACAATAAAGCAGGCATGTCACAGGCAGTGTGGTAAATTAGAGCTGATATTTGGTACATCAGCAGGAGTGTACTCTATTGTCATACATCACAGTTATAAATGACCTATTGACACGTCCTGAGTCTTTCTGGCCAAGGATTAAAAAATTAAGGAAACACTGCTGAATCATTTACTGATTCTTTAAATTATATTTTCTAAGGAACAAAAGTATAAAACCTAACAAAACCTCACAATGTGGTTCAGTAACCCTGTCCCCCTGAGAAGCCAGCCAGCCTGCCTGCCATATTTTTTCCTATAGAGTTATTAAATTTGCATTAGATTCAAAGCACTCTCTCTGTATAAAGGCATAGGTCTGCTTACCTGGATACTGAGAAAAACTGCCATCTACTTACTTTTTTCTGGAGTTCCTGAATATTTGTTTCCCAGTTTTTATCTTCCTGTGAAATTTGCCTGAAAGAAAATGACACCTGCTTTTTTCCAGAGTGAAATTAGAGCTCTGCCAAGGGTGTTAGAATAAATCCCTCCCATCACAAATAGATCACACTTTCCCCCATATGGAGTAACTCATACCACAAAGGAGTCGTGGCCTTCTTACTGCCAGCAGCAAAATTCCCATGAGGGTTCAATGAAGACTCCAGTTTTGTAACATGCTCCACTAATACCCAAAACCTTTTTTTCATGAAGGGTGCCACAGGCCTGGAAGGAGCTAGCCTCCAGGGTATGGACCTTGGTATAGGATCTGACTATATGCAATATGTTGTTCCCTTAATAGTTTCAGGAGTTGATGTGTGCCCTGCTGCGATAAAACAAGGGTCGTGTGCTAACACCAACAACTCAGAACACATATATTTTACATTTGCATTTTATAATGAAGTTTTTAAGATCTGAATAACTTCACCGTGTTATCAGCATAGTCAGCCCTCCAGCAAAAAGCCTTGGGGTTTACAGTTCAGAAGCGCTGTTGCTAATGCTAATGAATTTTTTACATTGCTGTAAATGTACTGTGCTGGAGGAATCCTGATTTTTCAAGATTAAATATACAATTTTTATTTATACTTCAGAAACATCTTCTTTAGAGTGTCATAAAGTCTAATAATTTGTTATAATATTTTTGAAAGGAGGCTATTTTAACAGCCTTTTTTGTCTTTAAGTATTAATGCTGTCACTCCATTCAAAGCACACAGTACCAGCAAAAAACTGTGTAAACAAGAGTCATCTTATTACTGGAATAGGTGGTTTAAGAAATCGTATTTACATGTCCTTGCTCATACTGTTTATTAATGAAAATTAATTATTTCAGTTTCATTTTAGTCAATTCACTTTCAGAGTATTTATCACTGCTATTCTCAGTCATCAAGTTCCATAGGGTAACAACTGCTTTTGCCAAGGTTAACATTTTTCTTAGTCCTTGTTTATGTAAACTTCTTTTCTAAACATAAACAGTTAGTTATGTCTGCACTCAGGTTCACACTGAAGGTTTGATTAGGAAATAATTTTAAAACACAACAATTCACTGGTGACATTTGTCAAACTCAACAGTTCACTGAAGAACACTTGAATTTTTCAGTAAAAAAAGAAATGATAGCATTTTACTATGCTGAAGCCACTATTGCAAGGAAAAATCTAATGACATATTTGTGAGCTTTTTCAACCAAAAAATACCTGAAATTTCTAGGTCTTTAAATTTGGGTCATATTGATATATATTTTCCAGGCCTTACACATAGCTTTTATTCTGAAATACTTTGTGTTTTACTGAGGCCAAGGGTGGCTCTTCATATATGCTCATCCGATCAAGTGATGACTAAGAATATAGGTCTCATCCCAGTGAAGATTCCTGAAAGCCTTCGCTCTCAGCTCTGCCTAAAATTACTAGATATGAGCCCTTGGCTGGTTGAAGCAAACACAACTATTGCTACTGATGTTAGCAAAGCCACGCTACCATTCCTGGCTGTAGACTGAGACGAGCAGGAGCTCCCTGCCAGTCCAACAAACAGCTTGTCCCCACCAAGGGTCAGAGCAGGAGAGGTGGGACAGGCTGGTCCCTGCTCACCTGTGGAACGTGCTCAGCTTCTTCCTCAGGAGCATCTCCAGAGTCAGCACCTTCTGCATCAAGAGGCATTTCACTGCAGTCTCCTCTCTGCTGGCTGGGTTAATGCGCTGTGCAGTCAGTCGCCAAACATAGATCTCATGTTTCAGCTCTAAAAAGAAGCAAAATCATTTTTCTTAGAGCAGGTGCAATGCACATGAAACCAGACACACACAGAATATGTGTAAAGTGCCCTGGACTCAAAGCTGTTAAAATTATTGGAATGGTTTCCCAATAATTTTCCACTTAGGAAGCTGCTTTTACCATACATTTTGCAGAGCTAAAGGGAATGAAAAATAAAAAGAAATTTTTCAGAATTTTAAATAAATTAACCTCAAAGTCCTTTTTCAGAGAAAAAGAAGTATTGTCTTCAAACACTTGCAAATGCCTTCCACAAGCTTTAGTGCTAAAATCGTAACACATTCATTTTTCATCAGAAAATAAACTGCTGATATATGTTATTATACTGCTAACAAGATACTAGTCACTTTGTAGTTAGGAATTACAGCAAACGCTCCTTCACTGTATTCAGAACAGACAACATGTTTCCATTCACTCTATGTTCATACAAGCAATTTTAGCAATCTAAGGCAAAACTGAAATTTAGCACTGTCTTATGGAATACCGTTTAATAACATTTCAAAGGTTTCCTAAGGGGACTTAACTCCTAGGCACTGAAAACACAGCTACTATCACCTGCCTGCTGACCTGAATGATATCTGATCCTGTGTAAGTTCAGACAGACTGATTAACACTTGAAATCACTCTCCAAAATCTTGTCAGGATTTTCAACACTTTTTGATTTTTTTTTTTTCCCAGTACTGTCAAGGCCTTGGAGAATGACCAAAAAACGTGTGTTCCTGTTAAGGAAGGACCTTAGATTGGGCATGCCAAAAAAACCTTTGGATTTTCCAGGAAATCACTGAGGAAATAAAAGCAGAATATTCATTCAGAAACTGTCTGTGCAAATGCTTCTTGATAAAGCAACAGGATGTTTCTTCACCCTTCTTTTCTGTCCCCCTCAAATTTCATGTAATTGAAGACAATGTGTCAAGAACTCAAGCCTTTATATCGTAAGATCCCTGTTCAATCAGCAAATTGTTCTTATCCTAAGAAATGGATGTGGAAGTCTTTGCACCATGTATACAAACTATATGCATTATTTATAAAAAAAAAATAATGTAACAACATAAGAAATATTTAAACACATTTTAATGTAGGCAGTGATATTAACAGTTACTGCTGCAAATCCCTAGTTGTTCACAGCATCTACTATCAAAAAGAGTACTAAACGTATTTAATTCCCTTGCTTCCTTTGTGACCAAGTATTCATAATGATAATACAGAGTGAATCATGTAAAGATTGACCATAAAAGGGAATTAGGCTTGACAGAACTCCACCATTTAAGAGCAAAAGTAAGCATGTCCAGAGCTTGCACAGTTGACACAGAAAAGGGATCTGAACAGCAACTGACTCATATTTTGTATGGTTCATGTTTACAGATGAGCACACATCCATCAGAATGGTAATCTTCGCCTGAGCTTTACAATGCAAGACCAGAAATGTAAATTTGCACTATCTAAAGCCCAGTGACTATCCCAGGTTATTAAACAACTAGTGCGCAGCTAAAGCTTTTCTTCCAAGAATGGATTCATACCTGAATGACAGACATCAAAGAGGTGCAGAGTCTACCACTTTCCTTTGAAATATATTTGGTGATTCTTGTCAGGAACATAATCTGATACGAAATTATATTAAAACATGGATACATCCTGCTTATCAAAGGATCCACATGACTTTGTGTAGAGACCTTGTCCTGGCCATCATTTACTTTTCCATCAACATTTGTGACACACAAAAATATATCCAACAGTGATTTTCAATTCTCTTCCAAAATATAATCAAAAAAGTGACAGAGCCTTAGGCTACAGCTGATCTTCTGCTCCCCACATAAAAAAAAAAAAAAAACAAAAAAACCCCACACAAAGTAAACAACTCTTTTTGAGGATTAGAGTGGATGGGAACTGTGGAAAAAAGATGTATTTTAAACTTCAAATATTTTTCTTTAATAAGATGGCAAGATTAAACTTTAAGTCTCTGAATTTGCATTGTGATTTCTGAAAGAAACTAGTGACCACATATCTGGGGTCTGCTTCGGCTCCACAGTTTCTGATCAATGGGGCAACAAGCTATTTCAATTGGCAACTTCCTCCTCATAACATTCACCCTGAAAGTGGTCTGAAGTTGTGAGCTGGGAAGTTGTTCCTTCCCATATAGATGAGCAAGACTAGATGGAGAAAAGTTGGAACGTGGCTTTCTTGCACACTCTCCAGTGCAACTCTCCAGGCAAAAATTTTGTATTTGAAAAAGTTTCCTGAGCCCTTTGAGGTAAAAGAAGTATTTCTATGATCTTACATGCTGCCCTAGAATGAATGAGATAGAAACTTTTGTATTTAATTTAAGCAGGTGAAGGGGGAGAACCCTCTCAGTAAGTGAACAGTCCTTTCTGTACTGCTTTCTCATGCAATTTTCAAGTCAATTGGACTGTGGCTTTGAAACTGTCTCTCATCATCAGTCCAAGAGAAAGAGTGTGTTTTTGTCTTTTTCTCTGGCAAAGGCTCATGAAGCATGACTACCCAGTTGGCTATCCTGCTTTCCAAAAGCTTGTCTTTGCTGCAACACTTTTTCTGATCACGTCTGTTCATCCTGCCTAACATTTCCCCACATCCTTTCCAAGTGAAATTTCACCAAGGGTTTTGCTGATGGAGGAAAGCTGAATCTTTCAGCATCTAACTGAGATGCAGATCCCCAGCAGGTATATAAAGAATCTTTATCTTCTTTCTTTCAGAAAGGGGCAGGTAGCATCACTGTATCTGTGCCACAAACAAACCCGCAGAGCGGAAAGCAGCATGACTTGCATTGCACATTCCCGTTCCATGTCTAAAGTGTTGTGAGGCTAATCTCCAGGTTCAGCAAGGTCAACCTGGTGCTTTCTGGTCTATGTTAAAAAAATATATGCATGTTTTCACATGGCTTTGATCTTGCCTTTATGTATAGCAAGTCCATACTTGATTTTTCAGTCATTGGTTTTCCAAACATCCCAAGGACATGAACATTCAACCAGCTGTGGAATTTACTTCAGAGCAAAATGTCCTTTGAAAATCAGAACAGTTGATACATCTTTTATACTGGGACTCCTGCTGCAGTAATAATTTGTGAAGAGGTTTTCTAGGTCATCCCACAGAAAGTTTCTCCTATTTCTCTTTCATGCAAATCGTTGTAATAGCCCATTGTGGCATCAGGTGATACATATGCATTAGCAGTAGCTTTTTTTTTTGAAGGAAATACAATACAGGACCCTGAGGTCAGTCAGAACACTGAACATGGCCCAAAACTTTTGGGCCTTTCTAGACTTCTCCCATTTCAGGTCTGCAAACCCATTTAGGCAGCAACCCTTAGATTTTGGGAACATCTGATATTTTATGACATACTGTTACACAGGGACAAGGGCTTAATGCAACTGCAGGGTCTTAGCAATCACTTTGAAATTATGGCTATGGCAGCTTAAGGCAGTATTTGACCGCCCCTGGATGGGAAGGTCTCGCACCTCGTTTCCCCATTCCTGTCCCCTCCTCAGATGGGATCTAATGCTCACGTTACACCAGGGCAAGCTCACTCCACTCACTTGTCCTACAAAACCCAAACTGCAGGGTTTTCACAGGGTTAGCTTTATGGTGGATCAGCCTATTAACTAATTTATCCTACCACTGCAAGGTCTATTGCTAATAATTGAAATGGAATATGTGTGTGACATGTATCTTTCATGGCAGTTTATCATTAAAGCAGCTAAATTAACGTTTAACTGCAACTGTAGTAGCAGCAGTTGAAGTGATAGAAGCAAAGCAAAGTTTAGTATGCAGTGTTCTGGAGTAAAAGCAGACAGGAGAGCTGCAGCTCAGTCAGGGAATTCAGCCCATTATGATATTAAAATCTTTGTGAATATGGTACACTCATAAAGCCCACAAGGCACCACAGCAATATACCTAGCATTATTATTTCATGAAAATTTTCTTTTTTCTTTTTCTCTCTTTTTTTTTTTCTCCCAGAAAGCCATTTCCAACAAGAAAAGAATAATTTTTGGCTTAGTTCTAGGATCAAATAAAGGATCAGCAAACATGTAAACCCTATGCTGCTAATCTGTTCTGGTTTTGTCGTTTATCATATTTTGCCGTGGAGACCACAGATATAGCATCCTGGACTCACTGAATTTAATGGAATTTCAGCTGTTGACCTGAGCTGTGACATTTTAGAAAACACTGTTTCATTTAAAAATGCATACTCTTTCTGCAGTCTGACAATTAATAGTCAGATTGATTTTCACTTAGAGTAATCACACATTCCCTCCCACCCAACTGCCAATAACAAAGAAGACATCCTCAAAAACTGAGTGTAATTAATTCCCAGTCTCAGAATCTGAAAACGCCAGTCTTGTTAATGGAAGATACTCAGAAGAGCATGACCAATCTTGATGAGATGAAAAGAATTATCATAAAATGGCAATTTTTAACTTGCAAGTGCACTAAATACATTAACTACCTTTTTCACAAGTAACCCAGGTTTGCACTGCTGGGCTGTGACTAACAACATGCAAAGCATGTTCTTCTGAATGTGTTTTTGTTTTTTTTTTTCTCTACATGTTATTGTAGCTTAACTATTTTCAGTAAAGCAATTATTTTTCTTAGGTAACTTCTCAGAACAATAATATTTCTGTTTAAATGTTAACTGAAATGAAATTAAGTACCATGAATTATAGCTTAATCCACTGATAGTAATATCTATAACTTTTAGTAATTTTTTAAATCCCTGATATTATGTAATTAATCCTCTAAGCATTATTAGACAGTAAGTGTCATCTCCATTTTAAAAGCACAAAAACTATGTCAGAAAGGTGAAACCCAAGTGTAGAAAGAATTCACCTTGAGGGACATTCCAGCACAACAACTCATGCCTCTCTTCTAGAGATGGTGCCCCTCAACAGGACACAAGCATAAGGCTCTCATTCTGGGGGAGGGAAACAAAACAAACAAAAAAAAGCCTAAATGTTCTTGTCTTTATTCCTTTGAGTAGTCCAGTTCATCAATAGTGGCTAAAGGTAAGCAGACGCATAAATGTTGCAGGGTCTTCAAAACTGCGACAAAAAAAACTTTGCCTTACTCAGCTAAATACTTACAAAGGAATGCAAGATATCTGTACAATGCTGCATAAAGCAATACAGAGAATTTATATAAGCTTTTTGACTCAAAGCCCGACAGCTGGGGCCCCATTTGGTCACCGAGGCACCTAACACCAGTTTGGTTGCCCAACATGGGATTGTGTCCATGGCACAGGATTTACAGGACATCCTCATCCCTGCAGCAAAACAGCTGGAGCCTGAGCAGAAAATGGCAAAGTTCAGAAGGTGCCACACACCTAAGTCTCATCCCAGGAGCCATCTTCTGGGCAAGCTGCGGCAGGCTGCAGCAGCCCCAGGAGTTGGGCTGTTCAGAAAGCTGCAAACCATCCTTCTTCTACAAAATGTAACAGGAATTTTTTCTCACTGTGCATTGGGTTTCCCCCTGTAATTTTCACTACTGAAAGAATCTACAACACTGCAAGCCTACCCCTGCATTTTATAAGGGAATAGTCAGTTTAATACCTCTATGATGGTCACATAACACTCAGATGAAGTAATCTGCAGATATTAAAGAGGGTTAGATCTCTCATAACATTTCAAGATGGTTGATGACATACGTTACTCTTCAGCTGGTTTGTCTGTGAATGAGGGATGGTATTTCTCACAGGTGATATGGGCTCTGTTTCAACCTCTGGGTAAGTCAGATTTAGAGCCACAAAGTTATTTCAGTCCTTGTCATTTTGCCCCTTAGTTTCCCCTACTACAATTCCCCACCTTTTAAAAGCAGATACCTGACTATATTTAGGTTTCATGTGTGTTCATTAGCACTGCCCTAATGTGATTAAAATACTCTGTACAATTCTGTTACATTGAGAATGGCACAGGGTCATGGGAAGTAGGATCAAGTATTTTGAGCATTTGTCTAAAACACCGGTGTAGTTCATTTCAGAAAATTTTCATCAGGTTTGAAATCTAGAAAAATAATCCTGGTTTACTCACTATCAGAAAGTTTTAACTAAGACTGCCAGACTTACCAATGAAAACCAATTTACCCAATGTTTTCCATTAAAGTACAAGTTTCACAATTAAAAAAACTCCATTCAATTCATTATTCTCTGCTCAAAAGTGAATAGGTATTTTCCAATCATAAAACATTTTGCACCAAACATAACTACTGCAGAAGTCCTTTCAATACCAGGAAAAAAGAAAGAAGAAAAAAAAAGTGTTGCAAGCAACCACTTAAAGATTGTATTCCCCAAGTCCTATAATCCAAAAGATAGTGCCTCATCTAATGCTTTTAACAGGACAAAATGAAGAGTAAAATAATGAAGCACACTTCAGACCCACCGTATCTTTTAGCAACTGGTTTAAATGTAAAAATGCTGACTAATAAGTTCAGCTCATTTTGACAAATAAAAAATGCCAGGAAGAATTTAAAAATCTGCCAAGGTTACACTTTTATTTGAAACATCATCACCGTGAAAGCTTTCTGCAGCAAAAAGATACAGAGCATGTGTTAAATTAACCTAAGCTGTTCTCTTAAGCTCTGTGTATCAGGAAGATCTTATGAGCTTCAGAGCCATCAGAGTAAAGCGAAAAATTTTGTCATAGCTTCACCAAAACACTGTTAATTAAAAGGACAGGTCTTGCCAACCAGTGTATATCTGTACAATCATTTCACAGTTGTAGTACATATACAAAGATCAAGGGGGACAAGTGCTGTAAAAGAAACAGGAGGTATCACTTCCTAAGTTTTTACCTCCATCAGTGATTTTTCTGTTCTGATTCCTTCCATAAAAAATGTGTATAATAAATTGTGAAGTGCTGCTCTATTGATTCAAAATGCCACTGTAGTATACTTTCTTTCTGCATAAGGCAGGTATTAAACAGCTGCCTTCTTGTGATGACTACATTCTCAATACACTAAGCAAATATTATGAATTGTTATATTTCCCTTATTCTGCAGTGTCAGAATACTATTTTTATCATCTGAAAACAAGAAAAGACAGATCAAGAGTTTCCTCTTTCCAAGGGGAATATTCCATCAACTCTAAAACAGTACAAAGGACATATAGAGGATTTTAAACATAAAATTATCTAAAATGTTTAAGAATATAAAAATCTTGAATCTATGTAAAGTAAATAACTACACTTATTTTCATTCCTGGTCATTAGAAGAGCTATTGAAGGTGCAAATAATAAAAGACAGGGGTTTTTTGTTGGTTTTTTTTTTTTTTACATTTTCAAACATAAAACCATGACCCTGGTGGATCCTGATACATTATCCGAAAAGGAGTACACACGAAGTCTGCAGGGACCATAAGACTACCTAGCTCATTTGAGACTGAAAGTCTTACAGTTCTTGAAAATAAAGGACACAATATGTACCAGAAAGATACAATCTTAGATCCCAATTCATAAGAAAGCTGCATCTTTTAGTTTACCATGCTATCTTCCACAGTAGGAGAGTTAAAATGTTAACTACTCATTGTTAATATATACAACTGGATTGCAGAGAAGAGGAAAAAAAAATGTTTTCCTGTTCCACATTGTTCTTCAAGATTTAAAAATACTTCCCATATACTCCCATGAATTTAGCATCTTGGGTGAGGACAGTAGAGTGCAATACTTGTTGCAAAACTTCCATCCAGATTAAGCTTGGAGTTGAATGCTTAAAAATATCTTGAAATATTCCTTTCTTCGGACATTATTCTCTGTATAATCTGCCTGCTGGTTTCCTTACCTGAACCGTCTTTCAAGTGAGGAGAGTCCACTACTTCCAATGTTACATTAAAATACCAATAATGCTTTACTCCCAGTTAGCAAAGTACCTGCACAGGTAGAGACACAGCTCAGGATTGAGATTTGTTGATGTACTCAATCCAGCTAGGTACTTGATGTACCTCATACTGATTCTAGCACGAAATAGTTCCCATGGTTACAAATATGTTACCAACTAAAATAGGGCTAAGGACTGTTCTCTGACCCCAAGCAGCACACATGGCTGTACTGATGCTACGTAACACCTTACCCTGGGTCCCCTCTGTGCCCTTGCAGTGTCCTTATGGCCCTGGACAGTATTATTATTTTATGTGGGCTTTTTTTGATTCAAATTGTCTGAAGCAACATTGGGGCTGTCTTACAAGTGGTCATGGTAGTTCTTCCCCAGCATCAAACTGAAAGGTTGTATGTCACACTGCGTGGCATGGCATGAGGGCACACGCCACTGTTAGAGGATGCAGAGGCCACCCAGACATCCCATGCCCTGAGAAAAAACCAAAGCTATTAACTCTTTAACCACAGCCACCTGCCCTGGGTGCCGTTCCCCCAGGCAGGCATCTCAGACAAGGGGGTTCACACAGAGAAGATAATAATGACGGCACTGAGCCGTACCCTCTGTTCAATTACAATTACAGTTGACGATGCCTGTGTTTGGTCAATCTGTGCAGCACAAAGTACTACAGCAGACATTTGTAGTCACTATGGGACACAGAGGGGAAAACTCACCAGACATTAAGTGCTAAATGAGTTTTTCAGTCTTGCCTTGTTTTCTCTGTTGACAATCCCCCTAGCTCTGCCGTTCTCTGCACAGTTGTGAGAGACTGAAAGAGTTAATGTCTCAAACATTGTGGCGGGGAAAGTTCTGTGTAACAACGAGTCCTGCAGGTGAGAAGCCGATCAGCACAGATCCACACAGGACATCAGCAACAGGGTGCAGGTGCAGTGCTAGAGCATGTGCAGTTGCTTGTTCTGACGTGCTGAGCAGGGCAGCTCACCATGCATGGCCAAAGATCAAACAACGGTCATGTCTGCAGGGAGGGAGACATTACTCCCCAAACAACCCCCAAGCCCACTGACCCATTTTCCAAAGGTTCTGAAAGCACAAACTGCAGGAGTGTCATGGTTTCAGCCCAGCCGGTAACAAAGCACCACGCAGCTTCTCGCTCACTCCTCCCCCGCTGGCCATGGTGGGATGAGGAGAAAACATGAAGAAAGGCTCGTGGGTCAAGACAAGGACTGGGAGAGATCACTCACCACTTATGGTCACGGGCAAAAGACAGGCTCAACTTGGGGAAGAAACAAAATCAATTTCATTTACTACCAACCAAATCAAAACAAGGACATTAGGAAGTAAACCCCAACCTCAGAACACCTTCCCGCCATCCCTCCCTCCTGCCCGGCTCAACCCCACTCCCGGTTCTCTCTCCCTCCTCCCCCCAGCAATAGGGGTTGGGGTCAGCTCCCCACCCCTTGTCTCTGCCGCTCCTTCCTCCTCAGGGGAGGAGGACTCAGCACTCGGGCCCTGCTCCGCCGTGGGGTGTCTCCCACGGGAGACAGTCCTCCACCAACTTCTCCAAGGTAAGTCCTTCCCACAGGCTACAGTTCTTCACGAGCTGCTCCAACACGGGTCCCTTCCATGGGCTGCAGTCCTTCAGTCACAGCCTGCTCCAGTGTAGGTCCCCCATGGAGTCCCGGCCATCTTGGGGGGCATCCACCCCCTGCTCCGGCGTGGGCTCCTCTCTCCCCGGGCTGCAGGTGGGCATCTGCTCCCCCGCTGCCCTCCATGGGCTGGGGGGGTCAGCCTGCCGCCTCACCGCGGGCTGCGGGGGCATCCCCTCCTGCCCCGCTCCTCCTCCCCTCCTTCCTCCCTGACCTCAGTACCCACAGAGGGGTTCCTCTCCCATCCCAATCCCCCGACTCACCGCAGGTTTCCCCTCTGAACTCCGTTCTCCCAGCGGCGCTACCACCATCAGTGAGGGGCTCGGCCTGGGCCAGAGGTGGGTCCGGCTTGGAGCTGGGGAAGCTTCCAGCAGCTTCGCACAGGAGCTGGCTCTGAGGCCCCCTGCCCTGCTACCAAAAAAACCTCGCCACACAAACCCATAACAACGCGACACCTAATTAGCCTAATGAGTTCAAGTGCCTGCCCGAAGAAGGAGCAAGCAGATGAAAAAAGGACATGAATTGAAGCCCTACATGTGCACACCGTCCAGAACTGGACCCCTCAGCTGACTGGACCAATGCTGGACCCAGGACTGGTGAAATCTTTCTCTTCTCTTTTCTCTCTCTCTTTGTTTTTTTGGGTTTGTTTTTTTTTTCCATAACCCCTACACCTCATCCCTTTAGACATAAAACTGTTTACCAAGTCTGGGACAGATCCAGCCACCCCTCGGCTCCTCTCTGAGGAGTCTAGAAAGCAAGGGAGTCCACTCCGAACCTCGCGACAACAGGAGGGCTCTCCTTATTCCCTGAATTTATATATGTGGTTACCACGTGTTACATGGTTTACTGACATAGTTTCATGCCATTTGTTGCTGTGAGAAACCACACCACCTACTGTTATGCCTTCCACTTTCAGGTCATTTCTGCCATAAATAAAACATTCAACTGACCGTTTGGTGTCACTTCACTTTAATTTAGCCTGAGGGAATTCCGAACTCACCACAACCCCTCCCTGGTCTGTCCAGCACAGGTTGTGACAACATTTTCACTCAAAATGAGGCTTGATGTGAGCAATACATACTCTAAATCCAGGAGCAATGCCTGGATATCTTGTAGGCAGCACAGTTCTATCAGTTGCACATGTCTGCCAACCCTCAATTATCGATCCCCTACTTCTTTCCTCTAACAGACTTTCTACCTTCTCACTGCTGGTTTTGTACCTCTTTTTTTCCCCTCCTCCTCTCCTTTTTCTTCTCTTAGAGAAGCAGCTGTAAAGCTCCACATGGAAGAAAGAAACAGATTTGCTCACTCATCTGGTTACCACATTTCACGTTATGGGGAACAGCACCGTGTTTTTCACACATTAAGCACTTTACACATGACTATGATTAATTAGAAAATTCCTTCTGTTGTCAGCTTTACATACTATCGTACTGCCATAGCAGTATTTTCCCAGCTGCTGCAGACAGTGAGTTACACCAGAGGGAATAACGTGCTCCCCCCTCTCCTGGCATCACCACTCCTGCTTCAACAGTGGGTCTGTCTTTCAGCCAGTGAAACAATCAGAAACCAGAGCAAATGGCACAGGAGAAATGGGGAGATGGTGCCAAATAAGTTGTCGAGCTAAAGAAAGCCCTTCTTGTTTGACAGCAATGGCAGTGATACTTGTCACTAGACCATGTGCCACCCACTGTCCTGGGCATAGCAACCTTCCCAAACACTGAGGTCCACGTCTCCACAGCTTGAGAGCTGAGACATAATAGTGTATCGTCATGCTTTCCAGAGACTAAATAATGTATTGTTAACGCTTAAGGGAAAAAAAACCTTTGGCTTCAAGTTTTGAGGGGCAGGGAACAGCAAGTTTAATTCCTCTTACACTCATATTATTATTTCTTCTTACATATTCCTTTTGGAAAGTCTATATATACTTTTTAAACCTCAGCTTACTACCCTAATCCTAGCAACTTCTTCTGCATCCATACAAACAAAGTGCAGGTTTATCAGCTGAAAGTTGCACTCAAAATAAGTCCTTAAAGTATCCCTTCATTCTTAAAAAGCATTTGTTTTTCTCTCTCACAGCTGAGTTCTTCAGATTCTTTTTTCTTTTGTAATATGCCCATCTTCAAGCCACTGCAGGTAGATAGTGGCTCCTGGGGAAGGAACGTGTGTTTTTCCTGCTGCACAGGTTCTGCAGTTCAGTCCAAAAGCCAACAATTTAAAGACTCTGGTAACACACAGCATTGAAATTAATCTGCCAATGTATCACCAGAATAACAGCATTGTCTGGTCTTAAAATTAGTGCTTATCCATTCTCAAAAATCTGTGTAGCCCAAAGCAACAGAAAAAAATCTTAAAGCACATGACATACAAGGAAAAAAAATCTGGGGAGAATAATACACCAATTAAGTCTCACATATCTTGTTTAACTGCTAATTGGGGGCAGGGTGAGGGGAGGCTGGTATTTAGTTGGTTAAAAGCTGCTTCAAACAAGCCATTTGAAGTTATCACAGAATCGTTGCAACCTGAGACGGAAGGACCCCTGAAAGCACCTTGGAGCACATTCTACAAATCCAAACCATGACAGCTACCTCCTAGTAGAGCTGTGTTGGTCCCTTTCTCTTCCCCTTTCACAGAAAATTTCAGTAGAAAGAGTAACTTTTCAGCATTTGTTCTAACTGAACAGCTACTGATTAGCTTCGCAGCAATGGAGGAGCACCTGATTATACAGACACATGGTATACTAATTAAGAAACTGCTATATCTGAACCTATTACAGCGCAAGTAACAAAGATTACAGAGAGATGAATTGAGGGAAATATGCTAGCCAGTGTTTCACTGGCAAAAATATTATGTCAGTGAATAAATTGTACTATTCAAATTAATAAAAAAAAGTTATGGATACTTGATTTCTTAAAAATCCAAAACATATGCTTTAAAAGTTTATAAATGGAAAAAGAAATTCTATTTTCTAAAATATATATTCACAAAATAATGTTGTTATGTCAGGATCAAAATTGCTTACCATTGACAGAACGAATTTTCTCACTGTTTAGATGCTACTTATCTCAAGACACTTTGCAAGCTGGCACATTTAAAGATACTTTAAGTATATAATAATTCTAGTTATTCATGGAAATGTCCATGAAGCTATGACTTTTATTAGAAAATAAGAAATTAATAGAAGCAAGAATTCTTTTTAAATAAGAAAGTTGGGAAGTTACAAAAAAATGCTGAATACCAAAGATTTAATAATCTATTTCCAGGCAACGAGGGAAACCAATTATTTTTTATAATGATGCATAATTACAAAAGGTTTTATCTGGAGGTTGCAAAGGTTACTTTCCTCCCCAACAAAAATACATTTCCTTTCCCAGAGATGATCTCTTCCACAAAGGATTCTTATTCTTGAGCCCTGTGTAGAACAAGTAGGAACTTGCTCTATATTTAGCATTTTGGTATAGAATCATAGAATGGTTTGGGTTGCAAGAGACCTTTAAAGGTCATCTCGTCCAACCCCCCTGCAATAAACAGGGACATCTTCAATCAGATCAGGTTGCTCAAAGCCCCATCCAACCTGGCCTTGAATGTTTCCAGGGATGGGGCACCTACAACCTCTCTAGGCAACCTGTTCCAGTGTTTCACCACCCTCATCCTTATATCTAGTCCGAATCTACCCTCTTTTAGGTTAAAACTGTTACGCCTTGTCATATCACTACATGTCCTACTAAAAAGTCTGTCCCCATCTTTCTTACAAGCCTCCTTTAAGTATTGAAAGGCTGCAATCAGGTCTCCCCAGAGCCTTCTCTTCTCCAGGCGGAACAACCCCTACTCTCTCAGCCTGTCCTCATAGGCAGGTGTTCCATCCCCCGATCAGTTTTGTGTCCCTCCTCTGGACCCGCTCCAACAGGTCCATGTCTTTCCTGTGCTGAGGACCCCAGAGCTGGACGCAGTACTGCAGGGGGGGTCTCACCAGCGCAGAGGGGAAGAATCACCTCCCTCAACCTGCTGGCCATGCTTCTTTTTATTCCCTCTGGGATACAGTTGGCATTCTGGTCTGCAAGCACACATTGCCGGCTCCTGTCCAGCTTTTCATCCACCAGTACAAAAAGAAGGAGCCATAGGAACATGAGCCAACTCCCCACCTGTTCAGATTGTGCATTTCAGTAGCCTATTGGGGACAACTTGGGAGTGGATATTGTTATCTCATAGCTTTTTTCACCTCTCTTCAAAGTACTAACTTTGACTAGACAAGTAGGAAGATCACTCACCCATGATACACAGTTCACAATGCTTATTATTGAGTTTTTTATGGATATTTTAGGTAATAATGCCTTCCCGTAAGACAGAATGCAACATTAATTATTTAAAATTGACAAATTTAAGGCACATCTATGGCTAGGAGAGGACAGCATCCCCTTCTGCATGTTAGCACTGCCAATTTTGAGTGTCTTACTTTCTCTAAAGGCAGTCCTGGCACCCAAGATAAAATTCTAGCTGTTTGAATGGAAACAGATGTGGTGTAAACTGTGGTAAGCCAGAAGTGTCCTATTGGTAAATAAAGCCTTTTCTCTCTTTGACCCAGAAGTTTATAGCCAACAGATTTTTTTACCAGGTAAGGAAGACTTCTTGCAGCACCTTCCCTGGTATGAGAAAGTAGGAAAAGAATGATGGCTTCTGAATAATTTTACTTTGTAGTGCCACAGGGAAATATCTAGGCATTTAAGGGACTGAGTTCTTTGCTTTATTTCTCTTGCACTCATGATCAAATCTCTAAGGGTGCAGAAAGCCTCAGCTGTTTTACAATGGCACAGCGATGAAAATGCATATCTCGTACCAAGCAAATATATAGAAGAAAAATTGTCCTCAATTCACTTAGAAAATAGTTAGGTAGTATCACCTCTAGAATGCTTTGGTTCCTAATACTGGGAAAGACTTTGGCCCCTAGAGATATCAACAGGTAGGCTGAGCACGCCTTGTGCTGAATGGGTGCTGAAGTCCCTCAAAACCAAATGTCTGCACAAGAGCTAACTTCCTCAGCAGTGAAGTCTCTTCTCTGACCTTTCTATCATATGGGATTCAAGAAACATGTTACAATCCACTGAGGAGAAGATTGTCTTTTTAATAAAATCCTACTTCTAAATCTAATTTTCCCTGGAACAAGGCAAGTCACTACAGGTGGTACTCATTTTGCCTAAATTAGTTACCTATCATGAATATCTCCACCACTGAGTTAGTCACCTTGGACTCCCCTTATACTCAAAAGGAAGAAGGAAAATTGGGGGGGCTGCAATATATCTGTTCTATTGTAGACAGCTACATTAGTCTTTAGAAGGGCTTATCTTTCTCCACAGATTACAAATGGAGCCAAGTTATATCAACCATATCAAAAGTTGTGTCCCCCCATGCTAAAGAGCTCCCCCCCACGCACAGGTTTGGAGATGTTGTACAGCACATTAAAACACCAGTTGCATGGTCTGTGGAAGCCTGGATCCTAAGACTTCTGCAGCCAAAAGTGAAAAAACCATCAGTCACAGGGAAGAAACAGTTACACTCAGCTATCTTTGTACAAAGCTTGCTAAGAAATTATTCTTAGTAAATTATTTCTTACCTCGTAAAGAAATTATGAACATTTGGGGGTTATTATTAAGTTTCACCATTGAAACAGAAGCCTGAGAACAATGATGAAAATTCAAAAGGACTGAATAGAAAGGCATAAAAGCATGAAGACAAAAAGGGACCAACATACTCAACAACCATTGAAACAGCTTTACCAAGACTTCTAGGGACTACCGAGGTGAGCAACCTCAAAAAAACCATAGATTTAGTCCTACTGAATTATAGAAATTATACACAGGGGAAATTTAGGGTTGGAAGAGCCACAGAGGCAAGCTGGAAAGAACTTGGAAAGTTCTACTCTTGATGAATTGTCCTTCATTGACCACAGACCAGGAAAATATTGCTGAAAAAATCCAGTGTAGGAAACCCAGCAGTGAGACAATGCATCGGTGCACTATGCCTGTCATAAGGGAAACCTGGGACATTTCTAAAGCTAGGCTGTGAACTCAGCACCTTGAGCAGATGTCTTCTGTTGCAATACATAACACCCTGGTATTCAAGCCTGTGGCTATAAATGATGCAAAATATCCCTATAAATTTTGAGAGATTTTTAATAATTCATGTCAACACCTCAGCCTTAGCACCAGAAAAACACCCATTTCTAAAAGTCAGAAAATATCATGACTAAAAATAAAATCTAAATTATTAGTTTAAAAATTGATGTTTAGAGACTGAAGGAGAGTGGGCACTTCCATCTGAGGACAACATTGTCGTAAGCACTATTCCGTTTCTATTTAGCACATATTCAAGGCAGTGATAGTAAAAATGTTTTCATGCTCACACTTACCAACGATTTCACTTGGCTCCTTATTGTAAAGTTTTTTGTTCCAGTAAAGAAGTCTGAGAAAAGGAAAGGAGACCAGAACAACAAGGCAGATGCCAACAAACATATGCCCTGTGAAGGCTGCAAAATCCAATCCCTGGAAATAAAAGTGAAAACCTAAATTAAAAATCAGTTGTTTTTCTATATTACCTACAGTGAAGAGTATTCAACTATATGTGCTTTAGCAATCAATTATAAATATAAAGCAATAAAGTAAGCTCCAAGTACAGCGTATGCTGTATTTCATCTGTTTCAAGGAGACAAGCCACATTACAAATTAATCCAGAGAACTAAAAAATAGCATTACGAGTTATTCTGAAATAAATTTAGTGTTCCTGACATGGACAGAAAAAAAAAAGCCAAATGGATCATTAACTTTCACTTAAATCACTGTAAATTCATTTTAAATCACACTGAATCACAGAAGTACTTTAATTTTAATGACCAGCTTTTGTTTTAAACTGATGACAACATGGATTTTTACAACAGTTCTATCTGAACTAGTCCAAATTCACCAATATTATTCTACAATAAAAATATTATATGTCAATATTCTGTTTATTTTTCTTCCTGGTTAATAAACGGACATATTTATTTACATTTTGCATAACAAAACCCTTTAATGAAGGGGTTCTCAGAAAGGTTAGGCAGAATTCATATTAAAAAGCTACTGTTTTAAGCAATAAGAATGAATAGTGACAACCCACCCTAAAACTTTGAAGTTAGCCAGGCTTTGATGAGGACATTGGACTAGATGACCTCCAGGGCCCCTTTCAACTGAATTATTCCATATTACACACACTGTAGCGCATCAGGGTTAGTGTTTGGGCTGGGATTTTCTGAAGTAGTCATGACTAGCCTGTCCAAAAGAAGTTGTCTGTGAAGCTCCAAGGGGGATCACATCCAAGTACTCTGGTAGCAAGGAACTGTCTTATATTCACAGAGCAGAGGTTGTCTGAACTGGTGATCCCAGCAGATCAGCTCTGTGACACTTGGAAGAAAGCATGATCTGAGTCCCGGATAGCCCAGGTTGTCCAAGCCGAATTTTCAGAGCACCCACTGATTTCCCAGAGACTCTAGAAAGTCATGGGTTCTCCCTGTGCCACACGTCTATGTCTCTAGTGACTTGCCTTTTACCAAATACCTGTGTGCTACCTATAGACCCTTCTGCAATGCCAATACGTATTACAAACCGCTTCCCATGCAGCATCAGCTGATATTACCTGCTGTGTGTTAAGATTAATGGGGACTTACTACCTTAAATGTTCTTCTATATTGTCTCCTACTAAAAGAATTTATGTGGAAATGTCCCAGCTGAAATGTCTCTAGTTCAAAAAGGAAAAAAAATGTTTCACTATTGCACCACGGGGCATAATAAAAAGACACACGACACAAGAAACTGCTTAAAGTCATAAAGAACTTTTGCAGCCAGATAAAGATTAGTGCTCTTTTGCAAAAAAATCCATAGTTTGCAGACAGTCAAATAAATCTCAAAACATAAATAAGCAGACCTAGGATTAGAATTTGATCCTATTAAAAATACAGGTTTCAGCTTCATAAGCTAAAGAAAATCACCCTTAGTTGCTATTTAATAGTAGATTCCTTGTCGCTTCTACTCTCCAGCCACTAGAAGGTGAAACCATATACCTATTCATTCACTGGCCTTTCATTGTAACTCAGTTACTGCCATTTCTTTTATGAAAGTAGAAGGAAGACTCTTCAGGAATTGGAATAAGATTAGTTTAAGAATCAGACAGAAAAACATGATACCACAAATGAAAATAATATACCTTCATTCAGTTTGCCTACATAATAGGTCAGCTAGTTAAAGGTCTGACATCTCTGCAAGACAGACTTTACAAGTCAATTTTTATAAATGCTCAGAAAGACTGGCCTCTGGGCATCAAATCAAGATTCGGAGCTACAGGAGACATTTCTATGAAGGATGAAATCAACATTCATAACTCTAGGAAATTTACAAATAACCACTGGGGAAAAAAAAAAAAAAAAAAAAAAAAAATTCTGCAAAGGCCCAATGTTTGTAAGACCTGCCCCCAAAGTATATGAAGTCCATACCCACCATGTGTATTTCCTTAATAACAGCCATTTAAAATACACAATAAATCTAATTTTTATATGGGTTGCCTCTAAGATTATGGCCATAAAGAAAGATCAGAATCCTTAAAAACAAGGTGAACTGGCCTTGGTTTGGAAATTTCTCAAGTATTGGCAATGTGCCATTAAACAGTCCAGGAAGTATGCAAAATAAGTATTCAGTTTTGTATGGTCTTTAAAATGGCCTAAGGAGAGGTAGGAAGCTGAAAGGAATTAAGCTGTAAAAACACTGAAGCTAACCCAGCCAAAATAGCAATGCCTAAACCAACTGGAAAAAAATTTATCCTCTGAAAAACAAAATGACTGGGAAACAGCTGGTTGAGGAGCAATGAAGTGACTCAGAGGTGGTCAGAATATACTCAAACCAGAATTACCAGAACCAGTAAAATTACTTTCACACTCAACCTAATCTTACAAAGAGCCGTGGAGATGAAGCTTTTCTTAGGCTGGCAGCAATGTGCCCATGTCACAAAGAAGGATGCCAGCTACCAGGCAGAGTATGTCGGCAGAAATTCTCTGCAGAGATACTCAGGCATAAAGATAATTGCTAATGTAGGAAACAAAAAAGAAAAATAGGAACCTGAAGAATCCTTGGAAACTCTCAAGTTTAAATATGTGATGTCTCCATCACATGTTAATGGAACTTGAATTTAAGGAAATGGCTCGTTGCAAACAAATGCAAAGATTTACAAAGTCACTTGCCTCTACATTTTTAACATTACACCAATTTCAGAGCAAAACAATTGTACTTTGTTATTGAAATGCCACAATGCAGAAGCTTCTCAAACAAAAAATACAGCACAAGAAATGTGTCACTCGAAACTCACAAAACTAATTTCCCTGTGAAAAGGAAAATCACATCAACCTAGAAGGCAAACTGAAATGCTGAGGTTAAGAAGGAGGTCTCAGGCCTGACTGATGGTTGAAAGGAATTGAAATGACATGGAGATCACAATACTCTCAAAAAAAATGTCAGGATTAACACAGCTTCGTGACATAAGAGCTGCATAGATGAGCCTTAAAAAGTGATTTGCAGACACCATCACATAAGAAAAAAAATTGTCTACTAGATTTTTTGGCATCCTATCCAGGAGCTTACCCAAAAGTTTCAGAGAGTACCTGGGCTGAGATTCAGGATTTTGTTAAACTTCATAATATCACCCAATTGATCCTTCTTCTCTCTGAGATCCCTGGGGTAAAAGAAAACACACTGCTCTGCTGCAACTGCGGAACAGCTTTCCAATTCATCTGAAAAAAAATCATTTTCTAACATGGAGCATGCTTATTTCAGGAAAGAGCTTGCATGACAGTGTTGTTTGTCATAGCACAAGGCTGGATCCAATTCTCTTCCCATCCCTTGCTCCCAGCTTTCCTCCCTATTACCTCCTTGCCTTGCTCCTCAAGAGCCAGTGAGTGAAAAGGAATCCTGACGATGGCTAGCCTTGGACAACTGGTACTCTGTAGCCACGAGGAGGCTGAGGACTACTGAGTGCATGCTTTTTTATGGCTGATATCAGAAGGGCTCACGGTGAAATCAGACCACTGCCCACCCTGATGCTTTGGGCTGGGTGCTTAGCACCAGCCTCTCTGCAGCACACGGAATATGCTTTCAGGCAAGGAGAAGGCAGATTTCATCCCAGACATTGTCAGGTAGCTAGCAGTCAACTGGCAGCCTCTGGAGAACTTTAAGAGCCTAAAGGATTTACATTGTACCACAGATACAAATGATGCAGCAGAGAATACCAAGATAGTGACACAACTTCGGTTGCTCCTGCTCCCTTTCCTACACCCCAGAAAGGGCACACGACATCTCCACAGAGCCTACATTCATACCCTTTGTGGCTGTGGATAACACATTTTATACCTCCTGAGTCCCCTGTACTGCTGGGGCCAGGATTCAGCATTGTAAAAACACATTAAAGTGCTCCACATGTCTGCTGCATACAACAAAATGTCATTTTCATAAAGATTTTCTTTTTCCTGCACAATAGACTGAAATAGAATTGACATGCACAATAGGCAAGAAATACTTTTCTTGCAGGAGATTTCAATCCATCAGATAAATACAATACATGCTTCAAATGTCCCTTACTTGAGGCTATGCTGATTGTATTAAATTTCTCCTGTTTCCCAGCTGACAGAAAATCTAAAGATTTTGTTTTAGTAAGACAACAGCCTAAAGGTTCCACTGCCTACAGATTCAGAGCTGAAACAGAGTGGGCATCTTTCCTTGGTTTGTAGTTTTAAATGCAAAGTCAAATATATCAATTTCATATTAGGAGGAATTATCATATTGTTTTCCTAAAAACCTAGCTTTCTACCATCCTGATTATTTTTTTATTATTATTGCTTTTGGAGGTGTGAAATTAACTTCTAGTAATTCAGACCTTTCCAGAAGAAATCTGCCATTTTAGAGCAAGGAGAATACAAAAATTATAGCTAGGTCAGCAATTCAGGAAGCAGCAAATACTGTACTTCTAGCCAGAATGCCCTTTACTTAATATTTTAAGACTAATAAAATGAGGAAGAGTAATTTATTATTTCTACACTGGTTTAAACATCCCTGGTTTAAACATCCCTTCTAGCTGAGTGACTGAGTTCTACATTGTCTCAGGGGGAACTGTTCATGATGTTGCTGAGCCAGAAATCACTGATGGTCTAACAGAGTTACATGAAGATAATGCTTATCTGAGACACTGATGAACCTCCTTTTTTCTTGCACTATACTCTTTAATGATTACTACAGGCAGAGATGGAAAAATTCTGAAATCAGCTATAAACACATAAATTTTATTTCATATACCTTACCTAGGTTTTCATTTTTTCTTGAGAAAAGGAATCAAACATCGACAGAAAGGGCAGGAGTTCTACAAATTGATTAAAAGTTTTAACAAGCTTGCATCAAGCAAACTCAACAAAAATAGCCCAGTGAACTACAGGAATCCATTTCACAATCTGCCAGTGCTTGAAATGCCTTTATAGATTCATATATAGGATTTTCTCTCTTCCATTTTTCAAAATTATCTACTTTTATTCATAAATTTTTGGTACCACAATTTTTCATGCAATCTAATCATCTAATGTCACATCATGCTAAATTTCAGCATGAAGACTGAAAGTCTCTGAAAGGCAGAACAGGAGAACCTCATGGCTGTCCATTTTCTAGGGAATTCCTGTCAAATGACAGGAATAACTCTGAATGGAATGCCAAAACTCCCAAATCCTCTGCAAACATCAGATTAACGGAACAGGCTTTATCACATGCTAACAAAGACAGTAAATAAGAGGATATAATCCAGTGGCTAGCACATGCTAAAACTGCCTTTGCTCTTATAATTTCCTCTTTTAGGCAGATTAAAGCCAGATGCACTAGTGCACACTGTGTTCACACCACCATTTTGTTCTGGAGACTTATTCACCATCCGTTCTCCAAAGAACTTGTAATCACAGCCTAAGCTGAGAACACAAGCAACTTCTGGTTTCAAAGGTGTGACGGTAGATACTTGTGAAGCTCCTAAATACAGAGGACTTAATGTTCAACCTTTCTGAAAGCAATGACCATTTCGAACCGCTTCATGCCCTATTGTGCATATAAAAATGGAGTTCCCAAGGTCTGAAGCACATATCTCCTCAAGATAAAAATATAATTTTGCTAACAATGGCCAGTCAGCAGCAGTACTCTGGAGGTATTAAAAAAAAGTTTTTTATTCACTGAATGAGTTTTCTGTTTGCTCTTAATGAAAGCTCTTATTTTCCTTCCCTAAAATCACAACATAAGTGCTATTTTGTGAAACTTCTTCTAACTCCAACTAAGAACAAGCAAGAATACAACAAATCTTCCTCTCCTATTGTGCAAATGTTCCACTGATTCCAGGCATGATGTTAGGGAAAATGTCAGTATTATAAATTAACCACTGCTACAAAGAAAAAATCCTTTTGGCATCTATTTGCATCTCAAGACAAATGAACAGACTTTTAATGAGTAAACTGTAACAAAAAGCTTATTTACTCAAACATATTTTAAATAAAATATTCTTAATATGTCATGAGATTTCCCCAGAACCTAGGGAGAAAAATCTCGCCAGCACTACAGTAAACAAAGAGTAAAGCATTTCTAATGCTGTAACCCAATAACAGCACCCAAAGTAACAAAGCTGCACTTCATTTTGTATTGATTTAAAAACCAAGGTTTCCTAAGAAAGTGTAAACTTGCATCGTATCTTATTAGGCTGCTTTTAGAGGTTGATGTACAGCAGTAAAAGTTCAGGAAGAGTGGTAAAATTCTCTTCTTGATCGCAGCTAATAAAACAGAAAAAACAATCATCTACATAGTGCAATACACTATTCAGCCTCCTACAGGGGCAGTTGTCCAAGTACTCCTGTAGTTACTATGAAAAAATAATGCTGAAGAGGAAGTGCAAAAGGATGAAAAAGGGAATTTCAATGACACTATCAAGGAGAAAAACTTCCTAGAATGGCAAAAACATGACCATAATGGTAAAAAGAGGTTTAAAAAAAGGTATTTTCTGTAGAAGACATAATAGATACTATAAAAAGTATTGCATGAAGCGCTGTTTCCAAAATGCTATTATTGCACCCAAGAACTTTTACCTCTGAAATACTAAAAAACCAAACAAAACAAAAAAAAAACCAGAGAGAATAAATTTTACTTGGTGCAGATACAGCAGACACCCCATGCATTTTAGAGGCAGATTTGTGGTTGATCGTATAAACCTTCCTCACAGCAGCATTTGCTAGAAGTAGTTTCAGAAACAAGACCATGTCTATGTCTATGTTTCTTCCTCTGAACAAAAGAGAGCATGCTGGAGCAGGTGGACTAAATTAGGAATTGAGCTATTAGTTCAACAGCACAGACTGTAAGAGACCAGATGGTCCCGCTCCCTCCCTGCCCTCACTCCCAGCTTTAACCAGTTACTCCTGCCAGCGCTCTCCCAGGCAAATCTCCTTTAGAGGGGGTGAGACCTAAGCAGTGAGGACATAAGCCAGTCCATGCCACTCAGCCTCAGAGCCAAGGGTAGGTCTTTGACCCTCTTTTATTCATATACATAGATATAACTGTTGAGAATATAGGAAAGAAGCAGTACAAGTCCCATGGTCCTGTGTTGAATCTGATCTATTTCATTACATCCTGATTTCTGTGATGCAACAAAAGATCTGAAAACAATCCAGAGTGAAAACATTTGGAAAGTTTTTGTACCTGTTTCAAACACAGAATTTGCTATGTCACATTTGCTAGGGTATTTATACATCTGAGTCCTCCTAAAATTGTCAATATCTCATTCAAGAGAAATGTAAAATTGTTTCTTTTCAGTGTGGTTGTTTAATTGCTTCCCATGTTTACACCCACTTCTAAAGGTTCTACAGAGACTATGAGTTTCTGAGTATTTAGGAAAATGACCTCCATTACAGGTGCTAATTATTCTTTTTTAGAAAAGAATGTTTAAATAGTTGCACAGATTTCATATTTAAAAATGTAAAATTTAGCTATCAAATCCTGAGCCAGGAATATTACGGAGTCTCCAAAGTCATCATCCAAACAAACTAATTGCAGCACATTTCAAATATTTTGAAGGTAAACATTCGGTTTATTAAATACTATGAACTTTCAAAGACATTTTCCAACCTGGGCAGTACTTAATTAATTAGAGTGTGTTCAGTTAATTAGGAAACATCCTTTTTTGGTACAGCAATAGAAACATAATTGACTCCAAATAAAAAACAAAACACAACAAAACAAAACAGAAAACCCTAGAATTTTATACTACAATTCCCTCATCCCACTTGCACAGGTAATTTCACACTAGCCCGCACACTACATTGAATTCCTTTAAATTTATTTATTTGGGGGGTTTATGATGCCTGGTGTCCCTACAGACATGCCCATTATATTACTGCCCCTGCCATCGTGCTGCTTGGTGGTGGTGGTGGTGCAGAGGCAGAAGGAGAGCAGAGCTGCCCCATCCCAGGAGGGGCTGCCCCTTGCATCCTACGCAGACTGTCTCCCTGCTGCCCCCAGCGCACCAGAGACGGGTGACGCACCAAGGGATACTGGGAGCACAGTGTCAGAGGCAGAAGTGGGACTTGATGCCCCCTTGTTCAGGGATGGCCGGGATAGCTGAAAGCGTGGAAGACTCATGCAAACGCCAGCTCCCTGCAGAAGCTGAAGGTGAGCACCTGCCAGCAGTGGCTCTGCCTGTCCACGGGGCAGAGAGGGCCACGTGGGTGGGAGGAGGTGGTGGGACCGGGACAGTCCTGCTGGCAGGTGTCTGGAGACCTGCAGTCCCACCCAGCACCAGCCACCATAGCCTTCCCTTTGGGACCAGTCACCCAGCAAAATGAAACGTTAGAAGAGCCAAGTGTTGGAAGTTAAAATCCATCATTGCACCCTGGGGAGATCATGCTGTTGGCAGGAGGTGGGAGCCAGCTGCAGGCCATGCTGCATGGGGGGCACCCCCCTCTCACCCCCCACGTCCCCTTGGGCTGCGGGTGAAGGACAAAGTCTCTGCCTGCAGCGGAGTCGTGTATGACGTGGGTCTACAGGGGCAATGCCGCCTCTCACATTGTGGGGTTTTGCATATGGACAAGTATTTCTGATTTGAAATTTCTGAAAAGGAATCGAATTGTCTCAATATATTTAACTTTTGAAAGAAAGCCTATTCTGAAAAAAAAAGTTTGGATTTTCATCTTCATTTTCACATTTTTCTTTTTTTCCAACTTGCTGCTGTCTCTTTACAGTCCTCCATTGTTTTGCTTCCTTCTTCACTTTGCCATTGACAAGGAAATCCTCCTCACCACCACAAAAAAAAAAAAAGGAAACCAGTACTCTCAGTCTGTATGAAAATGTCTATTCTTCATCTCAATTTTGTCCTCAAAAGATCACTCTGTTCTGTCTGATCATCCTACTAAGAGAGAAACAAGGTAGTGGGAAAAGTGGATTATGTTCTGTTTATATATGACTGTCTGGGGGAAGAGAAAGTTCAACACTGCATAAGTCAACATCAGTACTTAATTTTAGTAGCCAAACAGCTTGCAGTACATACCTTATTTCTCAGCTCCTGCTTTGAAACAATAATCACATTTGGAGGATCCCCAACAGCTGTGGCAGCCCCCCCAATATTTGTGAAGATTACTTCTGCAATCAGGACATGCCTAGGATCAAGATTAAGTACTTCACAGAGCCTGCAGTATAAAGAAAATGAAATTAACCTCTTACCCTATGACTAAATTACCTTAAATCTTAAAATTTATTAAATTTACAAAATACAGCCATTTCACTGAAAAATTGCAAGACTTTAAAGATAATATTTTTGTGTGTATATTGTTAAAGTTTTAATTATGCTACATTATATGTGCCACAGTAATTATAGCAATATAAATGCAAAAATTATAGATGTTTTTACATTTATAATACAATAATTAATGGTTACAAAATTGATGCATTTAAAAAACCTTTTCATTAAAAGTAATGAACTATTACAAGAATTGGACTGCACAGAAAATAGATTTCAAATTTTCAGCATCATTCAACTTTTTAAACCGCGGTCCCCAGGCTACGCTGACCTATGGAAAACTATTCTGGGCAACCACAGGCTCTGCACTCAGCATCAGTTATTAACTTTCTTGTGGGGAGCAGTGGTAGAGGATTGTGCAGACAACCTACTAGCCATGAATCATCTATTAGAGACCTCAGCTTTCAGCCTAGGTTTATCCAGTTTATTCTTTCTTATTTTTCCCCTTCTCTAAAGTTTGATCATGAGTATTTCTATTTGTAATGCAATAAGAGTAGAAAACACACATTCCTCATTATTAAAAAAGTCTCAAAATGTTTTTAGCTGTTCAAAAATATTTAATGCTTCTTTAGTAAGTTGCTTCTTTAATAAGAAAAAGTAAAATGCTTCTTTAATAAGAAGCATCTTAAAGCTCTCTGGCAAATACCGGGATTGACTCAGTAACCTCATGATCCATTTCAACTCAGAGCCCATTTACACACAGTAATCTTCACACAGATTACTTCAACTCTCACAAATTACCTTTACGCACAGATCCACACAATCTGCTCATTTCTGAAGTACACGTCTGACTTTATACTTGGGCTGTGGTATTACAGGCTGAAAGTTAAGGTCACACCTAAGCACTTTGGAATAAGGAACGACTGCTTTCCTGCTCATGGCTTATCAAAATGTTGCTCCAGTATGTAAAGATGGAGGCCACACTTAAATTATCGCCCCCTCTACCTAATACGGGATGGGGGGAAGAGTGGGCAGCAGGAATGCTTCCTCAGGATTGCTTTTGCTGTAGTGCTGTCACACGTTTCCCTGAAGGAAGAGTTGAGCTTTACTGTTCATTCTCAGTCTGTATTATTAAAACCTGTATTTCAAGGAGAAGAGAGTGTATTGCACAAAAGCTTAACTTGATACATTCATGCTGTCACCAAGAGTGTCAATTTAAAACTCAGTAAAAACAGTCACATGACATGTGTCAGCACATAAAAATTGCAGAACAAAATAACTGTGCAAAAATACACTATTTCCCCAACAGCATAAAATTATGCAGTTAAAGGATACTTTGTAGTACAACTGGCCCAATTGTATCAATTGTGGTACAAGACCACAGTTGTAATGTTAACTTCATCACTCCTTGATTTCCAAATGTTTCAAAATAACACCTTAACTTTTGTTTAGTGATTCTTTCTTTTTGATGGGCCTAGTGTTAGCATGAAGAGAGAACCTCCGAGATAAGCCAAGAAAGGCCAAGCCCAAAGTATAAAACCATCAGAATGTGTTAGCTATACGGTAGGATCAAACTTCTTCAGTTTACTTAACCCTGGTTATATAATTCTCCACATGAACAACCATTAGCCTTTTCCAGTTCCCAATAGCAACGTATCTTGAAAATAAATTATAGCTAAAAAGGGGTAGTTATTAATTTTTTTATCAGCTTGCTACAAAATTCAGAGTGAAACATGTATCATGTTTTACGCCTTATTAATGGAAATATAAATCCCTATATTCATAGATTCAGTAGGATTTTCTGCAAGCTTTATCTCCATGGCAATGACAGCGCAGTGCAACATAGTGAAGCTGTAGACAAGGGCTGAAGACAATGGCAGTAAGATTAAAAAAAAAAATGACCTCCAGCATGAAGCTTTTAGAAACAGGCAATTATTTGGTTTTACTAGACGAGATAAAATTTTATTTTAGCTTTGATAGTGATTCAAATACAAATGTTTCCCACATACTGAGTTCCCCCTTCTTCAGCATTATAAACTCATTTAGTATAAAACTAAAGTACTTCGTATACATTTAGCATAAAACTTGGGTACTTAAAGGGCGGCTACAAAGGCAGAGGCTCTCTCTTCACAAGGAGCCACCTGGAGAAGACAAGGGGCAACAAGTACAAGTTGCACTGGGGCAGATTTCATCTCAACATAAGAAAATAATTTTTTATGGTGAGAGCAATTAGCCACTGGAACAACCTCCCCAGCGACATGGTAGAGTCCCCATGGCTGGAGGTTTTCAAGACATGAATGAACAGGGTGCTAGATAATCTCATCTAGGCTCCCTTTCCCGTGAAAGTTGGACTAGATGGTCTTTCGAGGTCTGTTCCAACCTGGGCTACTCTGTGATTCTTTGAAAATGGAATAAATGCTACAGTACCTCTGCCTGTGAACAGTAGTTCGTGATGCATTGATGGCTGGATTTCCATCCATTCCCAATTATAGTTAATTCAAAACATTTTGCAACACAGCTAAAGAAAACTTGATGTTTAATAGTTCCAGTGTTGCTTACTGTTAGAGGTGAAATTATTGATTGGAGTAAGGCAAAGTGATCTCCTTAAAATATAATCGGACAGAAGACAAATGGAGCTTTAATTCACCAGCTGTTTCCCAATCTAGAATAAATTCCACTTGCAAAATTGCTTTTTACTGCTTTACACTACATTTTAAAGTGGGAGCATATCTTAATAGAATTTTGTATACTTTAATGTGATAATGACTGCAAGCATTACATCACTCAGGATCATTTTAAAAACACACTAGTTCTTTCCAAAACTGAACTGGATTAACCAGGTTTGCCTGGCCAGACACAGGTTAAATTCAAGTTAAACACTAATTTATAATCACACATTGATTAAATGCAGTTGCAAATGACGTGTTATTAATTTACAGAAATCTGAAGTAATTAAATTCGCTGTTCTCTATTAAATGTTCCAAATATCTAACCTCAAATTGTGGAATTAACCACTTGCTGTACAAATGTCATGGTCACCAGCAGGATGAAAATTCAGTTGCATATTCTAAAACAAAGATTTTAGTTGAAATCTGGAGATTTTTTAAATTTTTTTGTCACTAGTATTAGAAGGGATAACAACTTCACTAAAACATAAATTACTATCTAAAATTGTATACAGATATTAGCCAGTAAAGGACAAGGCAGCTTTAATTAAAAAATTCTCCCTGCTTACAGGAAAAAAATTTCATCTACTAGGGAGCATTTGGTGCAACATGCTATTGCAGTTCAGATATGGAGACAAACCAGAATAGTTAGCTGCCAAGGCAGTGTAACAGGCTTCAGATGTGTGCTCACTATTAACACAAAGGGAAAAGGCAACCAATCCCTTTGAAAACATTAGCTCTTTACCCTACTACAATAGGAGTATTTGAAGTTTTTATTTCCATTTTGATGATTAAAAAGAAGTTCAAACAAGCATTGTGCACACATGTCTACTACTGATTGCCGGCTATAAGACCAGGTCCAAAACCATAACAATAAAGTACCTTATGGTTACTGGAGTAAAGAGCAGCATAGTGGTAACATTGTCCAAAAATGCAGAAAGAATTGCAGCAATGAGGCACAGTAGCGTAATCATGGCCCACACCTTGCCTCTAGAGAGTTGATAAGCCTAATAAAACCAAACAAATAGAAACAAAATTAAGGGACTAGATCACTCCAGCTTAGTTTTCAAAAATGTTAGATTAAACAATTTCACCAAAGATGAGGCAACAGTGAGCTCAGAGCATTTACTACTCCATGACCTCTAATAGCACCTTCTCCAATATTAATTAACTCAGCAAGAAAACATTTCCTGCAAGTGGGCAAACATTTCTATCATGCAGAGGAAGAAAGAGGTCTGAAGAGACACAATGCTCCGCTGCCGGGCATGAAAGGGGTCTGTGTCAGGAGCAGGGCTGAGCCCCCATCTTCTGGCTGCATGTCTGGGTGGACTAACGTGGTTCAGAGCTCCCACCCCCTCCACACGCTGGGACACCTTCCCCATCGTCAGAGCAGCACTGCCGGCGCTACGTAGTCTGGGCAGCTATGTAGGCAGGGGTTGTGTCCACCCATGTTTTCTTTAGGGGTTCTGTGCTCAGAGCAGTTCTTGTCACTTTTGTTTTCTTTCTTTCCACCCTTCTCAGGAAAATTAAGCTTTGCAGCATGTGAAGGAGTCCCTCACCACAGGCAATACTTGCTTTACAACCAATCCATCAGAATTGCCCTTTTCGTGTAATCTTTGGTTCTGCTACTGTGCAAAGGTCTGTGGCCGTTTTTCATGTGTGATTGTAAAGCTAATGATGGTTCCCATATTTCCTCTCTCCCCCTGCCAGGCATAAATACAGATTTCTGTTACAGCAGAACAGCAGTCTTGGGGAAGTCAGGGGAATAACTCAGCTTTATTTTGTCCATATGCTTGTGTACCCTACTGGGGACCTTTGCCTTTCTCCTGTAGAAACAGCATTGCCTTAAGGGCTTCCTTTCATCCCTAAGAGATTTTTCAAAATTACAAGTTGACCATTGTCATTTCTAACATGATAAGTATACACTGCCCTAGGAAAGGTCCTTCAAAGATAGTGCTTGGTGCAAGAGATCTGATTAAATACTAACTTGATTAATCCAGTAATAATTAAGAGTGCCAAAACAAGCCTACCTTTACTGCACAGTAGTCAAAGAATCCAGTCTCTGAAAATATGGCCACCAAAACCATCTACCAAAAATGAATAAAAAGAGAATAGCTTGCAACTGAATTATTTACACAAAACCAAAACAATGTAGTTTGTGATTCTGACAAAAGTCCTTCTTATCTGACACAACTCTGAAAATCTGGTCACCTACATACCAGGATATCCACTACAGCTGCCAGATATCTCCTGTTAATGCATCATATGGTGAAATTTAGTTCTCATCATTAACAGTCTGCAAATGTCATACTAGTCTGGTTGAATTTAGTTTGTACTGACTAAATGGACATCATACATTAAGTACTTAATGTATCTCCTTTATGTCATTAATCAAGAAAAGCCAATAAGTGTGTTTGCTTTCTGCTCTACAGAGTGCAGAAGATAGCAGCTCCAAGAATTTCTTGCATTTTTCCACATTTCTGGGAGGTTTCCTGTCCTTCCATCTTTGCTCCCAACAGATTTTTTTTGTTGTTGTTTTCTTTTTCTGTGGGGAAGGCAGGAAGCAGGGACCAGTGTCAAGAAATAAAAGCTCAGAATGGCAGCAGATAATTGTAATTTTTTCTCTGTGTATTTAATATTTTGTGTTAGAGTTTAATAGCACTTGGACAACTCTCTTTACCATAAAAAGCTCTGTGCAAAGTGGTTAAAATAATATATGATTATGATCTAATCAGATATTTCTCCTCCATTTCTGGTTTGCTTTTCTTTTGCTCCAAACAGCACTGACTAAGGCAAAGAAAACCACTTTTCCAGCAGAGTGTGTTTGAGGAAGGTTTTGAGTAAACAAAATTAACAAGATAAATGAGAATGATAATACTTCGCATTTAAACAGGTCTTTCCATTTACAGACCTCAAGGATGTTTTTAGTATGTTATCAACACAATTTTACAGATTTAAAAAAAAAAATTAGAAAGGGTTCAACACTTTCAAAAGGCTCCTTCAGGGGTGTGATCAACCTCCTTTTCGATAAATCCTTTAAGACCCAAATTTTCATCATAACATGTCTCAGTGAAGTACAATTTAAAAAATCTTTAAAAGGGAAACATCTCTATATTGAATGTGATTATTTTAGCACATTTAGAGCAAAAGATACATTTTAGTTACCATTCCAAAGAGCAGCGCCAGTGTCTCATAATCAATCCACTCCACCACTTTGACCATACTTGGCCTCTGCAATCAGAAAATACAATTACCAGTGAATGCCATGAAACACCTAACTTGTGATTAGCTATGAAATATAAACTCCACTCAATTGATGAACCATTTAAATAAGCTATGATGGAAATTACTAAGTGTTCCTATAAGGTACACAAAAAGGTCTCTCTATTATTACCATTATTGCTATTATTATTACTACTATTATTGTTATTACTAATTCAAAGTACTGCTGCCATCCTATGTGGGTCACTATCAAAAGCTTACATTAGACTATTGGTTTATCTAGTTGTTCCTTATGTAGCATTATAGAAATAAAAGATAACCAAATTACATGGTACAGTCCAGTTTCCTTTTTGGTAAGAGAACAAAAGCAGACTGCTTCACCTGTGAACAAACTGGAGGGAATTTAAGGGAACATGGCAATGATGTGGTGACCAGTTATGAGAAAAAACAGAGAAAAATCAATCAGAGGTTTCACTAAATATCAACTAAGAGTAAGCAGGGGGGAAATAAAAGGGTTGGAAGATGTAAGCATGAGATGTAATTATTTAGGGTAGTATAAGGCAATGTATTTCCATTTCGGTTTGCTTAGTAACCTAACATTACTGAAAATAACAGTGTTAAAGTAACTCGGAATTAAGCTAAAAACGGTTGTACTCAGCTTCCCGCAAATCAGAACAAAATAGCTACAACTGACTTTTTTCTACTGTTCTTGCCTATACCTTAGGCTGACTTGTTTTCCCCAAGATGCTTCCCCACCCCGCTGTCTGCCCTACCATCTCTCTCTCCTAAAAAACACTGCTCTGTTATGTGCCCAGTCACAACAGGGCAAACAAGGAAATTTATGATATCATACCCAGAAACGAAGTGAGCACTTACAGTTTGATAACTTACCTCCCCAACAGTAGCTAAGGCGGCTAAAGCTGCCAGAGAGCCCAGCATCGCTGCGAGGGTCCTGTGAACAATCTGCAACAAAGGGTAAGAACTGACCAGAGACTCCTCTAAACATCTCCTTATTATTAAAAAAGAGGGGGGGAGAGGATAAAAATTCCTGTAGCTGATTCTTTTCTTGGTTTTTGGGGCGGGTTTGTTCCTTATTCCACCCACCTCCCTTCAAAAAGACCTGACCAGAGAATGGCTGATTACTTTGCCTCACTATAGGATGTAATTCAAAACAAAACAAAACAAAACAAAAAAAAAAGCCACACTTGCACAAAACCCTGCTAGGAAGTCTTAGCTCTGATCTCAAGGCAGAGAAGGGACTTCAGTACCAGTTTCTTGAATTTGCCAACAGGTGACCCAAGATGGAAAGCAATTCATCTTCCTTTACTTAAGGATCAAAAAGCCTAGTCCTGTTGGCTTCCCTTCACAGCCCATGGGAAGAAGACACGTTCCCAGGAGGTGATCCACCCCATTCTTTATAGGTGTTTGTTCATCTCCAATGTCTACAAAGCAATTCCCAAGCAAATAGCTCAGACCCAGGCAAGTTGCATCCTACTCATACACAGATATACTAGACTTTGAGTTTACGCATCCAGTGTGTAGTCTGGGGCACAGACAGGTCTGTCAAGCCTGTACACCCGTTTTCTGTCTCACACACACAGAGTTTTCTTCCTTCATAGAGTGTTGTTGTTTGGTTTTTTTTACATCAGCATTTTCTCTACAAATTTTGGCTTCAAGACTAACCCAGCCTTGAACAGTGCTTCTCCTCCATCTCTAACGTTTCTCTAGCATACAAGCAATGCATCTGAAAATAGCATCCAAACCCTTGACCACAACACATGCATTTAATACTGCAGCAATTACTACAGTATAGGGACATTTGTCCACATCTATGTATCTAATGAATAAATTGCATTTAAAATTCTCAAGGAGAAGGTATAAAAGCAAGCATGCCCTGAAAATGTGTTTTTTTGTCCAAGTGCTCATTTGCAGTTATTTAATCCACAACTGGAAGATCACAGATAGTGTAAAATAACTCTGTTAAAGTGAGAATGTAATAAATGAAAATCACACTACAAAAGATGAAATTTAACAGCATTTATGTATTGGTTTTATGTGGCAAGGTTTTGGTAGCGGGGGGGGTTACAGGGGTGGCTCCTGTAAGAAGCTGCTGGAAGCTTCCCCTGTGTTCGAGAGAAAACGAGCCCATACCAGCCGGCTCTAAGACGGACCCGCCACCGGCCAAGGCGGAGCCAATCAGTGATAGTGGTAACACCTCTGTGATAACATTTTTAAGAAGGAAAAAAAAAGTTGGGACAGGGAGAAAACAGCCGCAAGAGAGAGAGGAGTGAGAATATGTAAGAGAAACAGCCCTGCAGACACCAAGGTCAGTGAAGAAGGAGGGGGAGGAGGTGCTCCAGGCGCCGGAGCGAAGATTCCCCTGCAGCCCGTGGGGAAGCCCATGGTGAGGCAGGCTGTCCCCCTGCAGCCCAGGGAGGTCCACGGTGGAGCA
>NW_010973148.1:4767224-4977256 GCF_000737465.1 Haliaeetus leucocephalus | reverse complement strand
TGACCATAAACCCCATCCCTGTCCCCCTTGTGCCGCTGGGGGGGCTTGGTGGAGAAATCCGGGAGTGAAGTTGTGCCCGGGAAGAAGGGAGGGGTGGAGGGAAGGTGTTCTGAGATTTCGTTTTATTTCTCATTTACCTTACTCTGGTTGATTTGTAATAAATTGAGCTAATTTTCCCTAAGCTGAGTCTGTTTTGCCCGTGACGGTAATTAGTGAATGATCTCTCCTGTCCTTATCTCAACCCACAAGCTTTTTGTTATATTTTTCTCTCCCCTGTCCAGCTGGGGATGGGGGAGTGATAGAACGGCTTTGGTGGGCACCTGGCGTCCAGCCAGGGTCAACCCATCACAATTTATTATTAATGTGTTTAAATATTATTCAGACACAAATCAGAGATATTCCTGAGAAAAAAATAAGGCAGTCTAGAAATATTTCATTTGCTGCTAATTTCATAAGAAGTATTTTGCTGATAAGAAACAATAGGATGTGGATATCTCAAGGCCCTCCTGCAAATTACAGCAATGGTAAATAACTAAGCAATTTACCAAATTACTAGAAAAATAAATACATAAATGACCAATTTAGGCATCAGAAGAAAAATTTGTCTCATTCTCCTGTGTTTTTCTTCAAAACGCACTGGAGAATAACCTATCATAGTGATAAAGCAGATCAGACCAAGGTTTCATGTCCTAATAACCTAAAAGTACATAACACAGATTAACACTCCCACCAGCTCCCACAGAAATGTGTGTGATAAGTCAGTGTTTCATCTTTTATTTCCAGTTTCAGAGCATTTATATGAACGCACATGTATGGCCCTTCCAATTCTGTAAAGGTGGGAAGCATTCAATAATGTTCAATAGTTCTTGTGGCTGACAACGGGGTGCAGCAATTAGACCTTACAGTTCTCTCCAAGAGAAGACACGAAGCAGACTTGTCTGTCAGGGAAGGAGATCAGCTTCTTACCGGGGCAAAGTAAGTTCAAGGGTAAGTTACTGGAGAATCCTCAGCTGTCCTCAGACTGGAGGCTTTCTCCTCATCTAAGCACCACCCACATTAGATAGCTCTTTTGCAGTTCTCAGAAAGATATCATAGGTTTTCTGAGATTCGACTGGGTTTAGATTTTTTAAAATATTTCCACATAAGCATTTTTGCTGTCACCATTGTATACTTAATTGCATACATTGGGTTGACTGCATTTTCAGTTTCCAAGAGTTTGCTGTCACCTATGGGTGAAATTTGCTTTAGTTTCTGCAGAAAGATGGGAAAAAATGCTGTACGAATGGAGTCATCTGTCAGTTCCTTCCTCCTGGTGATTTTTCAAGATGGATATACAAAAGTATATCCTGAAGAATAAAAAAAGACTATTCAGGTGCTAAGCTCTATTACCAAAAACTTGTCAAATGTACAACTCTTCATTCCAGCAGACTATCAAGTGGAAGTTATACAGTAACATAAAGCCTAGAAAGCACACTCATGTAAACTCTGAGACATGTAAATATTCAAAAGTTGAGATTTGGGGAGGCTTAGGAAAGAATGGATTTTGCTTTAATTTTCTATTCAGATAAAGCAAACCCCAAACTAATAATACATTTGTATAGGCATTTTCAAAAGCTTACAAATAGAGAAATTAAGAGATGCAGGTTATAAACTGTGACACTCTTTGAACCACAGTTCCACCTAATACATATTTGGAGGGCACTATATTAGGTAAAATTCCATTATTATTCTTCTGGAAAATAGTATGGATCCAAACCCTTTTGAAGCCTGGCAGGATGATGAGTATCATTTCAGGATGAATCTCAGAGTGTATCCATAAACAAAAGCTCAGGTACAGAATTAAAAGAGCTCAGAAATAAATTAACACAGAGATTTACCCCTAGGAAAGCTGAGAGATTTGGTGGACTTCTGAATCTAAAGACACTTCAGAAGATTAAGTGAGAAATTATCTGTATTCATCTGATCCTTCTCGTGCTTGAGAAAGTGCATACCTTTGTGCATTCTCTAGTAAGCAAAGACAGTTATACTGAAAGAACCCTGATTCATTACGAGTTTCTCTTTCAAACATGAATTGCCTATAAGATCACAAATAAGGGTTGGCTGCATCAGCCTGACTGGGTAGAGTTTTAGTTTTACAAGCAAGGAACAGAAGCAGAAGGAAATGGTGGGCCAGAAGTTACTTCAGTAGCAAGAGAGACTGAATTCAGGTACAAGACTCAGCATAATGTTGTTGTTGTCCTCATCAAAGACACTGAAGTAGTCAATACCTCTTGTGGATCTTATTATGGTACCTACATTTTCCTCTCTATTTCATCTCTCTTTTTCAAAATCCATCTCCCAGCACTGATAAACTCTTGCCTGGACCACTGTTCAGCTGCACAGTACTCATTCCTTTGACAAAAACCATCACTAAAATTCTTTCCATCCTGCACATCTCATAACGGCTCTTCTTCTCTCATCTTTCATTCTCTCTCCAACTTGCCTCTTATCTGCATTTCTCCTCCCACTCTCTTGCACATAAATACCTCTTCACATGCTCCCATCCTCTCTGGCCCTTCTCATTCTGTCAAAGCCACATGTCAAAGTAACCTCTTATTTTCTTCCCACTCTTATTTTCTTTCATCCCACAACTGGATCCCCACATTTTAATGATTCAGTCAGTTTTAGCACACTGTAAAATGCACTTATTATAAAAGTTTCTTGCCTTATTTCCTGGAAAGGTTTCTTTCTTTAAAAAAACAAGCAACAGCCATTAAGACAAAAAAGGCGGAAGAGGCGAGGAAGATACAAAGATTTTAGTCCATCAGTTTGCATGCTAGAGCTCCCAACTAAAAACCTTACAATCTCTTTGTGGAAGCGGCATCTTCACCATCAACATCATCTTTATTTTTGTCTGAAGAATGCCCAGCGGTCCTGACTTAATGAAACAGCAAAGGATGGTGCTTCCCTTTTACAAAGGGACAGTTATCTCAATACAAACTGCTACTGAAAACAATGCAGCCCAAATCTCACTCTTTACAATGCACGACTCGGTCTTAGAGCTCAACAATACAGGATATCACTAGGCTGAGAGCTGAAGAGATTTCAAAAAAGGGAATGGTTATGTACAGAATTTTATATAAGTAATGAAAACACCCCAAACTGCAACAATGGAGGCTCTTAAAAATAACATCAACATTGTAGGTCTGGTGATAGCAACATCATAGGGTCATGCTATAGGGTCAGTTCAGAATGGGCAAAGATCAGGAAAAACTTCTATAGTGATTTCGTTTCATAATTATCTGTAGAAAATTTGTTGTCTTATTGCCTGCTGTGTGGTAAACACAATATGCTGAATGCTGGTTCTGTATGATAGTTTCCATACTATTAATTCAGGAGTTAATTTTAAGGTAAGAAATGCAAGCAACCCAAATCATTTATGCCACAAGTCTTTGTGCTTGATATTAATTAAAAATATACATTTCCAGAGCTATAATGCAAACTGGATTTAGACAACCTAGACCTTCTCCAGATTTAAATTTCTTTATCTCAAAGTACTTTGGAATGTTTGCACAGAGTTCATCAAATCTTTTGGTAGACTGCAACAGCATCTTTATAAAAATGATTCAAAATTCCAACCACTTTATCTTGTACAGTGCTCCAGGAGGTAAAAGGAAATTATTTAGAAGCCAATTGAATGGTGACCTGTGTGCTATTTCAGAGCATACATTTCCCAGCTGAAATCCAGGGCATGCATATTTCCAAAATGTGCTTCTGAAGATACTTGATAAATGATACATCACACTAAGCGTTTTATTTCCACAAGTCCTTCTTTATAAGTGATAAATGGCAGTTGAAAGATGACTGTCAGTGACTTTAATGTAAAGCTGCAAATGCAGCCTCAATTCATTTCTTATCCATTTTTTCTCCAGTGAAGCCTGTTGCATTAAACTACTTATTTTACTGAGAAATTAATTTTCATTTGATAGAGTGGCAGCATTGCTGCATTTCAACAGGAGGAGGTTATTCCCAAGCATATACCCATGGGTTTTATGCATTTTCCACCTACCTCCAGAGTAGCTGAGTCCTTCCCTATAAAATCAACAACCAAATCCCTCTTAGACTTTATACAGTCTCCAGTTCAATTCTTTATTCTCAGGGGACAAGGAGGGGGAGAAGGGGAGTAAAATTTGTTCTAGCATAGCTTTTTTTTCTGACTTTATGTTTTGTATCTATTCCTTTTTATGTTTTAATAAGGGTTTATTGAGTTAAAAGAAGATATCCTCAGCAGTGGAAGAGATTGCTTTCAAAGACAAAGAGTTTGTTTTTCCTAAAGATAATCAAGACAGCATTAGCCTGACTGCCTCTGGAAACATGTTCCTCAGTCAGATGCCTTGATGGAGATTATCTTACCATTTGCTGTCACATTTTTTTTAATAATTTATAAATTTTGGTGGTGTCCTTTGCCTTCGGCTATTCCAGCTGTTTTAGCAGAATGCAGATGAAACTTCAGCCTTTCATGTTACACGTATTTGATCCACTTATGGTTTGGAAAATTAACACCAAAGCCTGAAACTGGCATCAGAAGCTGAAAACAAAACTGAAATTTGCATAAAAACAATGGTAATTCAGCTAACTAACTTAAGTAATTTTTCCTAACTGTCAAGCAACATAACTGAAAATGTGGGTTTATGTTAGAAAACAACAAGGTTCAAATAAATCCTTGCAATACTTCAAACTCTGCCCTGCAGTAGATCCATTTCAAAGCTGAACGGCACCAAATTCTCAATTCATGAAAATCTGCTTTATTTCTGGCAAATTGCTCAATTTGTACAGAATATAAACCAATAGACTAGACATACAGGAGATAGTCAGGTATAGGTAAGATCAGAACAGCAGAAAAGGAAGGTCAGTGGAGCCAGACATATTTACTTGATTTTCTTCATGCTCACCTATATTAAAAAGACCATCTAACCAGTACCAGTTAGTGAAGGTATAGCAACATACCACCCCTTCAGCTAGTGATGGCAGTTAATACTTAACCTCCTCACCCTCCTCCCCTCGATTTGCTCCCTACACAAGCTCTGCAGAAGCAGTTCTGCAGCTTCTTCAGCCGCGGGGCACTCTTCCCAGCACATAGGAACCCCTTACAGGGGATGTGTCTCAACAGCTACTGCAAAACGAATGATAATGGAAAATTAATTGCCTTAGAATTACTTAGTTAAGCAGTAGCAAGTAAATTCTGTAGGGATTTTAATGAAGCAAAAGGGAGCTGCTTGACATAGTTTAGAAAGTATGACTTATACTGATGCAGTATTCAGGGATGGACTAAAGCAAGCACGTAGGGTACAGCTGCCGAAAAATGGTGCGCGTCAAGGATCCCAAAGTCACTACAAGCATCACAAAAATCAGTGACAGCAAGAACAGCTATTTATATCTTCGTCTGCAGAATAGGACACTATCTATCTGTATTCTATACAGGTAGACATATGAATCATAAAATAAGACTTTACACTAAATTAAATTTTTTAGAAAATCTTACTATTAATCTCATTTTTGTAAATCAAAATATGTCAGAACCGCATCACTGTACATAAGTATGCCTTGCTTGGGGAAAAAAAAAAAAAAACAAACAAAAACCCACCACACTGGACCAACACCTTACTCATTTTTAAAAGAATTCAATGATGATTCACATGCATGAAATATATGGCCAAGATCAGTTAAGAGCACAGACTGGAGAGGTCTGTGGACTTGGAAATGTTAGCTGCATATTTTAGTATTAACATGCATTCTTATTATTTACACAATAAATGGCTGATCCCTGTAACTCTATGAAAATAACATTCCATATTCATTCAATAAGCTCTTTTAACAGACAAATTCTCAACCCTAAAAGACTTGGATTTTTTAAATAGAAATGTTAGATTCTATAGCAAACTACGTAACTACTAAAGGACATCTACACAACCTCAAGGTAAGAAAGCACCCATCTATGACATTCTGCTATAATACCCATTTTCACTATTATAGTGTGCCAAATTACTTGTTCTGGTACAATGTCAGTGGAGAAAGTCATGGTATAAACAACCCTGCCTTAGGGAAAGGCATAGAAGGCAGCAATTTGCCCCTTGCCAACACAATGTTTCAAAATATAAGATGGCACTATACAAGATGATTATCTTAAATAGAAGGTGATTAAAAGTAGTACCATATGGTATCCAAGACAATTTAACGCCTGTGTTAGTTCACTTTTATTCCTATGGTATGTAGACTGAACAGGCTAAGAAATACAAGGTAGGGATATCTTGGGAGTTTTGTCTATGAACAATAGCCCTGAAATTCTATGATTAAGTAACTACATTAAGTTTCACCAGCTGACATCAATTCTTTCTATATGGAAAGCACAATGCATAGAAGAGAGAGAGAGATTGAGACTTAGGGAGATCAAATTATTTTCTGTGAATAAATTATCTGATTCATTCATTCCCTGCTTCTATATAGAAAATCTATAAGCCAATTCTAGATTCTGCAAAGGTATTTGTTACTCCATAGCTCTATCAAAGGATTTGAATGAACAATGTGCACAATTTGCAATCTATGAGCTTTCTTCCTCAGTGATATCACTGCTTGCTGTTTGTAGAGAAAACTGGATGGGCTAAAGCTTCATGCTGATACAGAACATTGAATTAACTGGTTCAAAGTAGCCCTCCAATGGTGCAAGAATAAACATATCCATGCTGTATGAGATGAACAAGGCTATTGAAACCCTTATATTTTCATGCCTTGAATACTTGGGGGAAAGTAAAGCTGGAGAAAAGTTTGTAGAGCCAGGAAGGAAGGAGGGAAACAGCATTTGTACAGATGTTGGCCAGAGGATCCAGAAGAGGGTTTATTCCTATGTGATTAAGGGTTGAAATGACAGCTTGACTTCTAAGTCTGGTTTTGAAATAACCTCCTACTTTAGAATATTGCTAGAGATAAAAAGGTATAGCAACATACCTAGTAAATATTTCTATTGCATTCATACAAGAAAAGAGGAGTCTGCCATATCGATATCATTACAGCCACAGGTGGATGCTTAACAGCCTCTACCTGTTGGGATGGCTCTGACATAAGAAAATTATTTTTATACACCTCCAGGAAACATCAGAAGGGGAATATCCAGCAACATCTGATAGTTTGAGAGCCTCTCAGAGTCAAATTTTAAAAGCAAGTCTTTTTATTTGCTATGCATTTGGGGGTTTTGTCTTAATGTGAAATTGGACAGAAGCACACAGAGATGAATGAGTTGATGTTCTGTAAATCAGGCCCTTGAGTCAGGTCAGATTAATAGAAAGTGGAGCCCTGTGGAAAGACAGGATGGTGATAATTTTTATGTGCCAAGGCACCTCACTCCTGTAATATTTAAGCTAAAAAAAAACGTTTGCTATATGACTAAAGTAAAGAGATCTGGTCATGAGCCAGTAAAGGACTGATGTTGATAGCTAAAAGATGATAAGCCAGACCGCTACTGTGGGCTGACATGACCAAAGGTGTTGTATATCAACAGGCTGGCCTGGCAACAACCTTCCAGTCTTGCAAAACCCTTTTGCAAGACCCTTTGCAAGCATCAATCCAGTCCTCCAGCACCTCTCTCAGCAGGCTTTGCTGCCTCCGTGCACTCCACGTGCCTTGATATCATTCCCGATGCACACCCTCACTTTTGTGTCCTAAAAGCATTTTTTGTGGGGACTGCAAGACCCTTACTATGTTTGCAATTCCAGAACGTTTTCTGAAACTGAAGAAGATGTGACAATGTATTTCTTCAGTTATCTCAGCATCCTCAAGAATGATGAGATTATGAATTTCTGGTAAAGAAATTACATGGATCAAATCACAAAACTCAGGGGCAAACTTATTTTACTTTCCCTGTGTGAATCTTTGTCAGCCTTCATTTAATATTAGGATTATACAACCATACAGAATTACAGCCATGCACTAGGAACAACAGCACAGCAAACTGCAGCACTCACATTACCTTTACAGGGAGCTTTCTGCTCTAGCCAGCACTTCCTCTGGAGAGTCTTTCATCCCTGACATCTCCTCGTTTTCTCACTCCAGTTTTCTTCTCTGGATTTTTTTCCTCTTTAGATCATGCCCTGGCATCTCCCTCCAAGCCTACCCCCTACACTCTCTCATGTTTGTTCATTCACTTTTGCCTTTGCTCTTGCTGAAGGAAGACATCATTCGAGGCCCCAAAAGAAGCTGAGTGGTTCTCGTCTCTGTTTGTGTGCTTTAGAAGTGTATGTGCGTTCTAACACCTTGTTAAAATTTTAAGACTTCATGGCTCTCTGCCCCTCTGGTTGCCGTAGGCAGGGTAGAAGCTGAACAGCAGCATTCAATTAAGCTAATTTAATGTTCTATTGCCTGTCTCAAACAGAAAGGAAAAAAACCAACCCACAACATACATAGTATGCAAGGCAGGGCAACACGTTTGTGCTTGACAGTTTTTCACAAACTGAACAAAATACAGTTCAAAATTAGTTTTAAAAGGCAATAGAAAATAGACAATGGACATTTGAAAATTAGTTTTTACACTTAGTGTTGAAAATATGACCCCTATTATTTCAAAAAATAGCATTCTGTGAAAAGTGGAGCCTGGGTGACAGCATCTTTTAAAGCAGACAATCCTATCGAGTCCTTAGAATAGCAAGCAGCACCATCCAGTGGAAATCTTTTCCTATTAAGTTCTTAATTAAGGCCAATTTACTTACTGCAGAAGTACCATAGCACCCAAACGAAGATATTTTTCCTTAAAGCACGCATATTCAGAGGAAAGCTAGACTTCTACCATGATAGATCTAACAATTAGACAGGCAATAATCGGTGTAAAATCAATATTCATACTCGATTAATAATAAAAAAACCATTGTTATATTAAGCTGGGATCCAGCTGAGGATTTTGCTTGCTGTTATACCATATTTTTGTTTGAATTTAAACTTATCCTGTCCTTGTCTTACAGAACTCTGCTTCCTTTACACTTCCTTCATTGCATTTACGACAGGTAAAAATGACTGTAGTTTATCTAACTGGTGCTGGCTCTGTCCTGTTGGAGCCTCCTCATTGGTGGCAGTGGCTCTGCTCTACCAAAGCAGTAGAAATCCTGGCACCTCAAGGGTACTGATCCAATACTGCTCATAAGGAGCAACTTATAATGGTCCCGCACGGCTGCTTTAAAGTCATTTTGAGCCTCTCAAAATGCAGAGAGGTCAAAATGCACATAGGTCACACCCTCCTTCTAAATCAGAGAAAGGCAGGGAATGACTGTCAGCCTTGATAGTCCATACTGCTTAATTGCTAGCTCAGTCACAGGCTCTTCTCTCTGGGAGAACATCTCGGGTACCGTTCGGTGAATATCTTACTCTGGGGGACAGGACAGATGGATCTGCCCCATATCTGATCCCCTTGTTCAATCCAATCCTCCAGCACCTATCTCAGCAGGCTTTGCTGCCTCCATCTGCTCCACGTGCCTTGATACCATTCCCAATGCACACCCTCAGTTTGTGTCCTAAAAGCATTATTTGTGGGGACTGCCAGACTGCCCTCATTATATTGCACATTTTCAGCTGGGGGGGGAAGAGTATACTTTTGAATGGTAATCGTTCCCCCAAACCAGACCCACAACCACATGCTGCCCAGGAAGGATGCAGCTAGTCTGCTCCAGAGGGAGCTAGATTTTTCTTCAAGCTAAGGTTTCCTACTGGATTTTATGGTTTAGGTTTCACAACGCTGGATTTGGGTTCCATGCAATCCCCAGAGTCACAACACTTATGATTTCTGCCTCGGGCTGGGAAGTTCACTCTCCAGGCCCTACCTCTTGGCTCCATTTCTACCTCACTGTAAAACACTGCAGATAATCAAGACAGTATCAAGGCAGCCTTCTCTCTCCCCCCGTCAGGACTGGTAGCCTCTCAAGGAAGGACAAGTGTGCAGGAGAGCATCCTTGCCCTGCTGGAACCTGGCCAGCTCACCCAGGGACACTGGCTTTCCCGCTCTGCCCCCATCTTGGACTTTTTTGCTCCCTCCCAGTCCCAGACAGGAGGGCAGATGAGGGCAAATTTTTATTCTTGCCCAGTGAGGTATAGCTCAGACCCTTCACCAAAGAGGATGGATGGTTTGGTCTGATAATCTGCCCCTGATTTTCTGCCTGTCGTGGTGTAACCCCAGCCAGCAACTAAGCACCACACAGCCGCTCACTTACTCCCCCCCATCCAGTGGGATGGGGGAGAAAATCGGGAAAAGAAGTAAAACTCCTGGGTTGAGATAAGAACGGTTTAATAGAACAGAAAAGAAGAAACTAATAATGATAATGATAACACTAATAAAATTACAACAGTAGTAATAAAAGGATTGGAATGTACAAATGATGCGCAGGGCAATTGCTCACCACCCGCCGACCGACACCCAGCCAGTCCCCAAGCAGCGAATCCCTGCCCCCACTTCCCAGTTCCTAAACTAGATGGGACGTCACATGGTATGGAATACACTGTTGGCCAGTTTGGGTCAGGTGCCCTGGCTGGGCATGAGAAGCTGAAAAATCCTTGACTATAGTCTAAACGCTACTGAGCAACAACTGAAAACATCAGTGTTATCAACATTCTTCACATACTGCACTCACTCAAAACATAGCACTGTACCAGCTACGGGGAAGACAGTTAACTACATCCCAGCTGAAACCAGGACACTGCCAACTCCTACAGCAGCGTTTTAATTCCTCTTCGCCATTTTTTCCATCTTAGCACAAAGGAAAGCAATAGCAGCAGGAATATATTCTCTCCCACAAAGGCCAGGGAGAGAAGCAGCCACAATTTTCTTTTTTTACACTGTCTTCCAATAAAGGCTATGGATTTTCTTCTGCCCCTTTGCTACCAGTCTTTTGGAAGGATATATGTGGAGGTGGGAACATTCTAATCCACACTCTTGTCTGGCTATATTTAAAGACAGATCAATATGAGAACGGATGGGAAGTGGGAAACCATGCTGAGTAAGCAGATCACTAGTTTCTGCGACTTTCCTCATCAGAAAAGTTCTCCCTTAAGATTAGCCTATTGCTATCACTTAGTATTATGTTTCATATACCAGTGAATATTTCTTCTTCTCTGAAGCATAATTTTCCATGTGCAAATAAATAGCCTCATTAATGGAAATAAGCAAAAAAATGGACACAAAAACTGTGAGCAGGGACAGCAGTAACAACAAACACCTTATTTCATTTGTAAAAAATGAGGAAACACTGGTTCAACCAGCCCACAACGCTAGAAAAATGGTCAGACTGAACCACATAAAAGTTTTGCTGTCTGCATAATTTCTGCTAGTTAGATGCTATTAAAAAAATCACTCTGCTTTGAGTTAAAGAAATTAAGCTTAGGGGATGTTTATTCATAATTTAAGCTAGTTAATAATAAAAAAGTAATATGAAGAAAAACTGACACTCTCCATTTCCATTAAAGTATTAAAAATTGTGATTATAAGCCCATACTTCATGCTAGTAAGAAGCTAGAGCTTTCAAGGCTAGATCTTGAACTTTCAAGTATTTGTGTTTTAAGGAGAAACACAGGCATGCAAATGTTATTCAAGGTATCAGATCATTAAAATGCCATTTGAAAGATCCTGGCAAGACCTTTCTTAGGGCTACCTACAAGACAGGCTATGAAACTATATGATAGCTCCTGTGATAAAACAAGCCCTGTGGAGGCTGTCACAGAGTTTCTGATACTTGCTGGTATCATTTTCTGCTATTTATGTGCTATTGGTATCTCTCTTTTTTTTTTCTTTTTTTTTTTAAATTTAATAAAATGAATGTTATTCTGCTTTTTCTCCTGACTAAATAAAATGTTTTATAAAATAGCTTTTAAAAGGCCATTACCTTCATATTTGTTTCTGTTGGCTCATTTAAGTATCATAAACAAATAACGCTCCATTTTAACCCACAACACAAAACAAATACATTATTAAATGAAAATACTGGACAAGTGTACACAATAATTCGTTCAAATTAACAACCTTTGTCCTTTAATAATAAATGTTTAACATGCCTCCTTATATAATTCTAATTAATGCAGCTCCAACATAGCTGCAAATATGCAGTTAGTAATTACTAATAAGAGTTTCATCGACTCAAAAAACTTTCCTAAATATCAATAACTATATAACATTAACAGATATTTTAAGATATAGGTAGGCAGACAGATTTTTTTTCAGCATAACCAGTGTATTATCCCATTCTCTGTGTATACAAATACAGGCAAAAGATGACCTATCAAAGATATCTTGCTGTATTGCAAAGAGGAAAAAATGAGATTTTATCCACACTACTTTTCCTTGATTATGCTGTACCACCAGAAACAACCATACACTACTGCTTATTGAATCTGAGTAAATGGGGTGTAAATAGTTATATACATAGGAAAAGGCTTTGCTCAAAAAAGAATGGAAATCAAAGCAGGCAAAATTAAAAACACACTCTTAGCTGAAAGAACAAAGGTGTTTGGAGCAGAAAAGTGTAAAAATTACATTTTCTAAGATTTTTTTTGTTTGAATATTTTTCAAGTTCTCAATCAAAAGAGGCTATACATTTTGAGGATCAAAACTAGAAAGAGCCTATCTTGAAATACATTGTGAACTAACTTACTACAGCAACATCAGCATAGAACTCTCTACATCAGCACTTTAGACCAGATGTCCCTGTAGACCAACATGAAAACATACTTATGGCCCATCTTACCTATGTTCCTCACTAAACCTGAAGGGTCCGATGGTAGAGCTGCAATCAACAAAGGTAAATCTGGCACTTTTTTTTTTTAACATACACTTGCTTTAATTTCCTGTGCAGTGTAGGCTTCCAAGAACAAAATGAAATACTTCATTGTTTTCAACAAGTCTATAAAGTAGTATAGATTAGATTAATTAAAAAATATCACAAGAAGCAGAATTTTTTTCTCCTTTCTCCTCTGGGCGAAGAGAAGGGAACAGAAAACTGAAATGCAAAGAGGGAACTGATTGATATTTGGAAAAAAAAAAAAATCAATTTCAAGAGAATGAATGCCTAGTTACTGAAGGAAAGGATGATTACATGGGGGAAAAAAAAGAAAAAACCCACAGATTTCAAACAGAAAATGTAACTAAGAGATGTCCATCTAAAGAGAGTTAAAAGCAATATATCAAAATTTCAAGGGATGGAGTAGGATTGTGAAGTAAGAAAACGTTCATATTTGTGGTAAGCATAAGAAAAGAAACCATTAGAAATTAAAGAGGAAAAACAGGCACCTTCATTTACCAGAAATATATTTATATTTTATGAATACATAGCACGAATCAGTTTCAAAAGAAGCACTTAAAATAAATGTCTGAAGAAATGAAGTTCAACAGCTTAATGTGTTTTCTGAAGAACACCACATCCTGAGTCAGTAAGACTTTTCCACCAACAAGGACTGGTACGTGACATACACTGACCTCCTAGAAACTTGATGCCAACATAGAGGCAAACAGCCGCCTCAAGGCAGAATTTACCCTGTGTCTTTACAGTGGTGCAAGTTTGGAGAAGTTTGCAGTAAATGCACTTCATTTTCCAACTGGACCCTCTTACTTCATCAGCTTTTCCCATTATCTGTATCTGCAGGAGGCAGAAGCTCTTGCAGCCTGTTCTCCTGCATGCTCCCTGGTGACTAAGGTAGCAAAGGGCAAGGGGAGAAGGGGAAGGAAGGATTAAAAGATGAGGACAGTGGGGTTGAAGAGACTGTGGGCACAAGATCTATGATTCATGTTTAGGGAAAAGGGCAGTGCAGGAGGAGCAAGAGGCATGCTTTCAGGTAGCTCATGTGAGATAAAATGCTTCCTCTTTCTTCATTGTTATAAGAAATATGTGAAAATATAGCTCTAAAACTTGTTTGGGTGTCCACACTGTCTGAAGTTGAACCAGTATTGCCAATGATAATGAATCAAACACAGGAAACTGATAAAGACTGATAAAAGATGAAGAGCAGTAACACTGAAAATGAAAATCCATGAGAGATCACTCCTGCAGCAACACCAATTGATTTCTCTAACTGTGATAACTGCTAATGGAATAGAGAGTGCAATGTGTTGAGAAAACAGGACTTCAGGCACTGAAGTTTTAAATACTGAATATAAGGTAAGCCATTATTACATATTCTAACAATAGTAACATCCATCTCTTGCAAGAGATCCATGAGGGAACCAAAGTACAGTCAAGTTTTGTTTCTATGATAGTTACTTCCAGCTTATATATTTATAGCTTAAAAATTACATTTGTCATTCCTACAGCTGTTATGGAGAAAATAGCCAACATCATGATGCAATAGGTGACTTTCCACAATTTAAAATTTAAAAAAAAAAAATACTTACAAGTATCTATTTCTACCTTTGAATTTGCAGAAATAATTTTTCTGCCAACAACAGAATTTTTAGCTTGATCTTTTCACAGAAACAATAAGCTAATGAGTTGTTTTAAAGCTTTTTCTTAGAAACAGGAAAATGCATGCTTTCCTTGGCTTTGCTTTTCAGTTTCAAGCCTTTATTTCCTTTTACACATGAATTGTTCCAAAGCAAGATTTGTAGGATGCAAACACAAAACCACCCTTTACATACATTAAAAACCTAATGTTTTTGCAATTGCTAAAGGGTTGCCTAGTTGGGTTTTTTTTGAAAATAACAGCTGCACTTATAAGTATTAAGATTATTTTAGTGATGTTCTGCATGCCTACATATATTTATAGTAAAATCTAGTCCAATCCCCCTTCGCACTTAATATTACATCACTTTGCTCATTTATAAAGTACACAGAGGCATTTTTAGCTTCATAAATAAATCACCATTGCTGAACAACATAATCTAAATGTCTAAAGCATCTGTCATGTTGTGTGCACCCATTATTGATATTTGATCAGGTGTGCAACCATCTTACCATTTCAACAGGTAACAGGATGAAAAAGCTTAAAATACGCAAGGGATGCGGAAGAAAAAGGAGCCTGCTGGAAATATTTACTATGAGGCACCTTGTAGACTTGATTTGATTCACTTCTGTTTCACATTAGTGTAAATTAGGTGCAATTCAACTTGGAGAATTCATTGACAGTGTGGATGCCCACAAGAATAAAAAGAAGTTCCCCCCCGCCCCATATCTGTTCTTTATTTCAAGATAATCAGACAGTAAGTGTTTTCAGTTCAAAGAAGTCAGTTGGAGCCCTGTGCTGTTTCTGATATGTTTTCCATCCTTAATGCTGATGCAATGCCTTCTTATTGGGTTTGGTACCTCAAGGCTTTGGAATGATGTTACAATATATGTTTAAAGTTCCCTGTCCCTTGACTTCTCAATGTTACCTCAGACTCCATTTCCTCTTTAAATAATACAGTAAAAGAATTTCTAAATGTCACTCATTAAAAAGTGTACTCAGTTTAACCTTTTAAAAGTACACTAAATTCATAGAGATGCCTTAGAGAAGGGAATAACCAAAGCTTTTTTTCTTTTACCTTATCTTAAAAAATAATTAACTTAAAAACAGATTTTCCACACCTTTTATAACCCAGACTTTTTTTCACTCAGAGCCAAACTATCATCCTGTTAAAATATTAAAACACTAAGAGGTCCTAACAGAAAAACACACAAGATCACTGTAACATTAATATAACTCGCCAAAATCAGGCACAATTCAGAACAATTTCCTCACACATATCTTACTCATGCCATTAGCAACACTGACAGTACATCAAGGATTCATAGACACATTTTTAAACTATACTAGAGCCCAAGAATGAAACCCTTCCTTGTGTTCCATTTACAAGGGGGGGGGGGGGAAATGAAATCAAAATACAAAATTGGCTTACTTCCAGTATTATCAGCACGTAGACACCTACTAAGATGATGGACGCAATTGTTACTTGTGCCTCTATGTTTGCATGAAGGTATTGATGTTTCATGGAGAGAGGAACACTTCCAGACTCCTGTAAGAAAGCTTGAATGTTTATGAAGATGGTGCCTCTGGTGAAAGAAAGAGAAGGTTTGCTTATTTTTGGAATGAAATACCATTAGTTTTATTTATGCATTGATTTTATACTGAGTGCCTATAAATATATGTGTATGTGTTATATCTTCACAATTACAAGCAAATTTTCAAACATTTTCGCTCTATCCCTCTAAATAGCATTGTTTGGAAAGTAACTCAAGTACAAACCAACCTTGTAAATCCATTTAAAAAGCAAAAAGAAATCATCCTTTCCTGCCCTTCTGAAACAGGCAGTGATAGAGTTATTTTTAAAACATTATGTATTCCTTCATAGTCAAGTCTATGTAAACTACTACTCCAATGGATCATATCTCAGTCTCTTAGCCAACCTGTTTGGTATCTGAAAGATTCTAGTTGTGATGATTTGCTGATTTCTTCTTGAACTTAAGGGTAGAGACCAGTTGTATACCACCTGCAAGAGAGTCACATTTGGCAATATTAATAAAAGTCAGTGAAAGTGATATGTCTCTGATCTAGGGTCTTATTCCTCTTTGTTCTCTCTCCTGTCCATCTAGGAGAATTTTTTGTGAACAGGGCATAACACACACCAGCCCAAAATAATCCTACCCAATTATGTATGTTACAAATGCTCAGGTTGGAGCAAACTCATCCTTATTCCCTCACTCAATCAATGAAGCGAGAGACACCTCCAGGAGGTGCTCCAGAGAGGGGATGCCAAATCACACTTTGCATTGACTATAAGGAGCATCTAGGGCAGCTAGGCTCAGAGACAACAATATGGTTCACGCCCAAAGACTGCCTGGGAAGAAAGCTAACAAACATGAGGTACAGATGATGAAAAGCCCAGGAGCAACATCATGCCCCCAGACATTATGAAGAGGACATGGTAGAATTTCAGTAAACTAAATCCCTGTTTGCTGTTCTTCTAGCAGAGAAACAAAAAATCTTCAGAAAATAAACTTTCTGAAACTTAGCCCATTACTACACACTCATATTCATGCAAGTTTAGCCAAATATACTCTTTAAATGTGAATACAGATATTCTCTCTTTTTTAAGGAAGGGGAATTTTAAAAAACTTCCAATTTGGTTAATTGTAGCCTAAATCCTATGCCTGTCCTGACCCTGTATGCTACAAAGTGCAGAACAAAAACCAGTTTAATCAGCCAGCTTGGACCATCTGACACAGAGGAATGCCTGAGGAGCATGCAGGCAGGGAAGGTTAATTAGACTCCTTTGGTGCACTGGCTGCCTCACAGCAGTGCAAAGGCTGCTTGGGGATCACTGCCAGCAGCACAGGTTACGGCAGCCCTCCTCATCATGAGGGTGGGTGGTTTAAGAAAGTAATTGCCATTAAGGTATTGTTCGCCATGCTGAAGTAGTGGGACTAATCTTTTGCTGTAGACTGTGAGATTGGGGGTAAGCAGGAATACTGTTGGCATTGTTCAGCCGTCCTGTCACTGGTAAAAGCAAGCCATCCTGTCACGTATACAGAATGAGAGCCAGTCATTTGTATGCCAATGCTATTTATTAAATGATGAAGCTTATTTTTATTTTTCAGTGATGTACAATGACAGGCTGTAAAAGATCCTCCTTCACCAAGTTCTCTGGGAGAAAGCAGCAGGAACTTGTTACAAACAGCATCAACAATGAGAAAGCCTTAAGAGAAATAAAGCAAATAAATGTGACACATTTGAGAAAATAATTTGCAACAAAATGTGAAAATGTATTTCAGCGAGTGCAAAAAGGCACTTTGGACTCCTTTCTTCCTTCTAAGACAACTTTTGAAACATTGCCAATTTTAAACACAAGAACTTCCACACTAAGTATCAGTCAAGGGGCATAAGTTCTACAATATTTTAATATAGGAAGCTACAGAAAGTCTTATAAAGACAAAAGAAAATGTAATTTTACTCTTATTCAAAGAAGTTTTCTAATGCTGACATTGACATACTACACAGCAGGGAAAAGCACGACCACTTAATCCACACAACGGTAAGGAAATATAAGTGATAAAACACATCTCAGAAAAAGTGAAAGAAAATTTAAAGACCATCACCTGCTGCTGGCGTCTCCTCCTTGATCCAGCGTCTTCAGTCTGGCTGATTTGTACCACAATGTATTCCTCTGTTTGCTGATCAACTACATCTGCTACAAACGGGCCTCCTATGTCTAACTTCAACAGAGCAGAATCATGAAAATCAGTCAGATTCATAGCTGTTAATAAAGTTGTTAAGGTGTGAACTTCCAGTAAAAATTAGTATAGACTGTACAAATTCCAGGGGGAAAAAAAAAAAAAGATTAGTCAACTTGTAATGAAAAACACATTCTTCAGCTAAAATGCTTAAGAAACTATGAAAAGGAACAAAATAGATGTCTACTTCCTCAACAAGCAGCACTGTTTTGACTGGGTTTCCTAAGGAAACAGGAGTTACAGGTTCGGAACAAATACATCTGTCCTTTCCTAGTGACTTTTGAGAACACCAGTGCTTTTAGCTGACACTGTAGATGTACCAAAGCTCCAAAATAGCATATGGAAATACAGAGAGACAGAGAAGTAAGGCTCTTTAATTGCTTGTACTAGATGAAAGGCTGCATCATTAGCTCAGCAATTCAAACATCACAGAATTTGTACTGGGGAAAACACTGTGGAAGCTCCAACCACAGGGAAACATAAACCAGAATCAACATCCTGTTCATGCCTGGGGATTTGCTTTTTGGTCAAAATTTTACTCACAATTTTTCAAACATCTGAAAGACATATTTTCAAGCTCCTCTCAGTTGGAGTACTCACAGACTCTTTCTCCTCCAGCTCCCTTGTCTACTTTTTCTTTCTTTCTCTCTTGGATATCTAGCATGAGGTGTGGTCAAACTACATTCCTAGCATGATATAATTGAAAAATCAGCCAACCATGATCCACAAATCCGTTGGTAGTCTGGCTTCATTAGTCCCAATACATGTAGGACTATTTAAACTTAGAATTGTGATAGTCCACTTCTGGCATGGTTGAGAAAGAAGTGTCACTGTGGGTTTGGAGAAAAGGGAAAGCCTGAGCTTTTAAACCCTGCACAGTCCATTTGTTACTATAATAGGGCAATATTGTAATTGTTTTGCTCCTACCTGTGACCAGATAGAAAGTTAAGGCATCACCAAAAAAAACCCAATCCTAAGAAGGGAAAAGAAAAGACTTCATTTTACACATATATGTTCTGTTGAAATCATATGACTTAATCATATGCTTGAGTAGCTTAACGGTTTTAACATCTGACATTTAATTTAGCATACTGCAAAGAGTGAATCTCTTACAAAAAAATGTGCAAGATCACACACCTACCAGAAGGATCCTCCCAGAAAGACGTTTTGCTGCTCACAGAACTCAAGAGATTTTAACATGGAAAGAAAAAATACAGTATGATTAGAGGGGACTCGGGGCAGTGCTGTGTCCTGCTTCCCAGTGAACCCCAGTAAGGCCGCCCATGGTAGACCAGTCTCTAATGGGGAAAGCTTTGTGACATTACACCGGGGTCCTTCATCTTTAAAAGAGTTGTTGCATCTGTCCACATTCCCAGCAGGAGAACTGAATCTAGAAAAGAAATGTCTCTCACCCTAACCCAAAAAAGACCCTAGCAGATATAGTGGTAGGCAAGCAGCCAACACATTGCAAAGTAATATAAACGTCACCTCGTTTAGCACAGCGAGCAGAGCAATCACCACCAGTGTCACCCACATGTCGTTCATTAAGAATGAATCTCCCAAGCATCTATTTGCTTAAAGGAATCACACAGGAAAGGATAAAATAATAACCTCAGATGCAACAAATCAAACCACCAACTCCAATCAGGAGAATTTACACACACAGGCCTTAGCAAGTGTAATTACAAATTACAACAGTTTTCTTCTGGTTCTGAAGGTTTTAAGTGTGATTTGGCATCACAGATTTTCTGTGTCCTAATTGATACGTAATATTAGTCTCCACTGGAACTATAGCTATACCTTTAACTAGAGGCATTAATTATACCTTCTAAAAGGCCTGCTGACCTGAAGACATTAACCCAATGATTTGGGACACCTCTTGACAGTCTGCCTTTTATTAGCAGCGTAGCCAGTAATTTATATCTTGAAAAGATTCAGGTGCATACAATTATGGCAGCTTCCTTTCAAGCAATACTTTTAAAATAAATCCTGTAATTACCTAGATCACGCTTTCAGGAGCTATTATAAAGGATGCTTAAAATTAAAAGGGAAAAAAAAAATTAAACCCTGTTTTCAAGAAGAGTGGTTCCTTCCTTCTTTTCCTATAAAGATGGGGATACTGAAGAAGTTTTTCCATTCCTTTCTGTGCATTTATAAAACCACCAGAAAAGAGCCCTAGCGAAACAGGTTCTCCTTTGATTGCAAGTGGAACTGAACATCATTCAGCTGTCTGTATTGAGGCTCTGAAATCCCATCAGAGTTATCTTTCTCCAAACAATATTTAGAGACTCTGTCATAATTCTATTGTTAGACTGCAGCAAATCACAGCCTTTATGAAAGGTGGAATCAAAATAAACCAGGAGAAAACTTCAGCCATGCTTATATGAATCAAAATGCAATTTTTTTTATCAAGGTGCTCCTCAGAATATTTTTGTTCTGCCTTATCTTGGTTTTATATTGCCCTTAAATTGCCAGAATGTGATTTCCTCTACATTTTAATCATTCAGATGTGACTAACTTTTCGGAAAACCATCTTTTTACTTCTAATGTCCCTTTTTATTCGGCAACTTAACCATGCTGCGACTTTTTGCCTTTCTGAACTTTTCTTGTAATGTAGCTTCCAGTGTGTGCCTTTAAAGCAAAAAATCTCCCTGACAAGATTTACAGCCAGAGCTGTTATTTTTTATTTCACTTCAGCTAAGCTGCCTCATTTTTACGTAGTTCCATTCTTGAAATTATATTATTGCTGTGAATTATCCTGTCAAGGGATTTGGGTTTGTGTATGCTTTGTGCATCATTACACAGTGGCTGTCTGTATTTACATCTGGCACCAGACTGGCTCCACTGCTTAGAGCTAAACCAAGAGCTGTTTTTTCTGATCTCCATTTCCTGACTAGCTGCTCCTAGAAGGTATCAAAGGGTGTGCAAGAGTCACTTCTTGTCACTTTACTCTTTTGTAACTTATGTAGACAACATGATGGAGTGGGAAGCAGTGGCCAAACATTTAAATTAGTATTCATTCACCACAGTTTATACTTCTATACTGTGAACATCTGCATCTGAGTTGGTTACTCCCTTAAAATCAGTGAAAAGAGGGTGCTTTTAAGATGGAATTCATTGCTTCATTTTAGACCACCACACGAAGATCAGAGGAATCGCTCATGAGAAGCATCAGTTCTCTCTATTAACTGTAAAGAAAGCCTAGGATGACTGACTCAGGTGTAGCTGAGATGTGTCACTCCCTAAATACAGAGTCCTTGCTCTACCCTCCATCATGCCATTAATTCAGTGCATACAGAGCCAGCTGAAAAGCCATGATTGACAGAGATTCTCTGTCATATTTGCTTGCAGCTGGCTGACTTGATGCTTTCTTTAACATCTGCTTGTATCACCTACTCTGCCTACTGTAAAACATACCTTGAGAGTACTATGTCTATTGATTATTTTTCACCAAGTTTCTTTATATACTATTGATCCTAATTCATGACCAAGTCACTCATGCTAGTTTCTCTAGGATATTACCATTTAAAAGAAGGCAATTTGCCTGGGTCTTAGCATCTATTTTTACATGTTGTCCTAACTGGGGTTATTTCTGCATCATTCTTTGCAGTTTTCTCTTTTGATGTCCTATCCCTGTTTGTAGCTTATGAGGTTGTTTTTACATCATCCCTTCACAATATACCAAGTTGAACCACATGCTTTTCTATACCTATTGGTTTACCCATCTGAAGAATGCTCCATAACTTTTTTTTTTCTTTTTGGAGTGTCAGCAATCTGGTTCCATTTTTGTCTACATTGGATCCATCCTTTCCCTCTGTGCTCCATCAGTTCTAGAAGTTTTGTAAGTCCTTAATAAACTCTCTTTTCTACAGCATTTTCTCAATGATGCCTTGAGATTCTGCTTCTTTGCCTGCCTCTGCATGTGGTCCTGGTCTTCATCCATCTGCTTGGCATCTTGAACATTGCCTGCAGGCCAAAACACTTAGTGTGTTTCCAACAGCTTCAACAAACATAAATGATTTTTAAATGTGTTCTGAAAGGAAAAATGATGGAGGAGTGTCTGACAGTAGAGACCTAGAGTTACAAAATAGAAAAAACATCAAAGGAGAAAAAGAACTAAAGGGATTAGAGAGGTTGTTTCATTCATTAAGTTAATTTATGCTCCCTGGGAGAAGAACCCATTTTTAGGACCTCCATGGAAACTGAAAAGTCTGCTAAAATCCGACTATATTCTTTGCTTCACAGTCTCTCTTCCTATATATACCTCTGGTTCAGGGAGTGGGAAAGGTGATTTTCAGTGTCACTAATGGTCACGGCATGATTACAAGTTTTCCTAGTGACTTCTTGCTCCATGATTAACACAGTTGCACCAATCATTCAAACTCATGCAATTTCAGCAAGGAATCTGATAATAAGGTCAGCACAGTTACCCATTTTATGTCTGTTTGGTCTAGAGCCTCCCCATCAACTTCCATATGTGGAATTGTTCTAATTTGTTCCACTGAATCCAAATGAAATAAGAAATCTAGCCTATGGTGTAAACTTCAACATAATATTGCTATTGAGATACATCTTCTCCTTTCTGAATTTGAGATCTTAATCCTGGACTGGATGTGATGAAATCTCTCAGAGCTACTGAGGAGGGAGGTAAGTCAGTGAAAATGGCCACTGACTAGTCAATTTGATATCTCTCATTTTCTCTGGTTTGGACTGACTGGAGACCCATTTAGCCATGACTTGAGATGATGTATTTTCGTTAAGTTTTGTTTTGCAAGTAAAGAGCAAGTGAGTAAGGAACCCTTCACACTGGGTGCTGTGCAAATGTATACCTTGAAAAATGCCAGCCCTTGCTCCAAAAACTTTACTGAGGAGATATCAAACATTTAAAGCAAACAATCATATCAGAACTGAAAGGCTTTTAAATGTATTTATAAAAATGCAAGATCCTTGGCCAGACACAGAAAGAATTCACAATCCACTCCCCAGTTATTATCAGGTTTCAGGTCCAGGAGAAGGAAGTTCTGACAATCAGTCTGAAAAAGGAAAATGCAATTGCTTTACCTAGACTGATCTAACTTTCCCTCACCTACAACAGGAGCTGGCATAAGTACAGAGGTTGAGAGGGAAGCAAACAAGACTGTTACTGAAACACTTGTCAGGAACAGAGCAAAGATGGCAATTCACAGCTCAACAAGGTAGGTGTGAGATCCATTGCACAGAAATACGCTGGAAGAAGATTTTTCCTTTTCTTGTAAAAAGAAAATATTTCTACTATTGAGAAGTGTGGAAATAGAAATACTTGTATCAGGTACAGTGAAAGAAAAGAAGGCATTGTATCAGGGAGACAGACACTTTTTTAAATGACAGTGAGGTACCATAGAGTTTGATTGCATAATTCCTTAATAGCATCCACAAATTCCCATTACTTTTTAATTTCATAGAGCCCAGTTCAATTCAAAAAGTTAGTGTACAGTTCTGCTCCAGCTGTCTGTTCCCCATTGCTGGAGAAATATTTAAAATTTTGCTTAGATCAGGGCAGAAGTTATTAGAAACAAAGGAATGAACACGGAGTATATTTAGCATTTCAGAAGTTTCGTCAAGTCTGAAAACCTAAGTTGCAGAGAACAAGAATATTTCTCATTCACTCTTTGGTCAACCAGTTAATGGAGACAAGTTAACTGGAGGTTTGAATGGCCAAACAGTTACAGAAAATAAATGTGTTCATGTCTTAGAATAGGTACATGTAACTAAACTAAGAAGTGCTAGAATTTATTCAGACTCTATATCTCTTCTATTTTTATAATCTGCTTTCCAAAGGCACATCATCTTATTAATTATTGATGCTACCCACTTAACATACAGCCTTTGAGCAAAAGACCTGAAAATGCTTCACACATTTACATCAATAGGGGTATTGAACCTTGCTTCGTGCAGAAAAGGGTCCTCTAGCCAGGCTTCAGTATAAACTTACTTCTTTCTGGTATTAGCGAGCTGGCTGTTAGAATTTATAAGCCAATATATCCCAAGTGTTGTCAAAAAGGAACAATATTACCACTATTTTGAGAAACTATACTAACTCCACTGAATTTGTATCTGGTGCCAATAGGGAAATCAGTATTAAAAAAAAAAATTAAAATTAAAAAAAAAAAAAAAACCCGACCAAAACCTTACAGACTCAAAAAGCTTCTATTAATTCACAGGAGGCAAGATGTTGTTTTCAGAAACTGCAGGCAACACACCTCAGTGCTACAAGCCAGGTTCATACCCATGGGTATAGGCAAAGCAAAGGGAGATACAAATGGGCTCATATAAAAGAAAATAATGGGAAAAAAAACAGCTAAAGTAAATCCAAACAAGAGATAAGGGCATAGAAACATAAACAAACGGGAACTAGAGCAAGTGGAAAAGTGCTAAAGAGGTGTCATATGAAAAGCAGGTCACCCCCACGCCAGCTGATGCAGGTCTCTCCCAGCACCAGAGACAGAAAGTCCTGCCTCTGAGCAAGCCTGAGATCTAATGGTCATGACAGAAAAACCACAAATATCTAAGCAACACTAGGATGAAAAAGGATATGAAATCCAAAGGGGATCACTTGATTTCATTTTTAAAAGTATTTCAAACTTTGTTTTGATTTTTCTAGTGTATGCAGACACATTGTATGCATGAGCACACATCCATAACACACACAGGAATGTGCATGGGCATTTCTGGAAAGAAATAGAAATGAGAGGAAGGAATTTTAAAAAAAAGGATATGGTGGTTACACATTCAACACTTAACAGCTTTTGAGGCATAAGCAAGAGGTAAAGAGTGTTCATTTGCATAATTGGCATCACATGAGCTATAAGACTTATTTTCCACCCAAAGCAGTCTCATATAATAACCTCTAAGGATTTTGTGACAAGGACTGCTGCGGCACACCTGCCAGCCTACCATGAAATTATTCAAGACTTTCAGAGAATAGCGCCTAACGGCCACTGGGAATACCGCAATCTGTCAGCCAGCGTAAATCACATCTTCAACACTACTGTGTGAATGGTTAACGTTATCCAAGCCTAGCCAAAAAGGTGAATACTTTCTTCACTATGCAACAACGTGGAGGACAACCACGTGATCTAACTTCTGCACAAATGAAGACCGGCAGCAACAGTGAGAGGATATTCAGAATTGCTTATGCCTTTTCCAAACCTCATTTAGAAATGCAAACTTTCTCCTTGGCCCTTCTGCTTGAAATACCACGTTACCTTGAAAATGAAGCATGGCTTTGTTGGATTGCTTGCCTCTCACATGTTTTTCCCCAGCTCAGTGACCTCAGGCAGGGGACAGAACATCCAGTTTTCAACACACATGGCACAAACTAAGAAGTTTCAGCTCCAGGTTTGTGAAGTAAGAAAGGGGAATGCTATACTCTGACTGTCTGACAGCTCTTTGGCTCAAAGCATCCTGATGTGATAGGTAAAATGTGAAATATAGGAATACTTGTTTGTGCTCAAGTCCCAGTCCCACCAGCTCTTCCCTGAAACAAACAAAAGGAGTAACTGGTTGCAGAGTCAATGTGTACAATTGGCAGCTATGGTTCCAACCCAAAACCTCTGGAAAGAGAGGAAATCCTCAAGCTATGCTATGACAGTTGACTAAAACTTGAACTTAAAGACTCACTGCCAATACACTCTTGTTTGGCAGACTGGGCCATGACAGCCCTGGCGCTGTTCAACACCACACATATACAGGAGCTTGCAACAACAGTTTCAAGGAGGACAAAAATACTGATGTGAACAGGATATTGATGGGAGTTTACAGTTGAAGTTGTCACTGGTTCTACTAAATGTTCACTTGCTTTCCTCCAAAAAGCAATCTCAACTTTTAATTATAAATAGCCCTCAAGCACTAACCTTTTCTTCTTCATTTACCCTACTAATTATTGTGTTATATTGTGTCATTATTGGCGACAGTGAGAGTGCTAATAATCAAATCTATTTAAAATGCACTCTCCCTGCTCAAAGCCATGAAACTGCCCAGTTAAATAGAAAAATTCAGCATTTCGAAAATTAAAACTTACTACACCTTTTCAAAACAAGACACCCCCCAGAAGCTTGCAAGATATATCTATAGGTGAATCACGTTTTAACACTAGTGAAATAAGAGCCAGGCAGATTGTGGACCAGACTGCTTAAACTAGAAATATAGTGGGAACAAGAAATGTAACTTATTTGCAAAAGTTTTTGTTTGTTTACTGACTGAATATTCTTCCTCGGACTTTTCACATTCAGGTCTGCATTTACCTGTGATGAACTATTTTTATTTTGGGTTATTCTATTGCTTGTTCTTTTGACCAGTTTCTTGGCAATCTGTGGACTTAAATTCACTATTGAGCAATTTTGCATGGAAAATTTGTGAAAGAATCTGCACCTCCACTGAAAAATATCTACAGATCTACAGATCCATACATATGGCTGGGCTAAGCTGTTCTGGAAACATATCCGTGAATCATCTAGTTTTCTGCTTTTGAAGGAGGTCACTTCACTGGGTAACATCATGGTCCAAGTATACACTACAGATACGTTACAGATGACACTGTACAACTGGTCTGGGGTGCCGTTGCTGCAGCCAGGGGCATGTCCTAGCCATGGTCACAGCTATTTGTTGTGTCTTGATCCCACTGGGTCTGCAACCCACTTCCAGACTGTTGGCTTCATGCAGAGATTGGACACAAGGACTGGATGGGCACCACAAGGCGCCCCAGACAGGTGCCATTCAGTATGACTTGGATAGGGGGCACAGCTGTGACCTGCGTCAAAGGACACATCTAAGTGCAGCCCAGGCTCTGAGGACACACAGTCCTCTCAGGGTATAAGCCAGAAAACACCCACCCATTCAACCAGTTGATCAATGAAACTTCAGTTCAGGTTCAGGTTTGGTTTGTTTGGGTTTTTTTCCAATGAAAGAAGGATACAGAAGCTTTCCAGAGGCGATACAGCCAACATCTGCCAGGGCACACCTTGATCTGGATAAATGCCAAATAAAATCTAGGGCAAGGATAAAAACCAAACATTCATTAATAACACAAAAACTGAAAAATACCTGCTAAGCCTATCTCAAATACTTAAACAAGACTCTTTCAAACTGTACATTAAATTGCGAGATTCCTTTCAGTATTTTCACATATGTTTCCACCACAGCTGAAAATTAGCCCTGGGATACTTAACAAGGACGAGTAATATTCCTTCTGTAAACTTACTGCCAAAGTCACATATTTTATGTATTTTATGCAAGTGTCTCTTAGGACAAAGTTGTAATCCTAAGGATCTATCTGGAAAGCAACACCCCCATCTGAGGAAATACAGAGTGTTATCTATTTTGTCTCTGATACAGAAACTCTGCTAGCCAAAATAATGTTCCTCATAGCAGCTAAAAGGATAAACTCCAACTTTTTGAAATGTTTCTCAAGTCTTGCAGTCTAAGATTTTGGTAGGGGAGGGCAGCATTCTGCCAGCCCCAATAGGAAGCTGCCTACCTCCCCGTGGCCTTCTGCCTTTCGCACCATGGAGCACTGCCATTGCTGGTGCATCCTTTCCAGCACAGCTTTTCCTATGAACATTGCTCAGGTGTTAGCCTGTTAGCCAGTATTTAAAGGCTCATCCTAAATTCAACAAGCAACTGTAAAGGACATGCATCCAAATTTGAGTTTAAGCTGCCTCCTCAAACTCAACTGCTTACCCTACCATATTGTCCAGGGTGGTAGCTAGTGCACCAAACAGTGATTCAATTAGGCATGAAGCCCTGCACAGCATTTTCATTTTTTGCCATCTTGCCCCCACCCTCGAGACACTTTTTTATTAGCTAAGATCAAATATCACACCTCATTTTGAACTAATTCTAAGGAAATGGGTGCTGAGGGAGGACTGTAAATTCAATACTTACAGAGCAGACAACTACAAAGATAAAAAGGCATGAAACTTTTAGGAATTTTAGACAGCATCTGAAATGTAAGAAACATATATTTACTATATGGCTAGTTTAAAACAAGTCTTTTCTCTTCTCTTAATCGCTCTGATATTTCAGAAGTATCATGGTAAGCACTAATGGGTGATGATATACCATGTCAGAGTATGGATACCACAACGCAGGATCAACAGGGGCTTGGGAAGCCTCAGTGACTATAAGTGCTCCTGCCCCAGGTCTGCTGCCAGCTGGGTCTCATTGCACTGGAAGGAGGTTTTACCGCTCAGGAAATCTGAGTGAAGGCTGCAGCATGAGCTGGTGCTGGGACCTGGAGCCACTTCGTTGCTGCTGCCAGACCCCGACAGACCCAGAACCCCATCAGCTCGCCCTGGTCTGTCCCAGGGAGACAAAGGAGCATTGCCACCTCACAGATGTGGCATGGCCAAGCAGAAAGCTTATTGCATAGAGAGGTGGTGTCATGAACTACTTCCTCAAAACTGGACTTCTAATATACATCCTGAAAGGTATTGGGAAAAAACACTTTGAAGACGAGAACAAGCCTTAAGAATCTCCTGGTTTTAATAGTGTCTCTTTAAACCAAATATACTTCATGAGCATCTCTAGATAAACTGACTAGCAAAACTAGATCTTTTTTTCCATAGCACATCTGTGCCCTTTGAAGGAATGCCCAGTTCTGGAGATGTGATGCCATCAAATCTTCTGAAGTGTCAGAGCTTACTACTGAGTGCGTTAAGCAAGAATAACTCTAAATTAAAATGTGGATGTTGAAAATGCATGCTCTTGAGCAAGAAATCTTAAGATTTAGCACTTTTAAATTAGCATTTTTTTAATCTTACCATAAAAGGCGACTCAACTAATTATTTTCTGGCTGCCCATAAGTATGTAACACAGATGTCTTAATTTACAGAACTCTTTTTGGTGATTTGCCCTTATTACATCTTTTCATTAACTGAAGGCATTGATGTTCTTATTCCATTTTTTCAGAAGTAAACATTCAAACATTGCAAACATGTCCACAGAATGACAAATGTAAGGTTTGATTTAAGCCTGACAAGAAGCAAGAAGTAAAACATTTCAAGTTACTAGGATAATTAGTTGAGAAGGGAACCGTGTAACATATAGCTGCATTGACAGATGCTATAGAACAAAATATTAAAGAGTAGTAGTCTAAAGAGAGTCAGAAATAATTTTTAATCACAGTAGAAATAAGTCCCTAAATCAAGTTTATCAACTGAAAGCAACATAAGTGACTGGAGACACATTTTTTAAAAACATTGTTTTCTAAAGATCCCTTCCTCTTTAGAATTCTCCAAACAGGCAGGGAAAAAAACGCAGCTAATGTTGCCACAGACAACCTGGTACAAAGGGGCTACAAAATCCTATGAAATACAAGTGGTAGCAACTTTACACAAACTTTGCACACATAGAAATCTAGAGAAGGCAGAGGAAGAGGGGAAGGATGCCAGTTATGCAGCTTCTTCCAGAAATACCAGGTAGTCTTGCTCTACTGAAAAACAAGGTGGCAGAGAGGGGGAAGAAGAAAATAAAGGCTTGAAAAGAGACGAATGACAACAAAAGCCATTATCAGCACCTCATAACTGATAACTTCTTTTGGTATTGTGTGATTTATGGAAAATACCTAGTGCCAACTTAGTCATGCATCCTCTATCCTGCTTGTCTATTCTCCCTATCTCTACATTACAGTTCTATTCTGGTATTTTTGAGAATTTATTTAATTATGAATTACTAAAGCCCAGTCCAGATTGGTTTAGTTTTAATGTACTTCATATTTTCTGTTTGCACTTTGAAATTATCATTTCTAATAATAATAATAATTCAAATTATTATTGAAACAAGAAACAGGAATAACTTGATTTTAAGACATAAGAGAAATCAAAAAACATTAATTAAGTCTTTATAAATTCAACCACTTGTCTGTAAATAACAGAAACTCATCTAAAGGAGCTGGCAAGTGATAATAAAAAAGCTTTTGGAAGTGGTTATTTTATTAAATGCAGAATTTAGAAGGCTTTTTTCCTCCTGTCTGTTTGTTTTCGTGGCATTCTGTATTAGGGAAGCAGCGCTTTTAACAGCTTACAGTTGAGAAGTGATCAGCCTTTGACTCACCCGTGGTTTGCAATCTGTCTCTTCCTACAGCGCTAATCTGGCACAGCGATGCAAGTACAAACCCTGTGCCAAATCCTGTGTTGATATATGCCTCTGGTGCAATCCTATTTGACTTCAGTTGGAAATGCATGAAGTATAAATCTATGAAGGATTTCACCCTCTGTTCTAAACCAAATGACTTTTAGTCTGATCTGCATGTGGTGTCAGGCAGTTTAGCTCCATTTATTGTCTCAGCAGAGTTATGCTGATTTACAACAGCCAAGGAGCTGGCCCCATACGTACAACCCACACTATAGCAACGAAAATATTTCATGGGAAGTTCTGCCAGAAAAACACTCTACTCCACAGATTATAAACCTACGCTGTACTGGAAACAATGGATTCTACACTCCCGCTCGATGCCTTTGTTCCATCAAATACCAGGGAACGTTACCACGAGCGTGAAAACAGATGCCTGCCAAACTTCTTCACATCTGCTCATATTGCACTAATTGCAGCCATCGAAATCCTCCTGCTCCATTTGTTCAGCAGCAGTGCAGGAGAGCGGCACTCCACACAGCACCATATGCATGATGAAAGGAGGAAAACAATTGTGAAGTGATGAGCTAAGACAACATACAGATCGGGGAAAGATGCACAGACATCTCATCGGAAAGGCTCCGCGGATCAACACGGAGATGGGGACATGCTGAGCTGGGCTCCATGCAAATCTGCAGGGCTATTTGCAGAGGCCAAACAAAATTAGTAAAAAGTGTTGAAACTCTGGAAGGGGCAGAGAGAATTAGTATTCAAGATTGAAGGGCTTGCTAGTTAAATCCCAGGCAAAAATATCGCACTGGTATCTTTTAATATACTAACAGATTCAATTTCCTCCATGCCTAAATGAGGTAAAAGACTACTTTGAGGTAAAGAGTGAAATATATTAATGTACTTAAAGATAGAAAAATGCTCAGTTAGGTTTTGCATTGTGTATATATTAAAAGCTGCTATAATGACTATAAGAAGACTGTGTTAGATACATATTTTAATTAAGGTGAAGTATTTCATAAAAGCCACAAAACACTGAAGAATAAAGCTCTGGAATCAACCAAGGAGGTTTAAGAAATGGTTTCAAAGAAATGTTAAAAGCAATATAGAAGGTATTTAGTTACAAGTTTAGAATAGGTGTTATGACTGATGCTTGTAAGAACAACGGGCTATTGATCACTAGGTAGAGGCTGTAATCAATTTCACCAGGGTTTATTTATAAACTATCAATGGCAAGATATGGCCTAAATATGGAGTGTTATTTTATTCATTTGCAGAAAATAAATAATTTTCTAGACATCTATACTTAAAAACTAATCCCTGCAGAAATAAATTTTAAAAAAAAGGGAAAAAGAAATAAATGAATGTTTGAATTCAGACCTCATCTTTGATAAATTGAATTTGACATGAAGATTGTCCAAGATTTCATATTTCTCAGAAGAAGCAGATCTGGACAAACTTGTCATTTCACTTCCCAGTTGAAACCTTTGCTCAAATTCTGCAGAGCTGTTGTCCCATGAATCATCATCTGTGGCAAAATCTGGATTATGAAGAGCCATGCACTGCAACCTGTCAGACATTTTCAGTAAACATGATAAAACAAAACGGTGGTTTATTTCAACAGATAGTAGATGCAACTGACCTTCCATATCCTTAGGTTCACTGTGAGAGATTTTAATAGAAAAAAAAAACCATAGAAAGAGATTTGTTCAGTACAGACCGAGTTTCCCTTGATTACACAGCTGGGTAGACTGGGGAGCGAGAGCAAAGACCCCATGACATTGAGATGCACCTGGGAGAACCATCTCTCTGAAGCACCAGGCAGATGTACCTCAGGATTTGGTGTGTAAAGCCCCGTTTTCTATAGCTCTGCTGTGTCTTTCAGTGCACCTGATGTAACACCACATGAAGGAAGTAAGAGCACACGACTTGCATTTGCCTGTCCTTCGGGCTCTCTAATCACCCTGACCTCAGACCTTACATTCTTCCCTTCCCCATTTACAGCCCCTTCTTTATACTCAAGGCTCTCCAGAGCAATTCTCTGCTCACAACCCCTGCCATTCACTTTATTTCCCAGCAGGTTTGGTGTCAGGATATAAGAGCGAGCCATGCACAATTAAATAGAAGAGAGCTTAGAAAAAAGTATTTCAAGTAAAATGAAAGTAACTCACCCATTTTCCTCTGAGGAAACCTTCAGTAGTGGTGTCTTCTCTGTAAAGCCAGTGTTTTTTGACCTTAAGCTGAATAATTTGGAAAAATTGAAGTGATATCTTCGGAGGGGAAAAAAAAAAAAAAAAGGAGAGAAGTAAGTCTGCAGTACAATGATTCACTACAGTTCTACAGAGCATTTTGCTACAAGTGCATCTAACTGATTAAATTTTCTTTAAGAATGGTGTTCACCTAAATTAAGGTTTTCATTAAGTTTGAACTAGTCGTGGTAGTTACTTCCTTATAGTCATGGAAATAAGAGAAATTTATCTTATCCTAAAAGCAGCATCTAAAATAGTCATTTACATTCCCTCTGAATGTCAGAAGAGCAACAGACACCTAACTGACACTCACATGCTTATCGTTTAGACACCTAAATTTACAGTGGAACAACCGCACTGTAATATTAGTGAGGCAAAATTCTAAAGGTAAATGATTACATATATTCATATAAGTTCACATGAATGTACTTCATCAAACATAAAACAATAGGATAATTTCTATGCCGTAAATGACATTTGAGGCATGGATCACCAGAAATCTGCTAATTTCTGTAACAACCTCAGCACTCTTCGTATTAGGGAAGAAAGCTTCATCTGAAGTACAAGTAAGTACTTCATTCCTGCAGCACAATCCCTTCCAAAGAGTTTCTGTCAAGTCTTGGTCCTGGTGCTACAGATAATTAACAGAGAGTAAGCTACTTTTTTCCATATTGGAGCTTAAGGTTGTTAAGAAGCCTTTTGCTAAAATATAAATCCCAAAGCTTAAGAAACAGCTGAAGAGAATCAAGCACAATCACAGGGGTCTGGCTTTGGGGCAGGCTTCTGGGAGAGATTAAATAATTGAGCCATTTTAGAACACTCTCCAAGATCTGGCTCTTCCAGAGACATTTCCCATCAAAAGCACCATTATTCAGACGCACGCAGATTTATTCCATTCAAAACTGCAGCCACCCACCACCAGGAAGTCCCGAAGAAATCTGCTAGACATATGGTCAGTATGCAGATCTCATTACTCCCACAGACACTTAGAGGAAACCTAAAATGTCTTATGCTCTTGCTGGACTGTGAGGGGAAAGAAATTGTAAAATCATAGCCAACTAAATAAATATACAAAGGTGACTGGTAGTTCAATCTTCTAAATATAAGGCCAGTCCAAAAAGAAGGATCTGTGTATTTAACTTTATAATGGAAAACAGTAGAATTTCTTGCAATTTGTAGAGGTATGCATGAACTCAGACTTTGTAAAATTAAAACCTCCAGTTAATGCTTCAGCTTGCTTGTTTTGTAGCGTTATCACTCAGAAGCCATGCTACGTGTTGAGCAACTGGATATGGTTATTTTAGCCCTGAGTGGCCACAATGCTCATTCAAACTCTGCTGTAAGCACCGTATTTGCAGTCTCAACAGAAGAGAATGAATGAGTTAGAGAGACTGAATTATCCAGTACCTCAGGTCACATGTTGAGCAGATTACAATTCAGGTGCTACATTGCACTGACACTTCATCTGTGAAGAGATGACGGCATATTCTGAAGCTATCGAAGTGCTTCCTTTTTTAAATAGGAGAATATCATTCACACAAAAAGTTTAAGTAGAGAAACTCTGGTATTTTGAAGCAAGTGCTATTCTAATCTTATCATGGGCTTAGATGTAAAAGATTACCTAGAGCTTTTACAAAATGGAATCCATAAGGATAGCAAAAACACTATCAGGACTTTAAATGTGTGCTCACTAAGCAGTATTGATACACTCCTGGCTAATCCCGGCATCCCACTACATTCAAAGTTTGCATCCAAAGGCAACAATTTTAATAAAAATTCTGATGGTGGTCCTTGAACTTATACATTCAGAAATTTAAGTCACTCAAAGACTGATTAGCTGTTTCTGCCTTTAAACAAAATGTTGCCACTTGTTCCACATATATACTATATGCTGTTCTGATCTAACCTTGCATTGCACACACCATTAACATGTCCACACTTACTTTTCTTCTTTTCCTCCTAGGACATGTGCAAAATCTGAGAATAGTAACCAGAAGACTTTCTACAAAAACTTCCATTTCCTTCTAGTTATTAGAGGTTGATAACCAACACTACTTTGTGCTACATAGGCATATGTATATGTTCTGACAATCCGCCACCTCAGCAGGTCTTCACCACTACTGTGGGTGACCAGTATGTAAAGAGTGCTGAAGGGCCAAGCAACCGCAGCAACCAGAAAGAGAGGATAAAGGTTTGGCGGGAGGTGGTTTAAATGACAGAACCTGAGGTGAAGGATCCAGAAGGCTAAAGACGTCACCTTCACTTTCTTTTTGCACATTTGTTATCCCCACTTGCTGGTAAATGTCTTGCCACTTTCTAACGGAACTGTAGAACTCCACAGATTGACAAGAATGGCCAATACAGTAAAATGGAAAAGGTCTTCAGATAAAGTGAAAACAATTAGTACATGACAACATCAATTTGCAGAGAGTAAAAACACATGGACAAGAATAAGCAGCAGGAAACAGCCAGGCTTGACAAAATAAAAATAATTAGAGAAAAAGCAGAAGAGCCTCAACTCCCCCATGATGTGATTACTCTAATTAGAGAATGAGAGTAATATAAACAATAAAGCTAATTAAGGCATAAAAGAATCTTGAAGGTTGAAAGCTCTAGAAACAAAAGTTGAAAAAACATCATGAAAAAATAGCATGGATTATAAAAATGAAAGTCATCCCTGAACAGAGAGCCTAATGCAAGCCCTTCTGTGCCTCTCATACTTCTGCAGAGACACTATGGGTGCGATTTGGTCATCCACTTCATCAAAAGATAACAGAGAACATCTGCAAGCAAAACCTAGGAAGGCCCAAAGACCCCCTGCTATTAGAAGAGCAAGCCTGCAGTACTCAAAACCCCTCCTAGCATCATTCTTGGTGCTCCTCAGCCCTGCAAGTGGCTGGCAATAGTGACACTGAGTAAATAAGGGGAAGAAAACAGTGTGACGCATTTTAAAACCTAGGATCAGTTTACATTTTGAATGTTTCTTCTCAATCAAAAGAGCTAGAAACTTTGGTTATACCTACATGCTACAATGGAGTGCAATCTATCTCTACTGAGCAAATCGGCAACATTACCAAGGATCTAGTCACCAGCTCAGCTAAGCTGGACACCAGTTGTGTCCACTGATCCTCTCTCATGGTTCAGACTCAAAACTCATTAGTTTTTTTATACATCAAATATGAGAAGAGACACTAAATAATTTCATTTACAAATGTATACATTTATATGTAGATATGCACATAGATCTTCACACAAAAAACTAACATTCTCATTTCCTTTCATTCAAAAGTGATGAGAGAAAACTAAAACTAAAAGCTATGGAAAAAAGTATTTGACAAGGACTTCTTCAAAGGCTTACAAAGCATCACTCATATGGAAAGATCCATGTAGAACTGACATCAGAAAAAGAAGAGCATGTCCTGCCTCCTGCACAACCACAGCTGTGACCACATTCATTCTCACATTTGCCACAGTTGGGCATGTTTTTTTAATTAAGAGAAATCTTTCAAACAGAAGATTGTGTTCTTAACCACTTGACTACTGCTGTGACAGTCATATATACAGATTTTTGCTCTCTCTGCAGGACTATAGGTTTGTTCCGATGAAGTGTGTTTTCTGAGCTGGTTACTTGCAGTCAAAGTCATACTTTCCCATTGCTAATCTTTCAAGCAATTACAATTTCTGACTGTCTCCATAGTAACCCAGAAGAGGAAGCAGCATCGCAGGAGGGCTGTCCACACCCCAGATGATACAGCAGGTTCTGCCAAGTCATGGAGGTGTGCACAGATGAAGCTCCAGTTGCCTGACAGCAGCTGGAGAAGGATCTCACCCACAGCATTAAAAAATACAGGGCTCCAAATGCAATTACCGGACATTTATTGCAGAAGCCCCCAAAACCTGTGGCTGTGCCACTGCTCCCACGGATGAGCAAGGTTCACACTCTTTTGGTGGTAATTTGTACTTCTCTACAGGTGTACACCAGAGATATGACCTTCAATCTCCTACACTTATTTGAGCAGTTTAAGGAGAAGCAGGATCCCCCTGCCCTCCTGGCCATGTGGAGAGGTACAGCGAGAGCAGGAGAGGAAAGGAAGAGACGTGCAAGACTCCAGTTGCTCCCACTGACAGGCCGATGACTCCTTGGACGTTATTCAGAGTCGGTGGCTGAAGACTGCTGCAGGTTCCACCTACAACACACTGCTATTTCTCATTACCTTCAGGTGATAACTTCCGAAGTCTTCAGGAGACTTTGGATGAAGTCCAAAGAGAGAACTCGATTCCTGCCGTTGAGCACAAGACCCGCCCCCTGACCACTTTTTCAGGCATTTCCTAATCTCTTTACACATGCCACTTTAAACAAAAGGAAAAGAAAGACTTTGTGGTAGCAACTGTTGTTCAGCAATAAGCAACCTTTCAATCCCAGATACACTACAGCAGAGGACACCAAAAGAAGTAAGCATCCTACAAGAACTTGAGGAAGGAAAAGTCCATGCTCATCCTAGTTAGCTGGCAAACACTTAAAATAATCACTAGATTTGGCTGGAACCTATTATTTAGCCTTGTATTGAAAAGATTAATCATACCACACAATGCATTAAGTTTTCACTCCCTATAATAAAAAGCATACATTTTAAACATCAGCTAATATAATGCTTCATCTGCCATATGCTACATTGTGCACATAACTATCAGTAAAAGAGCTATTTCTATGACAACAGAGAGCAATAATTCTCACTTCGACAGAAAGGATTTGGTCAGAATTGAAGAGGTAAATACGGAAACATATGTTTTCACGCAAGATCATCAACAGTTTTTAACATAGCTTATTGGAAATTTTACTATATAAACAATTAAAAGCAGAATCCCTTCAGGAAAAAAAAAATAGCATGCATCCCTGAATTAATAATCACTAAAACCATTATAAGTGTGAGGTTGCCTCTTAAACAAAATTCCAGGAATACTACTGAGCCAAGAGATTATAACAAATACAGTAAAAATTTAAGCAAAGTTTTCTAGAGAAGAAGGCCATAGTAAGAATATGAGAGATAATTAATCATGCAGGAGACTAGTAACAGCAGTAAGACTTTAATTTATCATTTCTACATTCTTACAGGCTAAAACCTGATTTCAGAAGCATCATCTTCCCTGAATAGACAACATTTATACAAATCATATGTACTGAACTAAAAAAAGGAAAGAAAACCCCACACCAGTTTTTGGCTGGAGTTGAAACACATTCTTCCACCAAATTTGGTATTTGTCAGTTTCCGATAAAGTCCACTTTTGGACAACGGTGACATGGTACAAACCGTGCTGACCAACATCATAGCATTCAGCTTTTAAACCTTCACTGTGTATTAAGCAGCTGTATACATATATTCATCAACATTATGATATATATGTCGCCACACAGAGACACAACCCTCCGTCATGTTTCCTCCTCGGTGGTAGCACGTCATGGGGGAACTGTTATAACTACCCATCACAAGTGAAGTATGGCCAACTGATACACTAAGAGTCAAGGGAAGGATCAAAGACTCCAGAGCTCACATCTCTAAACAGGCTCCAGACATTTTCTGATGACTGCTTTATGTAGCTTCAACTAAATCAGCAAATAACCTCTAGACCCTTTAAAAGCATGCACCATTAAGATGTCAGAAAAATTTAGCAATGGAAGCATTACTTAATACAGACTCATTTTCTCTTTGACTTTCCTAATTTTCTATTAGACAGGACTGTACAGGATTCTCCAGAGGACTGTGGCGCTGGCACTACCTGACAGCAAGACACTGCACAAGGCGCAGCCAACTGGCAGGTTTCATATTGAGAAGCATCTGCCATGCCAAGACCCCAGGCAAGTAAAGAACATGCTTAAGAAAGATGTAGAGAAATGTGTGCTGAGCTTTTCCAAGATGGACATGGTTCCTTATATAGAGCACACAGAATGTGCTTGCTTCATTCACTTCTGCTGGATTCGGAGAGTGAACATGTCCTGCAAGAGCATGTGGTAGTGGTCTCTTCTTCATTTGCACAATATTCTGCTATTTTAAGAAGTAGGGCAATTTCAAGTTCAGAAATAGCTTGGAAAATAGAGTGCTGCTTGTGTTTCCTTCTTTTTTTAAATCAAATCAGGGTTTGTAGGGTTATTGTACTTTCCTGAAAAATGAAATTTTCAGATACCTCCAGGACTTGGTAGCTCCTTTTCCTCAAGTCTTTGGCAGCCTCTGTTAGGGGAAGTCTCCATCAAGAAGACATCAGAACATGGTTTACAGACCAGGACCTCACTGCAGTAGGTGAAGCTAAAAGAAAGTACTTAATCCTTAAGCTGCCCTGAAGGTCCTCTGACTCTACCTAAGAGGACTAAGGTGCTCTCCACACATTTTCCGCTCCCATATCAGGGCAGCACGAGGTCTGGCTGCCCTGTGGGAGGGAGCCAGGAGCAGAGGGTGGCCGTGGGTCTGGCAGAGCCATGAGCTCTGCAACTAGGGCCTGTCCCACAGCAGCCAGCAAGGGAGCAGGGATGGGATGGGGACAGGGACCCGGGCCAGCCCAGATTTAATGACTATCCAGCAGGACCACAGTGACAGAGCAGGTCCAAAAAGCCTACCCTTTGAAGGACTGAGAAGCTGCACTGAAAAGGCGTAGCTGCTGTTCGCTCCTCTCCATTTTCTGCTTCAGCAAAGAAAATTGGAAAGCTACAGAGAGAGCATATGAAAACTACAGACAGTCTGAAGGAGAAAATACATTTCAGGAACAGGTGCTGCCAAAACAGTTTAGCTGTTGGCGACTGCCAGCAAGCTGCAAATTTGATATAGGCAGCAGTATCCGGTATTGGTAGTGGTCCAAATTCCAAAACACCAGTTTCTCTATGGATTACGCAGATAACCTGTTAAGAGGTATTATTCTCAAATGCTGCAGGGCATACTTAAAAATGAATCTGCTATAAGGAAGCAATTTATCAGCAACATTTTAAGCACGGCTGCACTTGTAATACTTTAACGTATTCTGCAAGCTTGGCTTTTAAATGCCAGCATTTCTCTTTGGCATTCACAATGGGCTTTTAGCTTGACCAGCTCTGATGCTAACTGAATTTATGACAAATAAAGTGGGGTTCACACTTTATTTTGTAGTCTGTGAGGCTACTCCAAGAATCTCAAAAGTTAAGGAAGTGGTCACAACGATGTTTTAACTTTATATCTGACCAGACTCTCTCAAAGATGCAATATGTGGCACTTGGATGATGGAAACATGAACAGAAGGATAGGTCTGAGAAACAACTCAATGATGTGACCATCTCTATAGAAGGTTATTCTTCAAGTACTGCAGTGATATGATGTTGTAGTCTCAAATGTTTGGGGGAACATATGTTGAAGTATGAAGATTCACTTTCAGACTAGCTGAATTTAAGGATGATACAAGAAAAGGAAGCACTGTTAGAAGACCATTGACCACTTCCCAGATGAGGGAACACTTTCCTACACAATGGTGAGATGGGATTATTTTGATACAATTTTCCTTAATCCAAGCAATGTACTGACAAGCTGTCACACATAATTATGCTTCTGGCCTTGCATAGTCTTATAATATACTCTTATATCACTCACCCCTGTTTTGGAGATTGAAAAGAGTAATTAGTGAGCTATACTTAAAGATGAAGTCATGAAGAAATTATTTTTCTTCTTTTTTAAACATTTATTTAAAAACTGTAGTTCCATGTGTTTCATTCCAAGAATTTGGAGATAACATTATTCATACCTGCAACTTTTAGAGAAAAAAGGTAATTTTGTCACTAAAAACAAAGTGTGTCCCTTGCTTAGAGTTCAAAAGAAAGCCAGACAGAAGTACAAAAAAGCTCATTAACAAGATGAAAAAATGTGTCTAATTCCTGTGCCTGGAGAGGTATTACAGTGAGGAAGTGAAGGCAAGCAACAGGCCACTGCACAGCTTAAAAAATTCAGGTTGTCATCAAATCAAGCTTTGTTTTAAAAAAACACATGATGGATCCCAACTATTGTAAGCTTGCTGGGACTTGTATTTTGCCCTTTGATCACAGTAAAATGAAACAAGGCAAGTTCAACAGTCCTCATATCTGGTAAATAGTCAGGTTCTCATAAGGTATTACAATATAACTAAGACAACTTATGTGGCCTTTATGTGGATCCTAACCTCAGTGGACTGGACTCAGCAAAAATCCTAAAATTTGCTCCAAATTTAGGGCATAAGATACAGTACTCGGAGTAGACAGAGAACAGCAGTAAAATTTTAAGATAAATAATATGTAGGGGGAGATATAGCTATTATATATTGAAATAACACTATGAAGTTGATAAAATAATGGGGGTTTTTTCACTACAGTGGAAGTCCTTCCATTTTTTTTTTTAATTATAATGGAGATACTAAGAATTCCTTTCCAGGTTCTGGCTGAGCACAGGACACTGAGATTATTCATGTAACTTTTGCCATCTAAAAGTCTGGTCTAGGATAGTTACAGTCACTGGTGAGAGAGACCTTTTCAAATCATTTTCATCCTCCCCATCTCCCATGTTGACTATACAAGGAACCTGGAGAATTAACTCTGAGATAACAGAAAGATTTCTTCACTAAATAATGTATAAGCCCCACACAAACAATGTCTATATTACAGGGTACCAAAAAGTACTTTTTTCATGTACTTTTTATTTGCTCTTAGATTAAATCTCTTTTTTGTACAGAAGACTTTTTACCAAAAAAGTTATTCAGTGTTGATTAGGAATACAAAGAACTATCAACAAGTCCTTCCAAACATGATTTCCCCATAACTTCCTAACAAGTAATTTCCAGTACAGAGTAAATGCACATCACTGGTCGTGGCATTCCACCTCGAGTTATATCAGAGTCAAAAATTTTTAGAGCACTGACAATCCCAGAGGAACAAATTAAAGAAGCCAAACAGAATAAAAAGGTAGCTGATAATAATACAATATTTGCTTTTACATTTGGAGAATATTCAGTGAAACCATTCAAAAATAAATGCATTTTTATCTCACAAAGATGGTGCTCTTCCTTGCAATAGCCCTTCACTAAGATCACTGTAATATGCTAACATTTGCAGTTTACAAGCCTCAGGAAACTCATTCCACAGCGTTGGGTTCTGTTTTGCTACCAGACATCTTTTTCTGCCTTGAAAGGCCCCAGATATCTATAGGTACCTCAAGGCCACAGTATCAGAGAAAGACCTATCTAATTTATGTTAACAAGAGGCTTTAAAACACAGATTTTTGATTCAGTGGCAATGGGAGATAAATTTGAAGCACAAGATCTGAGTCCATAAACACATTCAACTGAGACTCTTGAAGGGAAAAAACAAACAAACAAACAAGCAAACAAACAAACAAGGATTATGAATTATGCATTCCAAAGAAACTCTGAGAATTTCCTTGTCTCATGCAGAGTAACATCCAAATTATAATCGGCAAGTCTCCCCCAAAGTGGGGAAACAAACCACAAAAACAAAGAAAAATTATGTCATTTCAGCTTCCCTTCCTCCTGATTTAAGGTGTAATCCTTCTTCAGGTAAGAACGTACGCCTCCACACTGAAAAGTCAAAAAACCAAAATCATGCCACTCAGGGCTCAGAAGGAAATTCCTTTTCCTACATGGCAGCTGGCTTTGTTCCGGCAACACAGTTTAACTATACATCATATTTCTTGATAGCAATGATGCATATCTTCCCTCTCAGTCACAGAGATGCCAGACTCTTTCCTCTCAGACACTGTGTTCCCTTTGGCCTTATACAGAGTGACACTTTGGTTACTCCATAGTCTCACAGAGGTGATTTCCTTCCATCTTGCTCCCGAAAGAATATATTCTTGATGAAAAGTGCCATAATATTTGCAATACAAGTTCTAAAATCCAGCACCATCCCAAAGCTAACTAAATCCTGGACACTGATCACCAAAAAAAAAGACAGGACTCTACTCAGTAGCCTTATGGACAATAAGTCTTCACATACACATGAAAATTTCTGGCCATCCAGACATGAGGTTACATAAATAAAACCTCATTCTGTGCTCCCAAAGAAAAAGAAAAGAGAAAAGCAAAAGTGTCGGTGCTGCTGATTTTGAAAAAATATAATTCTTCAGCAAGAGATTATCTGCAGAAAAGGGGAAACCCCATGCTGAGATGGCTGTCCATTGTCATCGGCTTCTTTCTGTCTTCTTCCCCTTATTAAAGCAGAAGGCTCCAAGCTGCTATTCAAAGAGACAGATGAAAAAAAACAGCAGGTCCTTACAAATGAACCCCATTAAAGAAGCAAGACAGATATGTCTGTCTCCAAAAGCAGAAGAATTGAGATGAAGGATCTGTTTCTGGTCCCACCCTGGAAGAAATGCTGGGGAACACAGTTAATTTAGACAAAGACAGAAAAAAGTTTGCAAGCGTTTTGCTTTTTCACGCAGATATAGTGCCTGAATAATCTACTCATTTTCAAACAAAAACACTTGTTAGCATTTTAAAAAGCATGAAAAAATCAGGCCTCTCATCAAAAAAAACCAAAGCTTGTCCTTTGCTATGTGTTGGACCAGACAGTTACACAGATATTTGATTATAAACTCAAACGGATCAAAAAGGTTTAGTGCTCTTGAATCAACAGCGCATCCGCATAAGAGAAGCTTGAAACCACACATCAGATGCCTGAATGTAAGATAAAGTATAGTACTAACAAAACACAGCTTCTCACATATCTCTTTTGAATAAAACAACTCCAGAAACTGTTGCCAAGATAAACAGCCGCTGCACTAACAAGTGGTTTTTTAATACAGTCTGCACAGGCAGTTTGCAAAAAGAAATTATCTGTAGAGTATGACATAGCAGGAAAACTGAAGGCTACTCTGACAACATGGAAATGCAAAGGAAAAAGGTAAGTGGATACTCCAGGCAGCAAAGCAATAAACAAAGTAACAAAAAAGAGAAAAAAAGAGAGCAAGACACTAAAATGCCCATAACTAGACATTGTTCTTAAAAGTTAATGTAGAGGTAGCTCTTCTGCACCTCAGGAATCAACACAGAATAATGGTTGTTCTTCTAGACAAAAATAACAGCTTTAAAGCCCAAATAATGGAATCACATTGGAGTCACGGCACTTAGATGTAGGTTACAATTGCAAAGAAATGTTTTAAAAACCAACAAACAAACATACGTATATTTCTGAGAAGCAGAAGTCCATATCACATTGTCATAGAGAAAAAAAAATGTTTTGTACTATTTTAAGGTTATGCAATGTTAAAGTTAATCAGAATAGTGGAAGAACTAAAGCTATGGGAATTATCTCCTCCAGAAGCACTAGGAAAAAGCGTGGGCTGGAGAGAAAAAATATCATGACACATGGCAGAGCTGAAAGAACAGATCTGAACTTAGGACAAAAGCATATAGACATATTAAATTTTAAAAGGGCCATTGGTTTAGAAAGGAAGGATGGACTCCATCGACATTTGTTCTTCATTGCAAGAGGTATGGTTAGAGTCTCAATTCTGCAGTGTTATTCCAGTTTATATATTAATTTATTTTCGTCAACAACCAAACGCTTGTAACCTCAATAGGACAAGTATGCTCCTACTTGCAACTTTCTTGTTAATGAAGACTAAATGCGATGTAGACTGTGATACCATGAAGACCTCATCCCTGATGAGATACATATGCAGCATGGGTAGGATCATGATGATAAATTCTGTATACAAGTAAATAAATTCCATTACATATAAGGAAGCTGGTGTCTATGCTTAATTTTGATGCTCTCAAAGCATTATATATATGACCTAAATTTCCCCAGATTCATACAGTGGTTAACAAGTATGAAGAGCCAGAACTCTTTTCTCCATCCTGTCTGCTTGAGCCTAAAACATTTGCTGGATGGATATCTCAAGAAGATTAAATGATCAGTCCTACTCTAAACTGTAAATAAATTGGTACATTTGTGTACCAAAGTGCTTTTGATGTGGAGTTCTTGTGTGTTCTACCTTACAAACATCAGATTTCCAAACGAGGGAAAGCATGACAGGTCTAATGACATCAGTGGAGCTCTTTCATCTTTTGTTGACAGACCTATAGTTTCAAAACTATGATTAGCATCATACCCATACATACAAATCCTTATGGCAATCTATCATTCTTTTCTGCCAAGGACAGTCTGTCTTCTGTCAAAATAAGTTCATTGGAATATTTCTGTCCCTATAATCCTCTTCAATACTGTTACACAACTATGAACAGGTTTGTAATGGGTGCTTCTTGCCGTTTTATTTGTGGTTAAAAACAATAGTTTTCCACACACTGATGTTCAGAATTTTTACTCTGAAACATCACTATTCCTTACAGTTCTAGCTCATTTTATTTTTGGGCACAGACTATAATATGCCAAGTAGATGTGAGCCAAAAACAATATCTAAAATGCACAAATTCCTTTGCGCCACTTCTGTGTAGAGCATTTGCTGGAAAGCACTGGGAGGCACAACATACAGCACACAGAGCAGCTCGGCAAAGAAGCCACGTGCTGCCCATGGATGAAACAGAATTGTATATTTATATAGTATTATGACATAGCCCTGCTGTTTTAGCTTACACAATTAAAGACATATCAGAGAAAACAGAAGTGCATTCCTTGTTACCCTCCATTCTGGGTTTACTCTTCCTTTTGTCAGACAGATTCACTAAATTCAGGTTCATGCTTTTCACTATAAGAGATTTACATGATGAACCAGCTGTCAATAGACTCTTAAAGAGGATTGCAGCTCACATGTCATTGACGTGGCTGAGGAGGTAGAGTTGCTCCTATCACTCGTAGAAAGATTAGAGACAAAAGAATATTTGAAGCTGCTTTTACTCTTTTATTTTCTCAGCAGCAGAGAAAATAAATTACATAAGACCACAACAGGGGGTAGAAAGGCACTGCAAAATATTTACCTACCCTATTCAAGGAAGTATTGTATTAATCCAGGATGAGACTTCTTGCAATAAATTCATCAATAGCATAGCGCTTCCTCCTCAAACAGCAAGTCCAATGCCCTGCCAGACATACCAGTTCAATGTAACTGCCAGCGTGGCCATCTGAGAAAAATGCTTTCATACTCCACCATTGCCAGAGCTTCACTACAGGCAAGGGACTCCTTACAGAAACTCTGCTCAAGGATACCAGGGAGTGAATGGCAGATGGACTGTGTTTACTGTCCTTACTGACTAGCACAGAAAAGGGAGTAGCTCAGAAAGTGTGAGCAAAACCTTCAGCCTTTTGCAGCTGCTTCTGAATGATGCTAATTCACAGATGTACTGATTCAGTATCTTCTGCTGCACTTCTGAAAACTGTGAGTTGCTGTAACTGCCAATCTGTTTTCTATTTCACCCTGCCCAAAAGAAATCATATAAAAATGTGCAAGGGGGAAAAAAACAAACCCAAGTGCATTACTTCTGAACCTACCCAGTTCTGACAGACCTGGTTCCAGTTCACTGTGCTGTCCTTGACTTAGCTCCAGCCTGCTGGGCACAGAGCTCTGCGTGGTCTCTGACTTCTGCTGGTCCATTAGCACAATTATTGCAGGTTGCCCCTGCAGTCCCATTAGTACCTATCAAGCAGAGAATTGCTTGCTTGGTCACTGTCTGTAAGCATTTTGGTGACTCATTTATCAGCTTTTGCTGTATTTCAGAGAGTTAATCACTTGAGCTCCTTACAAATAGCAGGTTTTAAAAAAAGCCATATGATTTGCCAGACTACAGACTGTGACCCTGTTTTTTTTTTTAATTCACTGGCTAATTTCTTCCATCTGCATTAATCTATTTTTCCATCAACTACATTCAATTTAACATGAACTTCAGTTCTAAAATGTATGACTGCCACTATCCTGGAAATTTTTGCTGTGGCTGAGGAATGATTTCCAATGCTAACACAAGAGGACAATCCACTCCAATGCTAATTAATTCTAGTGGGAGAGACATTTAAAGTGTTGGGCAGACTGAAACACATCTCTGTCACCAAGCAGAACTATGCTCTAAAACATGTGCTCCTAACAGTAGTAAGCTATGAAAAAAAAAAGGGGGGGGGAGAAGAAGGAAAGGTTTCTTTCTGTACCCCTTGCAGGGTGGGATTGATTTTTTTTTTGAGGGATCATGGCCTTTCATGTTTTTATCTTGTTAACAGGTCTTATTTTTGTTTGGAATATCAAACTGTAAGGGTAAGCAAGGAATGCCATTAACTTGGCTGCCTTGCTTTAAGGTTTGGGACTGACAGTTACATGCTCTTTTGCTAATTGCAGCTTTGAGTGGAGTTAGAATTTTTTATCATAACTGAGGACTGATTGCATCAGACTCTAGCTTACAAGCACAGCATTAACTTGCTTTTATCTAATTCACTCCATAGCTCACTACACCCCACTCTCACTCTGTATTTCACACTATTTCAGCTTCACCCAGTGTCCCTCTGTAGCCTCATGGAAGGGTTTCCATTCATCCTTCTCACTGTTCCTACTGTCTCTGTGCTTTATTGATATCTCTCCTCCCAGATGCTTCTCCTTCTACCTGCGTCTCAGAGTCCTCTCGCCTCCCTCCATGCTCGGCAGCAGCTCTCCAGCAGCCTGGGCAGAGACTGAGGCAGTATTTTGCAGCAAATGCTCAGTATGAACTAAGCTACCCAAGCTCTCACCTGACTACCCTGACTACTAGGAAAGGCAGTAGCCTGCAAACCCTTCCTCTCTTCCTCCTTCAGGCCCTTATATTTTCAACAAAATAATAGTCACTGGAAGAGGAAGCAACAGGAGGAGATAAACAAACCAATGCTGATTATCAAGAAATTTACTTAGAATACCTGAGTTATAGTTGCTGTTTCAGTTGATGTTTCATTATTTATTTAGAGTGGTAAATTGAAAGAGAAAAAAAATATAAAAAAAGAATGCCTTGGAGGCTGGTGGCCCATACACTTAAGAGTTAGGAGGTGTGTGTTTACTATCCCTCAGAGCAGAGTGGAGATCATACATCCACTTCCTACAGGACATTTACAGTAAGGGAGCCCCACTGGCATTACTTCTTTTATGACTGGACCTTGATACCAAGCTGCCCTTGTCCTGGGCTCTCTCCTCCTACACCCTGCAAAGTTCATGGGCTCCTGCCCTACCTCAGGCTCACTGAGGTGCAAGCCTTAAAGCTAAGTGGTCTAAACTTACTGTCAAACATCAGATTCCTCTCCATGACTCCCTTTCTCCACTATTTTTGGCTGCACATTCAGGTTTTGCCTTGCTCTATCCTTCAACCTCAGGGCCTGAGCCCATGGAAAAGTTGCCATGTTATCATGCAGACCATTTGCCGCCCAACAGCAGCACCGCAGTGCCTGCCTATCCGCACGTCCACCTGATGCAGTGACACATGAAAGGGCCATGGATTTCCAATGCTTCATTTTCCTTCTCCCCAGTCACTGTCAGCAAAGGCTCAACTGTTCTTCCCCCATAAAGCCTTTGCACACCTACGTGGCAGAAAACTGGGGACAAAACTGAATTCTTATTAATTAGTATAATTTGACCACCTGCTAGTGCAAAGTTCTGATTCCCACAAATTTTTTAGTATGTCAGAGCTGCCACCTGCACACAGGCACATCAGCCAGGAACAAAGCACACAGAACAGTTTTTCAAAGAAAAAGTTTAATTGAGGGATACTGAGTGACTGAGTTATTTGCTTCATCTTACATGGATAGCTAGTCCTCACAACAGCTATTTAGGCCCCATGCATGCCCTCTTCTCAACTGTGACTGCCCCTGTGCAACACATTTCTTTTCAAAGGCTGGCCGTCTGCTTGGCTTAACCGTTCGACCTTATAATGTAAAAAAAATCATTGCTAACATTAAAAGCCTTCCCCTGTTTAAACAGAGGTTTACGTGAGGAAACAGCTGTCCAGCCCCAAAGAGGATTGAAGCTTGTATGCCACTGGCATCTTTCCACAATTGGCATAAGAGGTCTAACGAAGACGAACCCCACATAACCATATTATTAACCATTAGGAAGAGAGCAGCTGCTTGCAAAATTCAACAGTTTTGTGGAATGTCACAGGGACTCAATTGAAACATTTAATCTTTGGAGGTTGTTACACTGCAAATTTTTCACTGAGTGCTGAGTTCAGTTTTTAGCCTGACAGCTGGAAAAGTGTGAAGCAGTTAATTAGTACCCCCTAATTCTTTCAACAGAGCACTTACTTTGAAAAAAAAATTAATAGTGGTGGATTTTTGTTTACCCAAATGTCCTGTCAGAATCAAAAAGCATTTGAGTGGCTACATGGGAGTGCTATGGTTTTAGTCTGCTGATGACAGAACAGAAATCATAGTACATGACCAATCTGAGATATTGTAAATCATTATGAGAAATAAGCACTGAGATGATGAATAGTACACAGCGACAGAGAAATTAAATAACTCTGAACATGGGGAAATTTATCATGAGTGAGGTCGGTTTCTGTATGTTTCATTAACGGCAAAACCTAAGTTAAAAATCAGTCTTTTGCTGAACACACCCTTTGTACTCAAATGAAGCCAAACATTCTCCCTAAGTTATGCCATATGGCCACATTTCTGTCTTCCTTCCGTTACCACTCCAAGATGCTTTCTTCCAGGAAATGGGGAACAGAACGTTAGAAGGGGGCAGCAGAACTTTCCAATAACTTATTTATTTGTCTATTGTGCATAATGTTGTCTTTCTGTTATACTTCCTACCATTCAAACTAAAGGTTTGCTAGAGCTGTGTATTGCTTCTTTTGGGTTTTTCAGGTTTTGAATGGTATTTTGTGATGTAGTAGGGGCAACAGCAGGGAGCTGCAATCCGAGCTAAGAGAGTCAGCAGTCCCATGCCCCTACACAGTTTGCTCATGACAAGCTGTGTTGCGGCCACATGCCTCCATGTTAGCAACAAATGCTTGGGAGAGTATATTCAAAACCAAATTAACCAAATTAAATCAATTAGTAAAGTCATTTCTTTAAAACTTCTTTAATATTTGTTCTCTGCAGTGTCATAGCATAAATAGCATTTAAAGATTGTCACAGGGAATCAAAACTCAGAAACATTCACTACAGATAAGAAATGGAAAGAAAGACAAAAGTGTCACCATTCAGGCAGCAAGCAAGATCACCAGAAGCCACACGAGAATGATGAATGTGACCGTTTGCTGTGAAGTCATCTATCTGTCCTGGACTCTTCTCTACTGTTTGTGTGATTGATATGAAATATCAGAATCCTTCCTACACAAACATGCAATTATGATGTGAAAATGACCGCTTTCCCTGTTTCACTGTTGAACAGAAGATGATCCCATTTTATTCTAATAGCCAAAGATCAAAATTAGTCTTAGGACACACAAAAAATGTGTTTTGAATGTTTTTAAGTTTTTTTCCCTCAGTTTTTTTCCCCTGTCTGAAGAAGCTTTTAAATTGTCACATAAATTTTACTTATTTAGACAGTAACCATGTCTTCTTGACATCTAATTCTGTCTCATAAATGTCCTTTAAAAGTAGCAATACATCAACATAATTAAAAAATAAAAGTTGAGATTTATAATCCCTCACTGCTAAAGGCATAACTTCACTTTCATATTGACTTTTCACTCTACAATAGCTTATCGTCTCCTAGCTTCTCCAGCTAACAGGAAATACGATTGCAATCTTTCCATTGTATTGCTGCAAACTGAGAATTCAATAGGCATTTTTAACTCACTGACCTTCCCATTGCAAACCAATCTCCTTACTGATCGTGGGACCACAGATTCAGGGCAAAGAAAGAGTTGGATTTGGTTGATTGTTTTTACTTTTCCTTACGTAAGTGAGCATTACGTAAGTGAAACTGAGGGACAGGAGAAATGTTGAAAGAAATAGTTTTGCTTGATGAAACACAAATTCAAGCAGATTCAAAAAAAAAAAAAAAAGAGATTATTTTTTGTTATCCCAGAGATTAATCTTCTTAATGAAGCACAAAGATTAAAGAAAAAAATTTCCAAGGACTATCATATTAAATGACCAGCAAATTCCAGGGCCAAATCCATCCAAATATAACTTCAGTGGAATAACGCTAGAGTTTGCTTTCATCACCTTGCTTTCACAGTCTAATTTCTCATTAAAAGTTCATGACATAATGAATGCACATCTTTTTTTTCTAAGAAGATAGTGTTATCATCTGACCACCTAAAGGAGGTACAACCAGCAATTACATCAAAGAAAGAAAGGCACCAAAAGGCACCAAAAGGCAATAAGAAATGAATGCCACAGGGTCTTGTTACTCTATTACTCCCCTCTTCCACCACCTTCCACCACTTTTCTATTCCAATGAATGCCCTTCTTTTTTCAGTAACATAGTTTTATATAGCAGCACAAAGTAATTGGTTACTGCAATCAATAATTACTATTCATCTCATTTCTGTAGATGGCCTTTGAGGCTCACTAACTCCTAAGCCAAAAACAGCTGACTTCACCCTCTTCCTGTGGATCACAAAGGAGGATTTCGGATTGGATTGATATAAAGCCATGCCGTTAGGCTTCTCCCATGGAAGTAGCACTGATGATGATGAGATCAAGGCAAGCAAGGGGCCTTTTTTGTGGCCACATCCCATACGTGCAGAGACATGATGGAGGGAAGTAGCCTGTGCTTTTGGAGATGTCAGGGCTGACCTGAAGAGCATTGCACATGCTGCCACAGAGCAGTGTGAAATCTTACTGCAAGGTAAGGGGCTCAGGAAGGTGGCTTGGACTAACGTCTATCGACTGCAAAAGCCACTTTCATGTAACTGTAATGAAAAAGAGCCTGGTCAATCCATTGTTTAAAGGCTGAGCAGAATGAGATAAGTGCAAAATCAAAAACCAGACTGCACTACCATTTTCCAGTACTTTAAAACCTGTATTTCTGATAGACCAAACTACACCACAGTTCAGTGTAAATGTACACCGAGGCCAGGTGCATTCCCATTGAATGCCACTGGAGCCCATTCATAGTCCACTTCAGAGAGGCATGCCTGCATTTCCCACAGCGAGCAGGACTGAAGGAAATAAGTCACTCACAAGAAGGCGGACAGATTTATTTCAGGGGGAAGGATGCTCTGGAAAGACAAAGTCAGTGGAGTGACTGCTGTGGATGGTCCAGACCTCCTCATGCAGAGCCCAGGGAGCCTAAGGCAATGCCGTAAAAGCTGGAGTCAGAAGGTACTATTCTTCAGTATGCAAAGTAAATGAGAAGGCATTTTGACAGGCAGGCAGCCCGAGACAATATGCACACTGACCGCAAAATACCTGCAGGATTGTGCTGCAGACAAATGGAAACGTTCAGTCCAGAATAGGGTGGACATCTGTGTCCCCAGGAAAAGGGCCCCGCTTAACTCAAGAACACCTTCTTAAAGACAATTTTAGCAACCAAGATAAATCTCCTGTTCAGTTAAAAAGATTCTTTGGAAAGTCTTGTCTCAGCGTACATTTGAATAATTTAGAGAACATGGGAATCTTATCCCTGAAAGATAATTCACCAATTTAAGTTAAGTAGATGCATTAAAACAAACCATACAGACATGCCAATTTAGTGAACCTCTTTATGGAAAAAAAAAAAAAAAAAGATTTGGTCTCTTTTTTTAATTATTAGTAGTTTTCTTTGCAAGCAAAAGAACAATTTACAATAAAAGCTAATTCTCATTCTAATGAAACTAATCAAACAACTCGTGAGCCTGCAAAGGTTTATCCATGTTTTTATCTGCAGTCTGTTGAGTAGTCCCAATGATTTAAGGGTAATTATTCATACTAAAGGGGTCACACAGATCACATCGGTATTTAAACTGCACCTAATGTATGTTGGCTAAAATACATACTAAGAAGAGCCAGATAAGATTCGTCTCCTTGCAAAAAAAAAAAAAATCAATATTGGAGGAGCAAACGAGGTAAAGATCAACAAGGAGAAATTTCAGGAGATCCTTTCCTAAGCCCTCATATATTGCTATAGAAGATCAAATATACATTTGTCTGTAAGGGAGCATGGGGATGGCTCTTTAATTGTACATCTGTTCCTAAATCATGCACCGTGACTACAGCTTACTTAACAGGAAATCAATGTTATCAAAAGACCTGGAGCTACTGCCTATGCTTGCAGGAAGGTGGGGTCCTCCATGATTTAGTATTTTTCATCTCTGGCACCTGTGACCATCATTTCCAAATTATGGTTCATAGGTTCACAGTAAGTTCTGTATCACTGGTACAAAAATTCATATCACCCACTGGAAAATAACAGGAAGTAATTTAGCTAGAAGGGTGAGAGCTGGTCCATAAGAACACAATCATGGTTTTTTGCTCCTGTACAAGGATAGTTAACAAGACAGTAAATAGCAGTGGTAAACACACCTGTAGCAAGACATATATGTGAATTTGCAAAAGAAAAACGTTGTCACCAGGTACACCCAGTCCTTCCCTTCCCCTGCCTTCCTCCCATCCTCACATATGCATTGTGCTTACCGTGCTCTTTCAAAACATTTACTCACCCTCACCACATGCTGAACTGAAGAACTTTTACAAGATTTGATTCTGTCAGTAAAACTCTTAGTCAACACAACAAATCCTCAAATACTCCAAAAATCATTTCTAAAGGATTTATATGGCTTTTGTGGTCAAGCTGTCAATTTGATTATTCTTTTAATATTTGGAAAGCATAGCTATAATGATTTCCAAATCTCACTCAGACTGAAATACTTTCAGATGCACATAAAACATTGACTTGGTTTGCTGTAAACTTATAGGACACACTTACACTCTAGGTAAGTAAGGGGCACAGCAAAGCTCATCCAGCTAAGCCTGCCTCCCTCCTGCCCAGATCAGGGAACTTACCAAAATGTCCCAAACTTCCTTTCCTCCCAGTATAAGCAGATTTCCTTCTAACTAACCGAGCTGCAGGGGCACAAGACAGCCCTCAGCCCTGCTCAGCAACACAGGGATGTGACCAGCATGCCCAGAACTATGGGGAGCCCCCAAGACTGCACCTCCCACCTGACAGGAACAGCTGTGGAGAACCACATGAAGAGGAGGGAGGGAAGGAGAGAGAGAAATAAAAAGAAAATTCTGTTCTTTGGATGAAAAGTCTAGCTGGCTACAGGTAAGACCCAGGATTCTGCTCTGCCTTTTCTGGTTTAAAAAGCCACCTGCAATATTTTGGGGTCTATAAAATATTTCTGAACACTTATAAGTAGAATTGCTGATGTTGTATCTGTTGCAACAGGAAAGACTAGCACCCCTGCCCACAAACTTGCACCTTTCCTGATGCAGGAGAGGATACCCAAGGAGCACACACTCCTTATACACTTGACATGTGGTGTGTCAGCTGTCACAGTTGTGTTATTAGTGCCATTTTAATGTTCGCAGTCTCAGCCATAGTGATTCAGCTTATGGCTTTATGATGCATTTCTCTGAAAGAGGTGAGGGGTGGGACATGAAAACTGTTTTATCTCTGTGTGTTTTGTGACACCAAGTAGGGAAGAAAAGCCATGTGTCTGGTCTTGAAAACACAGTAAAATTGGCCCACGGGTGCTATTAAAGCTGAGATTAGTTCAGAAATCCAGTGATCCACACCCTCCCCCCCATGGCAATTAGGACTGTCCTGATGTCCCATTAAGCTTCCTGTTCTCTATGTGGGTGGGAGAAAAAATATTCATGTAATGAACGTACGTATCTGCTCTTCAAGGAAATAAAAATTAATTTGGATTAGGAGAAAAAATATTCTGTTTGTCCTTATTCTTACCTTCCCTGCATGGGGACAGGACTGAAATCTTTCCCCAGAGCAATGCAGCCATCCTCCCCTATTGCTGTTTTTTCACACAGGGTCTGTGGCTCTCCGAGATTCGCTACCATGCCATGATACTCTTTTAATAGCCGCAGCTCATTGCAACTTCTGGTCATGGGTTTGGCTGCCACCTTTGGAGATAAACTGGTTTGATGTAAAGATGTCTGATTCAGTTCCATCTCTTGTTGTCTAGAAATTGTACTGTCATTTTTGTTATCCAAGTACATCTGTCCCTGGGGGGTGGTCTCCTAAAGAAAGTGAAAACAAATATATTAGGACTAAATTGAATTGACTCAATGTTTGCTTCAGTATAAGCATGTTAAAAATGCCAAGCAGAAGATTTTTTGTGCACCTTTGGATATTTCTCTTGTTCGTTTATTTCCACCAGGAATAATTCCAGTGTTTTAAACATCTTTGCAACTTCAAAATTAGCCATTATAAGAAGCATTGAAATACATAAAGAGATGGGTCGTCTTCTTTTTCCATGTCTACTATGATTTTCTCCCACAAATTTCCCAGCAACTTGCACTGGCCTATCCCACAGAATAAGCCAAAACCATGTCCGCAGCAGAGGCACAGGAGCCACTGGTGTGAAACATCTTCCCAGCTTATAACAGCACTGCTTCACCATCATGACACCGATTTTCTCCGGCAGCGCCGCCGAAGCCACCGCTTTCCTCCCAGCCCTCGGGCTCCCTTGGAAAGCCCTGTCATGCTGAAGCTCTGCCACAGCTGATGGCCCCTCGTTAAGCAGAGCAGGTACTCAAGTTTTATGAAGACAACGTGCCATTTCAGCAGTTGCCAGAGGCATTTATGAAATGTGAATCAAACCTTGATGAAAATTAGGTTCTATTATATGATTATTAACAGTGATTATAATAAAACTTAGTGCATAATAGTCAAAAAGCTTTTATGCTCTTATCATTAAAATTCATCATGAAAAGTTATAAAAAACACTTCAGAATCCGACAAAGTGCACAAATCAGACACAAAGACTGAGTTAAAGATCAGCCTGTCTTAAATGCATGCTGTGGAGTTTAATCACGGGAATATTTCAGTGTAAAGTGCCAAAGCCACCGCAGAGGACAGCAACAGCTCAGGAAACAGGCCCGTCAGCCTCCGATATCCCTGCGGCAGGGGAGAGCAGCCTTGTCGGAGCACACACCTGCTCCTCCCTGCAGAGATCTCAGCACAGGACACCCAGGTAGACCTGCAGAGCTATGGGCAAAAATAGCACAGTAATAGGGAATAGGGTCTGCTTTGGTCCCAGTAGGAGAAATCACTAGAAACAGAAACAACAAAAAGCTAACGATGATTTTGTGCAGCTTTGAGCTCTCATGGCCTTGCAGGCTAGAAGGAAATAGAGGGTCCTGAGGAAAAAGACTGGACACACAAGTCACCACAAATGCAGGTCTTGGCTCCAAGCAAAGGCGTGCTTGCTAGCCAAATCTAAATCAGAATTTCCCCAGGTGGCATTTCCTTCCCCAGTCCTGCATTTCTTTTTCTTTCTATTCCCAGTGCCCTTAGTTCTCATATCCTGATCTTCTTCACCTGTCCTTACAAGCAGATTGACAAACTTGACTCTTCCCATCATTACACAATAGCTGGATGTATTGGTTTTATGTGGCAAGGTTTTGGTAGCGGGGGGGGTTACAGGGGTGGCTCCTGTCAGAAGCTGCTGGAAGCTTCCCCTGTGTTCGAGAGAGAGCGAGCCCATACCAGCCGGCTCTAAGACGGACCCGCCGCCGGCCAAGGCCGAGCCAATCAGTGATAGTGGTAACACCTCTGTGATAACATTTTTAAGAAGGAAAAAAAGTTGGGAGAGTGAGAAACAGCCGCTGGAGAGAGGAGTGAGAACACGTAAGAGAAACAAGCCTGCGGACACCAAGGTCAGTGAAGAAGGAGGGGGAGGAGGTGCTCCAGGCGCCGGAGCGAAGATTCCCCTGCAGCCCGTGGGGAAGACCATGGTGAGGCAGGCTGTCCCCCTGCAGCCCAGGGAGGTCCACAGTGGAGCAGATCTCCACCTGCAGCCCGTGGAGGACCCCACGCCGGAGCAGGTGGGTTCCCGAAGGAGGCTGTGACCCCGTGGGAACTCCGCGCTGGAGCAGGCTCCTGGCAGGACCTGCGGATCTGTGGAGAGAGGAGCCCACGGAGCAGGTTTTCTGGCAGGACTTGTGACCCCGTGGGGGACCCGCACTGGAGCAGTGTGCTCCTGAAGGACTGCACACCGTGGAAAGGACCCACGCTGGAGCAGTTCGTGAAGAACTGCAGCCCGTGGGAATGGCCCACGTTGGAGAAAGTTCGTGGAGGACTGGCTCCCGTGGGTGGGACCCCACGCTGGAGCAGGGGAAGAGTGTGATGAGCCCTCCCCCTGAGGAGGTGAAGCGGCAGAAAATAACGTGTGATGACCGTAAACCCCATCCCTGTCCCCCTTGTGCCGCTGGGGGGGCTTGGTGGAGAAATCCGGGAGTGAAGTTGTGCCCGGGAAGAAGGGAGGGGTGGAGGGAAGGTGTTCTGAGATTTCGTTTTATTTCTCATTTACCTTACTCTGGTTGATTTGTAATAAATTGAGCTAATTTTCCCTAAGCTGAGTCTGTTTTGCCCGTGACGGTAATTAGTGAATGATCTCTCCTGTCCTTATCTCAACCCACAAGTTTTTTGTTATATTTTTCTCTCCCCTGTCCAGCTGAGGATGGGGGAGTGATAGAACGGCTTTGGTGGGCACCTGGCGTCCAGCCAGGGTCAACCCATCACACTGGAGTACTGCATCCAGTCCTGGTCCCCACCATTCAAAAAAGATGCAGACAGACTGGAGGGAGTCTAAAGGAGAGCCACAAAAGTAATCGAAGGGTTGAAGAATCTGCCCTATGAGAAAAGGCTGAAGGAGTTACGTCTTTTCTCCCTGGGGAAGAGAAGGCTCAGGGGGACCTCACTGCAGTATTCCAGTACTTAAAGGGTGGCTACAAAGAGAGCAGGCTCTCTCTTCACAAGGAGCCACATGGAGAAGACAAGGGGCAATGGGTACAAGTTGCACAACGATAGGTTTCATCTCGATATAAGAAATAAATTTTTTATAGTGAGAGTCACTGGAACAACCTCCCCAGGGACGTGGTAGAGTCCCCATCGCTGGAGGTTTTCAAGACGTGACTGGACAGGGTGCCAGATAATCTCATCTAGGCTCCCTTTCCCACAAAAGGTTGCACCAGATCATCTTTCGAGGTCCCTTCCAACCTGAGCTGTTCTATGAGTCTATGAGTAGCAGCTTGGAAAACATCAACCTAAATAAGCCTTTGCTTACTTGTTCTTTCTTGGTTTTCTTGAAAGGAAGAAAAAAAGAAAAGGAAGGTAGAGAGATTGTGGTGAATTACTGAAAGAAAGAAGATGGCAGCTATTGGCTTCACAGGGCTCCCATTTTTAGACATGGCTGACATACATCAAAAAACACTGAAGACACTTCAATTTTCAGTGGATAACACCTCTCCCCTAGATATTTCCATAGAGGGACAAGCCCTTTCATCACCTGGTGTAAGGAGCACAAGCATGGCTGATGTAACACCAAACACACTGTCATTGAGCTGGTCCAGGGCTTCTCCACGGCCTTGAAAGCACTGAATTTTGGTGATCCAAGGCAAAATCCTGAGCGAAAGTCCTGGAAAGCTAGGCTTGCCACTCCTGCACTGTGGGATCTGAGGCTGGAGGTGTTGGGAGGGCCAACGCACACGACACAGGGCCCACCACTGCCCCACCAACATCTTCTTGTCACCTCTGGTAGCCTGCTGCCCTACCAGGCAGCCAGGTTTGCCTGTTCTAAAATCCCAAACTGCCTTCCTTCCTAATAAATAACTTTGAAATGCGTATTTCCAACTCCGAGTGCAACAGATAATTGCTCTTGTCTTCAATCTCATTTTATATGTTTACATACTGGTTTTATTAAGACACTCTCTAAATCATAATTGAGATATCTGCTCATTTATTCCATTTTTCATGACATTTGGTTTGCCTGAGTGCCTGCTGTGAAAATACACAGATTTTTAAATGATATCAGGCTGTGGAAACATGAACAGTAAACCTACAGCAACTCAGGCTGTACTAGTTTTTAAAACATGAGAACCTGAATACAATCTCTAAAATTGATCCTGTCGCACCCCGAAAGTGGGAAATTTTTATTTTGAGGTGAGTAAGGACTAAATTAGCCAAGCTTTCATATGTACACAACATTAGCATGAAAGACATTTATTTTCAGAATTAACATCAGTGAAAAAATAAAAGGATGCCAAGGACAAGAAGCTTGAGAGAAAATACAATGCCTGGATACAAAACTATAAACCACATTATTGCACATACACAAAAGCTTTGCAAAAAAATAAAATAATACAGCATCATTTTGCCACAAGAGACAAGTTTGACTGTGATTACCTACGTAGCTAAAACATTGCTAAGGCAACTATCACCATGGTATCTAAGCTTCTAAGACATCGGTACATTTACCATTCAAGAAATTCTCAAATGATCACATTTCTCTCTAGTTACAGAACTTTTCTTCACTTTTATTCCTTTTTCTGATCTTGCAATGCCTCCATCAGGAATGGGACATAGGTGAGATGTTATGATGTGAAGGTGAGAAGAGATTTTAGCCAAGGGAAGTTCATTTTGGGTTCATCTCTCTGGAGCCATGTACCAGCAAGGGATTTTTAGCTGATTTTAGAATTTTAGAAATTGATCCAGCAACCACCCATCTGGAGTTTAACTATAAAAGGGCTAATACAGTATTTAAGCCATGTTTCTTATCCCTTTTCATGCTTTCATCCCAGTACAAGCAGTTGAACATCCACTTTTAAAGTACTAGTACAGAATTCTTTTGTTTTCAACTTTTCAGGTGCTAATAAGATCAACAGGGTACGTTATTTTATTTAAGAGGCTTTGCGTAGCCTGCTTTTTGGTTGCAAAACAAAATGCTGGAGGCAAATGATGTAGCTGGTAATACATCATCATTTAAAACTTTATTCTCCTGGGTATCAATAAGCACAACATAGCATTTTTGCAATCAAAAAATGAAGCAGAATTTAATCTCAGGGGCCATGAGACTACGAAATATCACAACTGCTCCAGGTAATGCCCAGAAATAGCATGTTTCCTGTCTGGCACATCTTATTATCCATCAAAGCCTTTCTCCCACCAAGACTGGAAAAAAACATTACCTCTGCACTAAGTCACCTTCCCATTATCAGGCAGAAACCAAAATTCTAAAAAATAACTAGCTGAAGAGGGAGGGTGAGGTGCTGCTGAGGGGAGTGTGCCCGCATGTCTACCTTACCCAGAGGAAGGAGAACATGGCTCTTGAAGCAGCACTCACGCTCAGCCCCCAGAGCTTGCATCTGCCTGGGAGCCTCTCTCCCAAGGAAATTTCAAGCCAAATCTCACCTGCCTGGGAAGTGTCTTTATAGCATCTGAGACTAAATACACCTGTGTCCTGCTCCAACTGCTCTGTCAGCGTGCCCCTGTGCCAGGAGCACTGCAGAGGCCACACATTTGAGCTGCTGCGAGGAACCTCCTGCAGCCTCACACTGGCAGAGTATGCCAAGGCAGACGTGCCACCGAGGCACCTTTCTATATATGCACCTCCCTCCAGTGAGGAGTTTGGGCATGGCTGGTGACAGGGTGCCCGGAGGAAGTTCAGGGGATGGGCATGGTGCTGCTGCTGATGGTCATCATGGAGAGGGCTGCCCAGGGGACAGGCTTATTGTACAGAGGTGATTCAAACAGCTTAAGAGGGGAGACCATTTGCAGGCCACAAGACAAAAGAAAAGTAATGTTGTGAAGAAACCACTCGCAGGCCAGCAGACAAAAGAAAAAAAACCACAAACCTTTGTGTTATTTTCCTTTTTAAAGTGCAGCCCCACAGCCGGTTGCATCACTGCAACTCTCTGGGCAGCAAATCACAGCACAGGAGCAAAAGCACGGAGCCCAGGTGGGACCTCCTTGCAGAAAGAAGAAATATCGTCTAACTGCACCCCAAGAAAGCACAAAACCGTCAGGCTGCACTAAGTAAAGCTGCTGAGAAGTGAGTATGGCAAGTAAACACGACAGAGCAGATGCAAGAGAGAGAGAAAACAGTGTCGACACAATGTGGCGATGCTTTTTAAGACCATGCTGCCAGCAAAAGATGGAAGGAAGAGCCTGTCTTTCCTGGGTCGCCTCTCGCTGCCCGCACCCCGCAGGCATCCCGCATAGGCGGGCACAGGCTGACCCCTGCTGGCAGCCTCACGGCCGGCCACTAACGGCGTTTCCCCGGGAAAAAAAAAACCCAAACCAACCCGCTTAGAGAGTCCCGTTTTTAAAGCCGGGTGTCAGAGGAGAGTCCGCCAGCCCGGGAGCAAGCGCGTACAGTGTGCGGTACGGGGGGGGCTGGGGAGCTGCCCGGAGGGGGACCTGGCCATCACCGTGTCCCCCCGGCAGGTCCTGCTGCCGCATTCACCTACTTGTACGTGAATAAAACATCCGTAATTAATCAGCAGAAACTGTTTCTGCACACGCGGGAATGGTCAGATAGGGCAGTCCTTGGCGCACAGTTGCGCTAGGAAGTGGTTTGTATGTGTCTTAAGGTAATCAATACTAGTGGGTCGTGCACAGGCTACCGTGGTCGGGCAGGCTGGATTTTTAAGAATTTGCCAGAAAAAAACAGTTTAGGGAGTTCAACTGAAGGTGGCATTGACACAGAGACACTCGTCATCATCCAGGCAGTAAGTGATCATCCAGTTTGAGGATTCATTTCCCCATGTAAGCATTACCCTATGCAAAAGATCCCCATAAATTAGGACTTTTTTTAAAGAAAACACTCTGTCCCTGAATGTCGATGTGCCAATGACCTGCTCTGGCTCAGTGTTAAGTTTAAAGAGTTGGTTTGGGGAGCCTTTTAGAAGGCACCTTTGCTGAAGGAAGAATGTAAGTGAAGAGCTATCAGCTTAGTCATTAGGAGCAGACAGCACTGCAGGCACAACACAATCAAACAAGCCAGCTACCAAAAAAAAAAAAGAAATCCAGCTGAAACAGCCATTTCCTTTTTCCTTTCTTACTGCATCTGTCAAAGAGGTCAATACAAAGCCCATTCAAATGAACAGACAGACTTTTAAAGTGTCTCATCGGATACAGATAACTAAGCTGCAATACATTGTAAGGTTAGCCTCCCCCTTACCACCACCTTTACATTCTGGGTCCCTGTAGAGCCCATGGAGAGAGACAGGCACTGACCACCAGGCCCCCATCCCCCTCGTGCTGCAGTGGACCCCTGAGACAGGATTTCAGACCATGCTTTAGAAGTGCCTCTACCTCTCCCTGAGTACCAAGGGACCTAGGACTGAGGGAGATGCATGTTGTAAAGAGAACTCAGCTGCAGTGAGTTAATTTCCAGCAAATGCCACTAGCTTCACATCAGGGACTGGAGTCACTGGGAACATGAAGCCTGCAGCACCAAGTTATGGAGACCAACTCTGGGGACTGGTCATTTGAAGACTTAATGCTGTCACATCACTGAACCAGTGCATACACTGAACTAGATTTGTTGCTGGTAAGCTGAGCAAGTAAAGGGGGATGGAGAGTGAACGGCAATGTTAACACAACAAACCACGAAACAAGGTATTCAGCCAATGCTATTCAAGTGTGATAGTTGTGTCATCTGTGCACAGGGCCTGTGAGGTACCCTCATTGGAACCAAAATCGTGCCCACATCTTGGACAAACAGGAGAGAAAAGCAGCTAAGTACTAAGCAGCTAAATACTATCTAAGTTTATGAGCCCAGAGATTCATGGGGCTGTGCTAGAACTAGGCTGTCTTAGAAGGAAAATGGTGTAACTTTGAAATAGACTTTTTTGGATTTAGGTCTTACTTTGGGAAAAAAAGAAAAAGACCCTAGAAGACATTTGCAAAATACAGCTGGAGACCATTCAGTGTGTGCAGCTTGCTCTGCTTAAAAGATGCTGAGAAACCAGGCAGGTATGAAAGGAAAAACAGTCTCCTTCCTGTCGTGACCCAAGTGTAAACCCAGAGAGGGGTTTTCTTCTCTCATTAAGCTGTGAGAGTTGCTTTTTATGTCATAAAGTTATTGTTTCTGCGTTCTCTTAAAAATGCGATCAACAGTGAATGCCATGTCTCAAGAAAGCTAAATAGCCTGCTGAGATGCCCAAGGCCTTTCACGGCACCTCTGTGGAGGAACGTGAGATGATTCACACCGATGAGTAAAACTCCAGCTCTATAGCCTTGCTAGAGGACTTTCGAGAGCTTGGTACTTCTCTTTTGCACTTTCATAACCTATTGTTATGTGGTCAAGGGAAGACAAAGAGATTGCGCTTTCTCAGATCAAGTTGAAGAGCTTCTGTGGGTAACTGCTGAGGTCTCGAGGTAGAGACAGGCAAGAAACACCCAGCCCTGCAGCCCCTGCGAGGGTCTTGGGTCCCCCCAGCTGCTGTAAGTGAAGGCAGCACAGAGTGACAAGAACCCAGGCAGGAAAGGCTGTTAGGAAAGAGTATTCTGCAATCTTAAGTGTCTTCCAATAGGTCTTTATTGATTATTACAGATTGGTGATATTGTTATTTTTACTTTGGGTTCTTTATCCTTCAGACATGTCAGACTAAGCATATAGCAGTGCTCTATCCTGTTATTTGGTGCACATAAAGGAAGGGGTTGATTAGTTGAGACTATATTTTGAAATCATTAAAATAAGCCTGGTTAGTTTCAGCTCTGTTTCAGAAAAAAAGAAAACTCAGGTTGCCAAGTGGAAAAGGAATACCTATATCAGGGGTTGGTTTTTTATTAGTTTTATGCCCATACTCTACTAACAAATGTTACAAGTTCTTAACAAATTATTCTACAGACTTTCAAGCTGAACACCAACTCCCTAAAACAAAGTGTAGGAAAAAATGTATTATTGCCCCCTGAATGACATGTCTAGATGATTGTTATTCCCACAATGTCAATCGTTCTTATGTCTAACTTGATAAACTGCAGGTGCTTGAGACTGCTGCAGCAGCTAGAATACTGATACGCAATAAACGTTCATGTCACATCTCTCCTGTCCGCTGTTAGCCTAAATTTACTTCATAGAAAAGATGATGATAAGGAGTCTCTTTGCACAAAGGAATTAGAGCCTCCATATGCCTTGGCAGCTGTACCATGGAAAAAAGATAATACCAACAGGTGCAGAAGAGCAGAGTTCATGATATTGTTGGTTTCTCCCTTAATCCAAACACGCAACAAAGCAGAATAAAATAGGTCTTTTTCTTACAGGACCCAAGTGCAAATAAAGGTAGCAGTGAGATAAATGTGCAGGTTTTAGCTGCTATCTTTGTCCTAGTATTATTAGACTTCAGTTTGGTTTGTGAAATGCCCTTTGGTACAGCAACTATTTCAACTGGCAAACAAAGCAGCATACTACATATGTCTATATTTTTCAAAATGAATGTAAAGTTTTCATAGCCTGCTAATATGGCTGGAATTTCTACTTCACTGCAGGCAAAAATAACTGCTACATGATTTGTTGACACTGGCGATAATACATCCAAGGTAATTAAAACAAAGAGGAGACACTAAGGGAGCTAGTTAAGTATTTTGTATAGATCCATTTCCATATTCAGTTCTCAAAAAAGTTGGATTTTTTGTTTACTTTTAAAAAATTATTTTTATTTATTTTAAAAATTGATTCCTTCCTGTACTAAATAGTTTCATGGCTAAATTCAGAAATTAATCATCACCACAGGACAAAACTATTTCCTGTTTTACAAAGCAATGAATGTAAAAACAATACTCTTCTGAGACAGTCATGACAAACAGCAAAGCATTCCAGGAGCCAGACAGTGACCCTGTAAATGGATGTAGCTGTACTGATTTCAGGCATTGTTAGTACTTATTCTTCTTTCCAGACAGCCGAAGGGATTTGATTCTGTTCCTATCGAAATTTTGCTTTGATTTTAGCTGGGACAGGGTCAGACTTGATTGAGCTAATAAGCCTCAGTTTGGATTAGAAATTTCAGTGCTATTCTAATAACCTGCTCTGGTATGAATTAAAAATTGACCAAGCCTACACTGAGTAAGCAAGTGTGAAAATGAAAACAGACATATTTAGAACTTTCTTTTTTGGATTTGGGCACTCTATTAGGACCCTACTGCTCTACACAGCTTTTTACCTGCCTCATGTTGTGAATGAGCCTGCTTTTACATACATTCATATTTCTTAGATGCAAACAATCATGAACTAGAAGGAAACACAGCATCTTCAATGAAAACCGGTGTTTCTGTGCTGTTGATGGCACTGGTTCACGTTACAGTCCTGACAAATTCATTAACTTCTCTCTCAGCTTTAAAGCATTTTTACAAAACCAAGAGGCTGAAAGCACATGCTATGGGATGTAGACTTGTGAAGCTGGCAGCTTTCTGGAGTGTTAAAGCTTATGAAAATCCAAATCCAAGCTAAAATGTATGGAATGTGAGCCTCGCCTCGGGGCTTTATCCAAAATGCACTGAGGCTAGTGAGAGTCCTTCCACTGACTTCACTGGGCTTTGGATCAAGCCCTTCAAAGATGTAAAACAGGCTTGAAATGCTTAGCTTGTGAGAGATATTTAGTTACAAAAAGAAGTTGCCCAAATCTGTGACTCCGAGGGGAAGGCAGGCTGAATGATGCAATCTCAAGGCCAGAAGGTCAAAATTACACAGGGAAACTGCACCCTCCATGCTGGTGAGTTGGCAGCACGGGTAGAGGAAAGGCCGTATGGGAAGGACACCAGATCAGCCCCAGTCCACAGCAGAAGAGGAGGTCTATGAATAGCAATGCTGAGGCTGGTGCCTTTCCATTTTCTGGCACTGCTTCCTGCTGACCACAGTGTTTCCTCCTCCCTCACCCATGGGAGACACTTTTTTCGTATTGGTGCCAATGTGATTGTGAATGATTTTATTTAGGTATCCCTGGGAACAAGATATTTCAAATATAGCACAGAAACAGAGCTTTCCTACCACACTAAAAAGGAAGAGCAAGAAAATCTCCAAAATGATCAAGCAACTTAAATGTTCCAGCAACTAAGGATTGCTTTAAGCATTTAAGAGGAGGGCTGAAGCCATAGCCTAGCAGCTGCCACAGAACTGGAGACAAGAGACGTGATTTTGTTCCCTGTTTTACTATGCGTTTAAGTTTGTCTCAGGGCTAAGGTCGGCTAAACAACATTTGTCCAGAAGGTTTCATTCAGCAAAGCTGTAGATTGTTTTGGTATTTTGAGGAAGTATGTTACAGTAGTAACAGTAACAGCCTCTGCTCATCAAAATGTTTGGCCTGTGTGTGAGAGAGCACCTGAGTGTGTTTCCCTGAAAGGGCAAATGAGGGTGGCCTCTCTGTTCAGATTATCTTAAGCAAACGGCCCCGATGAGTGATAGTGCTTGTTGGCACTCACGGAAGACAATGCGTTCCTGGGCAGAAAGTTCACTGCACAGAAGAGTCATTAGCGAGCCCTTCTGTGAATCCCTCCAAGTCTCCAGAAGGTCTGCAGCAAGAATGCATTTCTGAAGCAGCTGCTTAAAGATCTGAGGGAAACTTGGCTGGAAGAATAGCCACATGATCCTCCAGTCCCTCGAGTATTTTTGGCTTTCAGACGCTAAGTCCAACGTGACATGACAGCCTTACACAACCAAAACCTCACCATTGACTGACAGAGCAATGTGACATCATGACAGTTAGAGGGGGGGAGGAAGACGTGCACCCACCTTTCCCTTTCTTTCGTTATTCTCATTCGAAGTTTTTCAGCCTGTAACAGCTCAGATGGAAGTGAAAACGTCCCGCAGTGACTCTGGCTGTCAGTGTAGGGCAGCACACTGGCTGCGAGCGAGCTGCCCTGAGCATGCATGAGCACTGTGATCACCTTATGTCAGGGCAGACCCACGGGCACAGCCAGCTCCGAGCTTTCGAAAAGTTCAGTTGAGTTTGTTTCATCTCTAGCCCTAGTCCTCCATCATCATACTATCCCTTTAAAAATCTCTATTGAAAAATAGGCACTGAAAAATATAATTTGCAGGTCATAGAGCTCAACAGAGGGCTGGAAGAAACCAAGAAACAAGTCACATTGCTGTGTGACATTTAGCTCCACTCTGCTCTTGGTTCCTATCCTTATATGCTGGAGATGACACCCTATTCCCACTGTGGGACACAGGTACAAATAAGAAGGGGAAAGGAGACAAAACTGTTGGGCCTGACACTCACACTAATGACTCTTCTCCCTACCATAAAGCTAGAGCAAGATACATTTGCACTTACTCTAAATCCTATTTTCACTGTCAAAGCAGTGTAAATGAGTGCTAGGGTTGGTGCGAATAAGGACTATTATCTTCAAAAAGATAATTTGACTTATCTAAACTTTGCAGCAATTTCATTGGAATACAGAATCTTCTTTACCCCAATACAATTAGGAAATCTCACCCTAGCAGTCTTAAGAAAGTGGAAGACAATGACTAGATAATTTAGTGCATCCCAAAGTCTTTAATTAAACAATGGATTGTACATCAGGAGACATGTTATTCAAAGATATGTATGAGTTTCACATCAAACTGCAGACATTTGTTTCTTTTGTTTCGTACAAGATAATTGCTAGATTATGGATAATTGTTAGGTAAAATAGTCGTCTTTTCATTTATCAGAGTTCACAAAAGTTACCTCACAGCAGAAATAGTTCTAAGTTAACACAGCAACAAAAATTTCTAAATTATTCACTTTCTCTGACATCCAAGTAGTCTGTATTTTAAAGCTAAATATCAGTTACTTGAAAGTAAATCAAGTCTCTCTGATGCTCAGAGTTGTAGCTCAACTAATTTATTGCATAGAAAAGTCGAAAAAGATTTATGTTTATTCCATTCAACTTTTTTGAAAGTGTTCATGAATTGCATTGCATTCAATAGGTTAAACGTTTTTTTCTGATTTATGGGACTTTAAAGCAGTCTGTGGGTAGAAGCAGAATAATCTATTTACAAAAAAAAATAATTAGTTTCTCCTCTGTTTCATTAAAGCCAAAAAGTTGGACATCTGGGCTGATTTCTAGAGCAGAGAATAAGTGGCTAAACAAAAACAACTCACATGAAGAGGGCAAAAGGTGTCTCTAATCTGTGAATAACTGATAAACATACATAAAGCAGTTATAAAAGAACACATAACTTTATTCCTTTCAAAACATAAGGAAAAACAGTAACAGCAGCTTAGCCCAAATATTGCTGGAACTGGTGTGAGAAGTTTCCTTTAGAAAATACAGACACCTTTAGCTTAGGGTTATATGCCCCCAAATTATCGAGATACCTTTTGCTTAAATTTTTATGATTACAAGCTCTTTTTAAGGCAGTCACCTGAGCCCGTTCAGAGCAAGCATCTCTGCAAACAGACCTATGCAATTAATAGGCCTACGAACAAGGAATGCAGTCTATTTACAGAAAATGAACCTGTATAGCAAGGAGCCATGGCCCTGCAAAATGCTCCAGCATTTAACAGACAAAGCAAGCCTACCATCTCCTGCACCATGTAGCAAAATGGACAAATGTAATCCTTGAAGGTAAATCCAAATAGCGGGTAAGAATTGAGATTGTTGTTTTCCCTCCATGTAAGAACTTGTTACCCACCAAGTGCTGGGTACAGTGCTGGGGCTCCCCTTTTGGAAAGTAATTCGGAAGAAGAGAAGCAGTGCAGAAAAAAACTCAATTAAAATAATTCAAGGGCTGGAGAAATGCCTTACCATGAGAGGGACCAAAGGTATTCAATCTGTCCCATTTTTCAAAAAAAAAGATGGATGACTCAGTTACTAGGCCACCTTCACAGAGAGAAAATATCTGGTACTAAAAGGCTCTTGAACTTAGTGGACAAGGCATCACACAAACTGATGGCTGGAAGCTGAAGCCAGATAAATTCAAATGTGAAATACAGCACAATTTTTATGACTTTTTTTTAAGTTGTCACATTGATTAACTACTGAAACAAACTACTGAGGACAGCAGCCTGCCAATGTCTTCTCAACTAGAGTTATCACTGGGCCATCTGCTTAGACAAGTCGTGCTGCTCAGTCCAGGGCTTGGAAAACTGGCTGAAATGTGCAAATCTGCGATAAAAATGTGAGAGTTGGAGTCGAGAGCTCCCCTTGAGCCCCAAATGCTATGAAAGTCTGGCTGTACAAATTTCTTTTTAGTCCATGATCTCAAAAAAATTGGGGGTTAATTTTCCAGCTCAGGAAATAAATCAGTGTCAGTATCAACTGGAATTTGGTTTTCAGACCTTGGCTTTGCAGATCTTCGATAACGACCAGGGAAAACAGAAATGGTTATCACAGTAGAAAAAGTTGTTTCAAAAATCCTCAGTAATCTGTTCCTTTTGGACCTATAAAACCTTTCAGAGGCTTAGGCAAAAAAAAAGCATCTAGTTATTGAGATTTTTTTGTACATTTTCATGCTTAAAAAGCAATGCTTCTGCCAGCAATTTTCATTGAACACTGTTATTTATAGAGCCACTTCAGCAATGAAATAGGAAGCTGTAATCATACTCTACATGCTTTGGCAGCCCTTGACATGGGCAGGATGTCTGAGAGTACTGTATTCAGACTATCTTTTTTTCCTTTCTTAATAATAATAAAAAAAGATAATAAAAATCTGTCTTCAGAGCTTCCGTGTAAAGGGGAGAACTCATTACCTGAGAGACACACAAAATGCAAAGAGCTCATTATGTTTTTGCAGTGAAGATACCAAGTTTAGCCAGACATTGTATTTTTATTGGATTTTTCAGCAGTAGAAACAGAAGACTCTCAAAATGAACCCTCTGAGGGAGGAGAGGAGTGACTCTGCTCTTTCCCTTTGAGGCCCTGTAGCCAATGGGACATCTCCAGGCCTTTGTTCCTCAGGACTCCAGCCCGGGTGGAGCCTCTCATTCACCCACCCTGTAGAGGAGGAAGCTGATGATGATGAGTGCTGGTGCCTGCAGCCTCCCGTCCCAGCCCCAAGCTGCTGAACCCACAGAAATGCCTTCCAAAAGGCCATGCCAGAGTGGGGCTTAGTTACGTGCCCACACAGTTAGGGGCTTAGTTAGAGTCAGCCCAACTCTTGTTTCAAACCTGAAATACCTCAGCCCCTACTTCTCCTTGGGAAGCTGCTAAGAGGGACCCTTGTGCCCAAGGGGAGCTCGGTGGTGCCAGTGGGACCCACAGTCACTAGTGCTCGGGCAGCTGCACTGCCAGGAAGGCAGCCTCGCTTGCCCAGGAGGGCTCCTGCCCCTCGGCGCCCACGCGTGCACACGTGCTCTCCTGCAGCACAAGCAGGGACTGTCCAACAGCCTTGCGGAGGATGTCACTGACTCATGCTGTTGTGTTAACTCACTGCATGGCCTAATAAGGGATTCTGGAAAATGAACGTAGAGTGGCTTTTCTTCCTTTTAACACTCAGAATACAGGTAAAAATCTCACAGCAAGCTGCTTTCTCACATAACTAGGTGATACACACCATAGAATAATTCATGTTGGAAAGGACCTGTGGAGGTCTTCTAGTCCAAATGCTGCCCCGAACCAAGGCTAATGCCAAACTGAATACTGGTTGCTCAGGGCCTTGTCCAGCCAGATTTTGAATATTTCCCAGGGTGGAGATTCCTCAGCCTCCCTCTGCCTGCTGCAGTGCTAACCCACTCTCAGCATGAGGAAAGAATTCCTTACATGCAAGCAGGATTTTTCTTACTGTAGCTTGTGTCTGTCACCTCTTGTCTTTTACCACACACCTTTGACAAGAGCCTTGCTCCGTCTCCTCTATAACTGCCACTGATTGTTGAAGACAACACTAAGATCCCCTCAAAGCCTTCTCTTTTCTAGGATCTCTCAACAGAGGCAGAGATCATAAACTCAAAACCCTGCACATCGCATTTCGTATCCCTGATACCCGCATGAGAAGTGAGCATCAACTGGCACATGCAGCCTGAGGAAGCAAGGGCACGGGGGTAAAACTGAGCCCTGCAAGCCAGAACATGTCACGTCTGGCCAGTGCCACTAACATCTTGGGTAGCCCCAAGAAAACCTTTCGAAACCTCTGTCTCAGATCTACATCTAAACATTGCGTCAATAAACTTTACCTCAACAGACATTTGAAATTCGTAGTCATTTGAGATTAAAAAGGTCTTAAGCCACAGCAGTATTGCAAGTCCATCAGCAGCAATACCACCTGTGGTCAGCCAGGCAAAGAATAAAATACTCTGTTGTAAATTGGAAATGCATCCCAAGCACACATACTCCTGTTTGCACCAAGCACATAAGGCAGAGAGAAGCAGCAGCCCCGTTCCTGCCTGCTCTAAGCCCAAGGGATTTTGTATAAGGTAAATGGCTTCATGCTGTCAGAGAGTTTTGTTAGACCTTTTTTTGTGACTGATCAGAGAAAGAAGCTACAGGGAAATGGCTTACTGGGGGCAGTATCAGACTCCCTGTGCTATTATCCATAAGAAATGTATCTCCAGAAATATTGCCTAAGAATTGGAGCACAAAATCTCTTTCATCACAGCAACTACTGGGTAACGGCTGCCTCCTGACCAGCTAGCACCTGAAGGTAGCAAAGGAGAAATCGCAAGCTGTCTGAGGACAGTCTTTGGATAGGAACATACAAGCACATTATCACTGCGAACTTGGGAGCGTGGTGACAGTGCACTGGCTCTGCCCCCAGCGCTGTCCCTCTGACGAGTCTCACCAGGAGCCTGGTGTCAGACCTGGAGATGGGTAACCACAGGAGCACTTACTGCAAAACACCAGCCACATTCAGTGTCACACAGCAGCTCTTCCTCCAATAACTTCTTTGGGTATTCATATCCCAAAGCTGCGTTAATGCTTTGGATGAAACCTTCATTTCCTTGAAATGAGAATAAATTTGTCCTTATTGAAGTCAGTGGCAAATATTTCCTTCTTTGTACCTCTGGCAAAACAGAAAAATAAACACTTTTGAAATCAAAATGAAGCTAGCTGTGGCTTCATAGTTTCAGCCAGGCTGCAATGACTTAGCTTCATTGTGGTTCCTACATGCGGGCAAATGAACTGGTTTACTATTATTTAATTCAGAGTATTTAAGTTAACGAAGCTGAAGCACATATGTTGTGACAGATTTGAGACTTAAGTCTACTTATCCCGAACAATAAGAAAGAGATGCAAAAAAGTGCTATGAGGAACAGTGAGAGGGAATGGACAAAACAGAGTCACTGCTGACATCCTCAGTCATAAAATCTTCAGTATATGCAGGAGTTTCATCAGGATCTTGGACATGTCACCTAGGATGATTTCCTTACAGACACTTACCCAAATACACTGGGTTCTAGTGCTTGAACAGCCTGTATGTCCAAGACAAGAAAAGGCCCATGTGATGAAATCTGATGCACAGAAAATGTTAGCAGAAAGTGGCATTCTTGGGGCATTATGACCACACAGCCTTTATGAAGATATACACTCTGAAGCTATAACCTTCATATATTTGGCACATAGAGGTGCTAGTGTGTGTACTAAAAAGCTTGTACTAGAAAAGTGTGTACTAGAAAGCTTTAGTGTGGACTAGCCCTAGTCTTGTCCTGTGGACTGAACGCCCATCAGCGGTGAGAGCACATCTCTTGGTTTAACTTCAGCCAAAAGTAAAGTTTGTGCACTCTGAGACTGCTCCACCACACGAACCAAAGCACAGCACAGGGAGATGCTGGGGAGATTCGGTTCAGACATGCACTTCTCATACACATTAAAATGCACCCAGTAAGACTGGAAACAGCATCTACAAGTAGTCACTTAAAATGGAAGAAAGGAAAATGTGTGCAAAAAAATAGCACCCACATCCCAAAGAGAAAAACTACAAAGACAAACTCACAACTATGGCCACCACTGGTTAAGAATACCTGAACAAGTCTCTTCAAGGATGGACAGAGGCAAGGCATCCTCTCCACCAGGGCAGATTCAGGTAAAACTGTCATGGATGGCAAGAAAAAGTTCACTGTTTAGTGGGTCTTGGGAGCTAACAAGGATGATGCACAGAAAATCTCAAGAAGAAAAAGAAGAAAATTCATTACCACATGGTACTTAAAAAAATCCCATTAGATTATTCATTGAAATCAAAGACCATATTGTTCACTGAAATTACTCAGCTTCCTTCTTCAGGAGAAAAACGTTACAGAACATTGTACAATGCTTAGCAGGGAAGGAGTGCTCCCTAACAGCCTGACAGTCCCTCTCTATGAAATGATAATGCATCACGGGTCACCGAGGATACAGAGGTGGAGCAACAGCCCTTAAATTCTTAAAGCAAATAAGAGTTCTAATTGTAAGTGGTTATGTGTGTGTGACTTTTATCTACTTTTTCAAAGGAGATGCTTCTTTCAGTCTAAATTCACATTTACTTGTTTTAAACTCATTTCCTGTTTTTCATTTTTACTCAGCTATGAAAATTGCTCAGAGGCAGGCACAAGCACCATGCGCTAGCTGCTGCCCAAACTTACATGTGCAATGAAGTCTGCAGCCTAACAAAACAGTAAATACGCAATGATACAAGAAACTCTCCTTTAATTCCCTTCCTCAGTTGAAATCAGGGATATAGAAGAAGTGTTTGCAAAAATGTTTCTTCTGCAAAACATGTATCTTGGGTTATAAGACTGTCATTAGGATATGTGATCACATTAGGATATGGTCTGTGCAGGAAGAACCACAGCACTGCTGCTGAAATGCAGCAAGATTAAAGTTAAGGCACAGCTCAGAGAATCTGCTCATAGACCTCCAAGGCCATGCTTACAGACCAGCCATCCAGCTACCCTTCTTTGCCCTAAGTCCTGTGCCCTGCCTTTCCTAGTCTCCAAGGATTTTCAGCTCCTGAGCAGGCGATGGTAGCTTTGTTCTCCACAGCCCTGGTTGGACCTCCATGGCACGAACTTGTCTAGCCACCTTTTGAATCCATGAGAATGTCAAGTATTCACAACTTCCTGTTGCAAAGAGCTCCTGGCCCATGACACCTCATTGCAACTGATATTTTATTAGAAGAAGGTTTTTCCTGGACAACTGCAGACGTTCTGGTTAGAAATAGACTGAAAGAGGGACCCTAAAGCACCAAGGAGACCAAGGGTTCATTGGGAATACAGGGGAGCCGGATTAAAATCTCTGGTCCAAAAATAGATTTGCATCTGAATGTCCCACAAGCCCAATATTTGACCTGATTTTGGGTATTCTGCTGCTAATATCTACCAGTACAAGCTGTTGGAGCTATATCAGTTTCTACAAATCTCTTGGGTCAGGGACTTGTTGTATTTGTGATGACTTGTCAGCCTGTGGTCAGGGTGTTCATTTCCTGTGGGTAAGATGCAGCTCAAAGTTTCTTTCTTCCTTGGAAGATCTGAACCCACCTGAAGCCCCACTGCAAGGGAAGACGCAGAGTCGAGAACAGTCCGGGTTGGGAGGGACTTCTGCAGATCGCCTAGTCCAGCCCCTGCTCAAACCAGGCCCGGCTGCAAAGCTAGCTAAGGCAGATGATAGACCAAGGTACCCCAATCGCTGGGGTACCCAAAGCAGCCCAGCATTTGGGCCCGGTGCTCCCCAAGTACGTGAACCCAACCTAAGAAGGGAATGGGCTCCCAGTAGCCAGTAGGTTATGGCTCCTGGGAGACACAGATGTGGAGTTTGTGTATCCCGGAGCAGAGCTCAGCACAACCACCAGACTGTCCTTTGGGGTGTCTCCATCTGCCTCTTATTCCTGAATTCTTCATTTCACCTCAACACCAATGGTAAATGTTTCTGAAGTGCCACAGTTTCTGAGGACCAGGCACCTGATTCCCTTTCCAGAAGGGTCTAGGCAGAACTGGGTATCTCCCTATCGACCCATAAGGTCAGTTTTCAAAGCTAATACAGGTCCTTATTTTGTGGAGGCACTTCTGAAGTGTATCCTCCTCCCCATCCCCACAAGCCGCCACCTGAAACTCCCCCACAGGCTGGGCCCCAGCCCGCCCAGAAGGATGTTTGCTTCCAACCAGACGGTGAGGCCTGCAGCAAACCTTAGCAGGCGAGGGCCGGACCCCGGCGCACATGACAGCAGCGAGAGCGTTTGGCTGACGCTCATCCCTCAGCTGACCGGCCTGACCGTTATGTAAAATTCCTCAGACGGCGATGAGGCATTCCCGGTTAGACACAGACAGTCTGAGGAACAGCTGGACGCAAAACCTGCTGCGGGAGGAGGCAGGGATTTATGAATAGAACCTCCATTTCCCCACAGGCTTAGAGCAACCCGCCCTGATCCCCTGCTCTACCAGAGCCTTCCTCAAGCTGTCACATGAAGAGTCATCCATGGGCAGCGAGTTCGCCAAGTTCCGACCCAGATAAAAACTAACTGTCCACTACTGGCTATAGTTAAGCACTTTCTCTCCTGAGCGTCTTAGTGTAACGCACCAGGAAAAATAATTTCAGAGGGAAATTGTATCTGCAGGGTGAAACACCGGTTTAAAAATTAAACTAGCCCCGTTCGGTGCACTATGAAATTTTAAAGTAAATCAAGCAAGGGCATATAAGCACAAGACTGGAAGATTTGAAAAAATATATTAGCATTTACAAAGGCAAGTCTAAAACACCAGCACAAAAAAACTAAGAAGCTCGTGCTTTCAACGGATTGTAACAGATTGAGTTCATTGTTGAAAAAGTCAGGTCTTTGACTGAAGCTTGAGCCATGTTTGAGGGTATTTAAGGCTGTCGCAATAGGTTTTCTTGTGCCTATTAGTGAGTGAGTGTGTTCGGCTGCCTACTTTCCTACAGGAGGACTGCTGAAGTGTCTCTGCTTCTCCCTCCCTCGCCAGTTTTCAGGAGCTTTAGCTTTGAGGCGCGCAGCTGTCTCATCTGCATATATCCCAAGGCTTACTTTGGGTTTTTTCCAATTTTTCCAGTGATATTTGTATTCAGGGCCCTGTAATTAGCCCACTGCCCTTCACGACTGCCAGGTAAAATTCTCCCTGCTACTGATGAGACAAAGCAAGAAAGTTTAATTACCTAATCAGGAAATTAGAAGATAATTAACAGAGATTTATGAAGCTGCATTGTGTCTTTGAAAAGGTGAAAGAAAACATTGCCAGAGCTACCAAACAGATAGAAACTATTCTTGCTTTAAACTGCCTCCTTAACCAGAAATCTTCCTGCATACATTCCTAAATACAAATGGCAAATATTCAAAAGTCCTTTATGGTATGAACGTTACTGATGATAAATGATACCACTTTGACAAATATTTCTGCCTACAGAACTCTAGTTAGCTTGATTAAAATAAATTTCTAAATTACCCATCTATTATGAGATCTCCACAGTGTTGTGAAATTTCCAGTGCCTTCTATAGCATGAATTCTACTAGGAACTAAAATGAAGTGTCCTTGCAAAGAGCCACAGTGACCAAAATTAACAGACATCATTTGTAAAGATCAATCACTAGGGATGGATGTGCAGACACTGAAATGGCTCCTTCATAATCATACAATTATTGGATGATGTCTCTACAGACAAAAAGATATTGTCTCAACTGTGCATATGCCTATATGTTATGATTAATGTCTGATGTAGGAGAGGCTGTAGTTTAAGAGCAGTAGTAGTCTGAGAGTAGTTTATAGTGCTAGATCCTGAACAGTTGCGACACTTCTCCAACTTGTACTTAGCGTATCTTTTGGCATTTTTCACCTTGAACACTGCCCTGTTCCCAAGAAAACTGAAAAAATCTTAAATATTTGTGGTGCTTGTGTTATGACTTAAATACAGTTTTCATGAAATATTTTAACCAATCCAGTTGTTCTGCTCAAAAACCAAATTACAAACTTATAAACATACAAAGCCATAACAAAACTGTATTTCTAGGACAAGCAATTACAAAATGCTGCGTTTCATTACTTCTCTGAAAGAGAACCTCTTTCAGAGGGAAAATCACCCATAAACGCCCTTTGGGGGTCTTCAAGGAACTGGGACTGGTGCCAAATGTCACACTTATATTTCTGCTTTGATTTAGTTTCCAACAAACTCCCTTCCAGCAAACTTCCCAGCACCCCTGCTGAAGCAGCTCCTGCGTCGTGCAGCTGGAAGAGGCACTTTGCTGTGCTTGCCCTGCTGCTGCTCCTCGCAGAGCCCAAAATACATCCCAGCTGTGCCTTGTGCCTCATGGGACAGCTGCTTCCCTGCGCAGTACTTAACAAATCCATGCTAATCACAAATCCACAAATCCAAAAGAAGTCATGTAACCTCCCACTGGACTGGGAGGGAAATGTATGCTTCAAGTCCTCCTGGTCTCATAACAGGTAAAAAACTTGAGATTTTTAACAAATGATCCCGTGAACAATGGAAAAGAAACTGCTACACAGTCCAATGCAAGGCCTGAGACCAGAGCAAGCCTCTGGCTTTGGGGCAGCCCTGGAGCACCCCAGCATGTGCAAGTCTCTCTCCATTATATTTGACTAAACATTTCTCAGGGGTCATTACTTCAGTCAGGGAAAAGTGATGGCACCAACTCTAATCCTGCTGGAGAAGAGCTCTGTGTAAGCAATCTCTGTGAGGCTGCTGAGAACAGCAGCCCAGCTGTGGCAGTAGCTGAATGAGGCACTACCTCATTCCCCAAATCCAAGCCTCTGGTGGCTGAGCTGCAAGCTGCAAAACCACAGCAATATTAGCAAAAAGCAGTTTTGTTGGGACTGATCAGAACTCAATAGGTGGGAACTACTGGAAAAAAAACAAACCACCATCAAAACAAACAAAAAAACCCTGCTGTCCCTTTGTGTGAAGCAACCAGAGAGATCATAGCCCAGTGTATTGAAAAAGAATAATCAATGCTGTTGTCAATTTCAAAATTACAAGTTATAAGGCTTATCATGCCTAGATCCTTTAATTAACCAGAAATGCAGCAGATCGATTTTCTATGTTAAATTAAACTAATAATTGTAATGATATGTGTAAAAGAGGTGAGGTTCTTTGCTACAAGCAGTTCATGTCAGAGAAGAGAAATGTTTAGAGGAGACCTCAAGCATAGCATGCACAGGGTGTGCTGGTAGTTTCACAGATCAAATAAATGCAACAGTAATTAGCCCTCCTAAGACAGTAAAAGTAGTCATGTGTTTATGCAAACTAGTAAAAGGCAATGAACAATGACCATGGAAGAAGATACGGGTACCTGCTGTCGATGGTGGGGGAGGCTGGCAAATGGCAAGCAGACTAAAAAACCTGTGGAGGACAGATGCCTCCAGACCCTTGTCCTGTGCCACATAGCTAATGAGTCTTTCATGAGACTTCAGTAGCCCATGGATCAGGTACCTTTTGCACTTACTGAGGCTCCATTTTAAAAGCCAGCTTCACTGAGAGAGAAGTCCAAAGCCCCAGAAATCCCCACTGTGGCTAATGCTACCAATTATCAGTCTCCTCTTTGGTAGTTGTTTTACTCTTTCTTATAGGCTCCTGAAATATGACAGACCTGGTACCTAAACCGATTGAATGTTGCAGAAGGATTTCTGCCAGCCTAAGTCTTCTCTCAACAGGTGTCATGAAGATTGCTTCAAAACAAGGTAACATATGCAAGAAAAAATCATCAATCAACCAGAAGATGCTGTACCCTGCTTAGAAGCAGGTTCTTCGATTTATTTGCTGAACAGGAACATGCCTTTTATTTCATTCTAGGCTATCATTTTTTGTATAAAAAGATACCCCTTTTTCTGCCCTTTTTGATAGGAAAATGCTGTATGCAGTTATATTCCTGCAGAGATGAAGAATTTCAATATTTTCAACAAGACTGCAAGGTCTAGGATCAGGGCTAAAGCATGGAAATTACAAGGAACATGGAAGCCCAAATGCTGATTTATGGCTGAATACAGTTTTTATGTTCAACACATCTTAGAGTGAATGGATGGGTTTGGCAGCACTATGCAGCTCTTCTAATGGTCACAGAATGTTTTCTTTCTTCTCTCAGGCAAATTAAAATATCAGTGGGTTCATTGCTCTTTCCTGTTCGATCTGTTCCTATCTGGACACACAGATTTTAGAGCAGATAATGATCCTACAGTGACCACATTAAAAAAGCAAACATCTGCCAACCATTACCACATGGTGATTTCTGAGATAATGCTCCATTTGTCCCTGCTCAGAGCAGTGACACACACAGCATGTGCCTGTCAGAAAATAGTAGGATTATTGCAGTATTCCGGCTCCTTTGCCCAAAAATTGTAGGAAAGGTCATCCAACCTTTGGTACACAGATTTCAGTAATTGTCTTTTGTAAGTAGGACAGGCTGATGGGGTTTTGTAAAGCTCTTGAAGAAGAAACCAGGTCATCACTGTATCAATAGGCAAACTTTATTGCACTATTAACACGTGGTAATATTTGATCTTGTCTCAATTTCAGATTTTTTTCTCTTTGTTTTTAATTGAATGAAACAACCTCAACTGAATACAGTCGCCACTCTTCCCCTAAAAAATATATTGGCTATGTGGCTGTTCTACAAAAGTAATTTACCAAAACCCCAGCAGTTTAGTCTATTCTGTGAGAGAGAGAATGGCCAAATCTTAACAGTAAGAACCTGAAGGCTTTCTGCTGTAACACGATTTAGCAATAACTTTTAATTGGCAGTTCAAAGTTAATCCTTAAGGGGAAAATGTGATCTGGCAAAAGCACCCAGTCACAGAAAGAGAAAAAATTATTCATTAGACTGTGGGGTTTTTTTCTCAGTATTTCTGCAGCTATTGTTATTGGGAAACATTATAGAAATAATTACTGCATTGTCTCAGACTAACAAGACTCTTCTTACGTGATACATTTTATCTCTTTTGTACTTTATTTCTCTACCAATGAAAAAGAGGGCAAAAGTTTAAATTTCGCAGTTCTCCTAGTAGGCTATAGCTTTATTTAACACACCTTCTGAAGGGTAAACCATAGGCAAATCCCTTAGACTAACACTCTGCTCTTCCCTTTTTGTCCCTTGACATCAATTTCACATGGCCACAAGCCTAAATTTTTCCTCTGTTTCTACTCAAACAGCCTCTCCAAAGATTTGCGGTGAGGAACCATTTCTCCTCCTAGATTTAGCTGTAGGAAAAGCCCATAACCCAGACAATTCTTCTCATTAACTCACCAGGATCTGTTCAGCTCTAAATTTCAGCAGTTCTGTCATCCGTGGTTTCCCTTCTTTGTTCCAGTGATGTTTAAGACTAACCGCTGGTGACCTGCTTAACTCAGAAGAAAGCATGCAGATGCTTCAAGAGAGAATTGGTGGGGTCCAAATTAGCCTCCTACCAATAGATCAAAGTCTGCATTGAAAGCTCAGCTTTCAGCAGCAATTCAGGAGCTGCTCTCATGAAGCTACCAATAATTCTGATGGCAGCATGTAAGAAGACCCAAATTTTTTGTGAGAGTTCAGGTAGAAAATAAGTGTCTGTTTTCAATCTATTACTGTATGAAGAAATACAAAAAGATTCCTACACATCAGCTGAACTACATCTCTTGAAAGTTGCAGCTCTTCAACATCTGTTTTATATGAGTAATAGATTTTATTCTCATATATATATATATACAAATATTCCCCATAAAAATTATGCAGCTACATTTAAGTAACTAATACCCTGACCTCTTGCCTTACAGTTTCATTGAAAACTCAGCGTTCACAGCTAATTTGTAAAATCGCAAGCTCTCGGGAAGTGGGACAGTTTCACCCTCTTCCTCCTGCAGCAAATGCAGGGCTGAGCAGAACAGACCAGCCCATTGTTGATCTGCAGACTGCTCTCTTGCTGGCAGACTACTCCAGCAAGATGACTGGAAAAATCACAACAGTGTGTTACAAATACAGCCAACATGAGTAAAATCCATGAAAAGGAATGCTTCAGAAAAGTGATGGGAGCATATACCTGCTTCATTCATTTTTTATTAAATTATTTTACTTGAGAGATGTATTCACTCCACAACATCAATGTGTTATTTCAACACACAGACCTAAACATACTTTTTAAACATGAAGGTTTACGTTTTACAGAACATCTAGCCCAAATAGAAAGCCTGAACTACTTCCCTTGCACATAAATAGAATAGGAGAAAAAAAAAAAAATTAAAAATTGCAGTAAGTTTGAGTCCCTAAAGAAACTACAAGCTAAAGTAAGTTAAAACAATCTTTTAAATATTAAATATTCTGGGAAAAGTTAATGTTTGAGACAATGTAAAGGTAAAAGGAAGTGTAACTAAAAGAACCATTGAATATAACAATATATACACTTGATGTGTCTCACTTGATGTTTTAAAATGCTGAATGCTCAGGTACATATAAATGCTGTCAAGAGACCCTGCACTATTTGCAAAGTTTGACTAACTTTTAATATGTAACATTTTAATACACATATTAAAACTTGTCCTCTCAAGATAACAGAACTGCATTAAACTATTCTAGAAAACATTTATTGTAGAAAAAATGCATTTTACCTGCTCTTTTGAAGAATTCTTGAAGGAGTTCTTTTGTTTGAAAATAAAAACCCCCAAAATGAAAAAAAAAAAAAAAAAAGAAGGTGCACAGACGTTAAAAATAAAAGGCTTGGTTCAGCTGAGGGATCCACAAGATGCCTGATGTTTTCTGAATAGAGAGTTTATTTGGGTAAATGACTATGTCGCTGTGGAGTTCAGCTCAGTTCTTTGTAGTAAGCATCTCTTAAGCATTGGGGAGAGAGTGACATTGCATCTTGTGCACACTCATAAATGAAGCAGGAATTCCCAGATTTGCCATCATGTGATTTCAGTGAGGAACTAGCACTTGACTTACTCCCAGCACCCGTTACTCTCTGCCCAAACACAGCTCTTCCGAAGCCTGAGATGGCTGTAAAAAGTGACAAAGAGAGAAAGAGTACACAGACCATGATTAGCTTCACTGAGCAGACACTTCAGGTGCTGCCCTGAGTTTGGGCAGGAAGCAGGAGGAGAACAGAGCAAAAGTACCATTGTTAAACTGCCACAGAAGTTACAAAAGAGCAGATTTAACAGTTCTCACTATGAAAAACTGGACATATTTGAAAGGGGGGGGAAGTCACATTTTCTGCCATCAGAAAGTACCAAAAAGATTATCCTGACAAACACTCATTCTTTATACTGGAATTTCAAAGATTTACAAAGTACACTGCAGTACTGAATGCAATGTTAATTAAGCACCACATCAGCCAAATACTTTTTGCCTGTATCAGACAAAAACATAATATATATCAGATAACGTATATCAGATAAAAGGTAATATAATCTACACTCTCCATACAGTATATACCAACTGGAGAAACAGATGCTATATTAATATTATGGCTACAAGCAGAATAACATGAAGGAAAATAATACAAAATTCATTCTTCACAAAGAGAATGATGCTATTGACATTTTGCCTTGAAGAACTGCATGTTATTAAGTAGTAATGATGATTTCTGCTAGCTGAGCCTTCCGAAAGAAGCAATTGTTCTTGAAAGATTAGTAACAATTTTGACCTTCTAAGAGTCAAGGCAGAGATGAACACTTCCAGCTCCCTCAGGATTATCCATAAGGTCATCAATAGTTATCTCCAATGTTCTCATCTGATGTGCATCGGTGGCCTGCCTCTTCTCTCTTGCTGCTGGGGAGAGGTGTTTACTACATGAGTCTAGTGAGGAAATGCAATAAGGTGGACCATCGTGCAGTTTCTATTAAATTGTTCCATTTGTGCTGTTGCTGCAGGTACATAATTGTTCAAAAATGTGTTTTTCAAAGCTTTTTTTTTTCTTTTTCCTAGGCTGTAGAGCACATATAATGGATGTTCTTTTATTGTAAAAGAGGTTCTAGTTTAATCTGATTGTCTACAAACACCAAGGTGACAATAGCTTAGGCTCTAGGAAGTTATTTACACCTCTGTAACCCAGGAGGTGCCTGGTCATGTTTTGTGAATGCAAATCTATTTATAGCTATCCCCAGTATCACAGGACAGCTACTCCCCGACAGTTCTAGTGTGGCAATAGACCTGCCAGCATGAGACAGGCCTTTTTAATCACAGAAGACATGATTTCCATGAAAATATTAATTTACAGATAGATTATAAACATACAGGTGTCCTCCCATCCAATTTTATGCAGACAAGTGAATCCAGTTCTCCTTTCAAAGATTATCTGATACAAAAAAGATTCCCTTTATTAAGATAAATACTTCCAACTTTATAATAATTTATTTGTCTTTCTATTGCTTAGATGCTTCAGCCATGACTGACGACGCCAAAGCAGGAGATGCTGTAAGAACACAGAAAAAGTTGAAGTTTCCCTCTATACAGGTGATGTAAAACACAGAAGACAGCAAACAGGGTAAGGAGTGAGTAAAACATCACTGATCCACATAGTAATCGTAGTATTTCGAGAGGGCACACATGAGAGGGATGCAGACTATTCTGTTTGCCATAAAGGTTCACCAAGCACCCATCACTTCATTTAACCTACATTTCCATTAGGATTTGTGCTACATCACTGAGATACCCATATTAACAGTGAAAGGCCAGGCAGAAATCCTGAGAAGTTGAAGGAAATGTTTCTTGTGAAGTTTATATGTTAAATAAGCAACTTCATGCACTCTAATGAAATGAGAAATTAAAGTCATGCTTTTGCATCTGTTTCCTATAAACCTTTAACTGGAGACCTAGCCATAGAAGTGAGGGCATTTCCTGGTAGATGTAGAACTAACCTAAAATCTGCATATAAATTTGTGATAATTTAGAGGGCACTGTGCACACAGAAACTGCAAGTTCCTGCTGACGCCATAGACTTGCTGTGTTCTTCCAGGCTTTCTGAAGCTGCGTACACCACCAGGTTGGAAGGAGATGCAGCATTTCTCTCCCAGGTTATAAAAAGCCTGGAAGAGCCAAGTCTACCCAGATGAGTGTACTGAAGGGATTAACTGAAGTGATTCTCACCAGTCTGCAGCAGCAGAAGAAAGTTGCCCAGCATCAAAAATAGGAGCTAAGGTATCCTTAGGGAAAACAGATAAAGGCAAACTCAAGACACTCAGGATTTATGGTACAAAACAAAAATGGGAAGCAGATGAGTACCTTATGGTAGAAAGGGGTTTCAAAAATAGGTTAGCTGCAGATCCTGTGCAAACAGCAGCTGAGCAGATTTGAAAGACTCCGTGGTCCAGAAGGAAAAGACACCAGATGCACTTCAGTACATGAGATATGTCCTAAGAAACTGAGGCTGATGTCTGAGCGAGATGAGAAATGGGCGGAAAATGCATCTAGGGTTTATTATTATTTTCCCAGGTCCATGAAGCAAGAGCAATAGGAACTTCAGCAAAAGCATGCAAAGCCAGGCAGGGCTTGCCTCCCAGAGCTGTAGGGCCAGCAACCAGGTCTTGACCAAAGCTGTGGCAGAAACATAGAGTATGGAAATGGCTTTATGGGTTATAGAGGTTCAGGTATCAATGCAGGGGCTGGAGTAGAAAGGCTGAATCAATACATTGAGTCCAGTCAGTTGTTTAAAAAGCCTGTTCCTAGCAAGGCAATCAAAGGATGGCTGAGGGTAAGAGGTGGAGGGGAGAACACAACCAGTGGACAGCTGGGGCAGACGGGTTTACAAATTAGCATTGGAAAGCAGAAAGCGAGGTGTCAGCAAAAAGATCCGGATGAACGCTGACAGGCTGGAGGAGGCTCAGGTTGTCAGGAGTGAACAGGACACTGAACACCTCACTCCAGCACACACGTGGACCATGGAGTTGGCAGAAACACTCCAAATTAACGACAGGTTTTTGGTGTGTTAAATGTTGTGGCCTTTGCTACGCTTGTGTGTGGGTTTGTGATGTTCTCATTCATTCCAGGAATACACTGGGCATAGAAAGTGTGAAAGCTGGGGATGCAATGTTGGATTTGCTTATAATGCTAGTAAAAATTATTTTGCTTCCCTAATTCTATTAGTAAATTTAAGAAAAAATAGCAAAGTAACATCATATATTTGCACTAGAGAAAGTGGTGTCTAGCATATATGCTTCAAGTCTCTAAAAACAATGCATTCAACATGCCGCTGATGTACTACATGGAACATCATACCTTACGCTTGCAGAAGAATCTGCAATGGGAATAAAAAGATATGCAAAAAATACTAGTAAATCATGAAATCACATCTAAAAAAGACTGCAAAGAGAAAGCTGTGATGTTGCTCAGTTTGATTTGGGATTTCATATCCATAAGCCCATACAGTGAGGCAGGAGCTAACTGGGGTCTGGACTCAAACTGATCATTTTTCCAATACTGAGTTTTGAAACTTCTTAGTTTCCACAGAACTGACCAGAGCTGGGTGGCAAACCAGGCTTGGTTCTGGTTTCATTATCTGTCTTTTCAGAGAAAAAATGGGATTTCCAACACCCTCTATAAAGGTTTCTATGCAGAAAATTCTGGTTTTGAAGTTAAGATAAATAAATAAGAACTTAACCCATGTATTCTAAACAAGTCCCCTCTGTAGAGCTGGAGGAAAGACTTACTTCTCAGTAGGGAATAACGTGCCTGCAAACAGGCTGGCCGTTGTGTGAAACTCATGCAGCTCAGACTAACAGAGAGGGGCTTTCGCATTCCTGATGGACTTTCCAGGCAGGAGAGCACTGCCCGCCCAACCCCAGGGGATGGGGATGGAGCGGGGTGGTGGGGAAGCGCACCGGCTGTGCCCTCCACCAGTGGAAGGGGCGACTTCTCCACCCACTGTCTCATCCCCTCCCACCGCGCTGCCGTTGCTGTGTGAAAGCTGGGTGTCTAGCCTAATCGCTCTCCTATACTTTAAATAAAGATACAGACACCTCTAATGGACAAATCATCCCAGCCTAAATTAGGGAGGGGTTCATGCTGGCAAATTTTAGGTGTCTACTCCCACTTGTAGTCCCTGGAGTTGAAGGGTCAACGCAGTCAGCAGAGTCTAAGAAGGGACATGCCAACCACAGCCAGCTGTCCACTGCAAGATGAGATTAAAAACTCTCCATACTGTATCGACTGTATTGATTATGCCTCCACGTGCCAAAATGGGGAGAATAGACACTGAGTTCACATGCAGACACCTTCACCTTAGACACATAGATTTAGCAGGGATTAAGCCTTAGGTGGCACAGTTTAGCAGTCTTCTGGAGGCAGATGCCTACATCTCCTGCACAATGAACGGGCAGAGGGAGATGCCTTTGCAAGGGGTCTTTCTAACCAGGAAAAACTTGATGCCCTTAAGGCAAGTGTCCACACACACTACTCTGTAGCCACACGGCTGTTTCCCTGCGTTTCCTGGAGCTGCACTGAGCAAATGCATGCCAGGCTCAGACAAGCCCACGTCCAGCTGTGGCTGAGCTCTTTCCTCATCTGTCTCTTCTGTTCCTTTCTCCTCTAGTTACCATTTTTCTACTTGTATGCTCCTGGCTCTTCCTCTTGTTTCCCATCCCGGTGATGGCCTGTCTGCAATAGAGAGGAGATCTGGAGGGGAGAGGATGGTGAGAGGAGTGGGAGGAAGCAGAACTGGTGAAAACACCAGGGGCAGAAAAGTCCATTTGCTGTATGCCAACATGAAATAGCATAACTTTTTTCAGAAAGGAAAGTCAAAAGGTAAAAGACATGGGGTGGGGGGGAAATCTAGTCTATAGTTTATACCTGCAAACCATCTAGCTGTAGTGCGTGTGACAACTGGCTGGCTTCCTCTGCAGTTACTGAACAGGAACAGTACAGTTTTCCAGCAACACTGCCCGCTCAGTGGCAAGTTAATAGTTGGATGTTGATTTGCCATCTTGAACTGACCATCTGAGAAGCCTGTGCCAATGTACACCAGAGCTGAACAAACCTAACCCAGTCAACCAGCAAACTTCAATGAAGGATTCACCTTCTGGAGCACACGGGAGCAAGCAGCCTCTCCAGGCAGGGCTGCAGCAAGGAAAACCAGAGGAAATCCATCTCTGGCAGTCAACCCCGTGGTCTTTTTCTTTCAGGGTGAGGCTAAGACAGTGCTGGTGGTCCTGTCATTCAGTCCCCAGGGTTATTAAACAAAACCTACTCCACGCTCTATATGGCTACTATTGAAGGGCTCAGAGTGTTTCATATCAAGCTACAGTTTTCATCAGACTGGTCAGCTCAGCACCCTGCCAGTAGGAGGAGGGCCCACAAGGAAGAGCAGAGCACCCATGAATTTTCAATCCTTGCCCACAGCACACCACTGACAGGGAGACAGGCATGCATCCCAGCCCTGTTGTCTGTGCCTGGATCCACTGCAAAAGGCTCCACGCACGAGGTCATGGGATGCGGTCGGGGAGGGATGCAGATTACAATGGTACCCTTTCAGCTCTGGGCCCTGAAAGGTGGCATTCACTGCCTGCTTGACACTGCTCCTGCTCCCGGCCATAGTCCCCGGCAGTGGCAGCCACTCCACTCGCCAAACGCTGCCTGTCTTCGCAGGGCAAGGAGCTGCCGGACATCTGTACCTTGCTTCAGGGGCACAAGGACAGGAGAGCAGCATCCAGGTGATACAGGGAGGGCTACTAGGACCATTATGTGACCCTCTGTATAAGAAGATGCAATTACAAGAGCAAACACCCTTTTATGCATGAGCACATATGTCAAAACAAGCATGAGACAGTACTCATTGCACAAGAGGAGCTTCATGTTCAAAAGTCATCCCATATCCTTAGGGTTAATCAAAACTTAGCTGAGGCAATTACAAAGATAAATCTTTATCTGTGCGGATCTCTCACCTACATAGAGAAACAAATACTGAGTGGCTCCAAATTCTACATCTCTCTGCACCTATGCCAGTCTCCACATCTATTCCAGAGTAACTGTGTATGGCCGCTCTCCACTTCCCCACCCTGCACTGGTCTGGAGTAGAGCAAGAAAAATAATTACTCCAGGATAGTTACGCTGGTGTCCATGTAGAGGCAAACATGGGGTTATGGAGTCTTAAATGGGCTTATGGAGCTTCCATTGCCATTATTTCTGTGTGTGAGACAGAGCAGAGAATATGTCTCTAGCAGATGTGAAACTAATTTGCTTAAACTGGGAAGTTTTCTGAATTTTTCATAAAAGAAGGTATTTAACTGCTATGGTTTTTCAGTAAAGTTTGAGTGGTTCACAAGGTTTTTTCTTCCCATCGAAGTTATATATTCCTCTTGCATTTTTTTGCCATATATGTGTATAATTAATAATAATAAATAATGATAATTAATGATACACACATACTCTATATACAACTCTGCTTGGAAAGTTATAACATTATTACACATTCCCTAACATAACCCAGCCCTATTTCACAGAATCCGTCGTGTTAGTCTAGCTGAGCAGAAACATCTCCACCACTGCAGGGTTTAACTCAACATCTGCCAAACTGGTGAAAAGAATTTTCTTTCCATGCTCATTAAAGTATAGCTGGCTCCCATAAGCTCACCTATGAGAACATCTCACCATAAATCCTCATCTCCACATCGGACTTGAATGGAAGAGAGGTGTATTTCACAAGACACTGCTTCAACTCACTTCACAGTTTTTGTTTCTGACCTCTTACTCTCTCTGTGGGAATGGAGTGTTCACATCTTTGGGAACGGCAGAGATGTCTTAGATTAACATCAACAGGCCTGTTAAAAGGTTCAGACCCAGTAATGCCCACTGGCTTTTTTTGGCTTCTCCTGCTCTATCTGCTATATTGGGTTTTTGTGCCCAGACTTTGTCAGGTCTCTTCAAGAGGTAACTCATCATGAGTGACGTGGGCGTTTCACTTCTTTAAGGGTCCAGTATCCTATAACAGAAAACTGCAGGATTATAATGACTGACTAACAATTTAGTAAAAACTCTATTAATGGATGTAACTCCATCAGACCAAAAAACATACCAAAAGGAAACCAGCTCTGCACCATCACCAGGGGCATCCTCCAGGGACCACCACCGACCTTGCCTTTCTGAGTTACATGCAAATGCTCATCTCTGAAGGGTGGATGTCATCACACAGGTGCTGAGGACCGCTTAACGTTGGCTCAAAGTCCATCTCAGTTGGTACGAAAGCATCATTTCACTTCATGACAATTCATAACTCACCAGATGAAAGACCTCCTTCATGCCAAAAACCCGCCCCCACATAGTATAGCCCCTCCTCAGAGCAGTCTGTCATCCCCAAGGTGACTTTTCAGGCTAGTTGATGTTTAATCCAGAGCAGATACCTTGCAACCCCTCCCAACACAGCAGTAGCACAGTTATGATGTTATTATTAGGAGCTGCTGTCTTTTTCAGGCAAGAGAAAAGTTACTGAAAACTCATTAAATGACCCTGAGACCAGCCACATCAGTAAATGAGTGCTCAGTAGTTGCAGTTCACCTCTTTCCAGTCTCAAGAGTAGTTTTGAGACCATAAGGTAACCTGAATCTCCCAGAGGTCCCACAGAGCAGTTGTTTTACCATCTCCTGTAAGGCCTTAGCAGCAATTGTCACTACTCTGTAAGGGATGAGAAGTTGATAAGACAGTTTGTGCCACTCCCAAATGGAGAGAAAGAGCTTGTACAGCTATCTTTCAAACTAAACAGCCTGTAAGCAAGTTCCAGCTACGGATTTTGTCCTCCCCAATTCTTCCTTCAAAGTCTTGCATAAATGAATATCCCAAAAGCAAGCTTTGCGCACGTGAGCCGTTTCTGTGGCCAGCTACTGTAAACAAATATTTGCTCAAACTGTTTTCCGTTAGTTGTCTCTACATTCTCTAACTTACATCTTTGGCAAACAACATCCAGATCAACATTAATTTGTTTATAAACATATAAAGGCAACCCTACTTGCATTTCTTGGCCATGGTTTTGTCGACCGCATCCTTCCCAACTCTTGTGATACAGTGTGACACGAGTAAGCCCAGTCACCTTTTGCCTATTCCTTCCTCTTCCCACTCGGTGTTCACCACTTTGGGGCTACCTTCATGGACACAGCAATGGACGTTCTACCGGACTAGTGAGCATCGGTGCTGTTTGTCCTTGCTCCCTTTTCAGGATGGCAGCCTTTTCTAGGTGGGATGAGCCAATTCTCTGCAGTGCACCATCTAGCAAGAATGAAGCCTTGGCCTCATCAAAGAATTGTGTGTAGCACTCCTATGAGATCACTTTTATCAATGCAGCCTATGTGTTGAAATAGCTTTTCTGTACAACACGGCAACTCTGATCTCCTGACTCCCGGTCCTGTGTCTTAACCACAGATGAAGCTTGAAAACTTACCACAGGCTTCTCCTCCTCTGGTCATGCCTATACACGGGTATCTTAACACCGTCTTGGAAGCAAACATCAAAATGCTATTGACATCCTGTAGCATGCAGGCAGTTTTATTTGTTGAACCAAAGCTGAAAGGCAAACCCAGGGACTGAAGCCAAAAGTGATTTCACCTGGAGCCAAGACTGTCACCTGGAGTCATACTTGCCTGGTTTTATGAAGAATTTTACAGCAAACGCATTTCTTACTCCCAGGGGCTTTCCTCCCTGGACACATATAATGCCCAATATTTGTCTTCTGACAGTGCACAAAAATGGTTAAACAGACTCCCACCATTCAAAATAGTTGCCATTTTCACAAAAAACAATTTGGATTTGTGCATAACAAACTAGAAAGACAAATCACCTGGCCACAGGATGGCATTCCCACTGAAGTAGCCAAGGCCCACAACACAAAATTTGGGTCAGCTTCAGACTGGCTCCAGGACAGATGGTAACTAACCTTACACTGAACTTGATAACATCTACTTTACCCACCACCACAATAATTTCAGCAAATTTGAATTGGTAAAATGAGTCTATCCAACTGTTAGTTATGCATGCCGCAGCACCGTGGCATTTTTGATCTGACAGTAAAAGCCTTGAAGCTGGACTTCCAGCCCCCGCACCTGACAATAGCGGGTTATCCCGGCAAAGGAGCTAGCTAGAATGCAAACATTGAGTCTGCAAACAGGATCAAAATGAAAGGCTTCCACAAGCAAGAAATACTAAGGACAAAAAAAAAAAAAGGATTGGAAACAACAAAATGAGGCAGATCCAAAACGCCGGAGGTGCCCAGGGCCCCCTGTGTTGCAGGGGCTCCCCCAGCACCACCCGCTTTACCTGATGGACAAGGGGCATCCATCCCTTGTCCACGGCCTCCCTGCCTCTTGGGGGGCACCAGGAGGATCCAGCTGATGATGATGACGGTCCTGCCTCCTCACCCTTTCTCACACACAGCCGTGTGCTCCCACTGCCAGCTAGCCTCCGGCCTCGACACATCCCCTTCACCAGCAGCCGAAGCGACGGCTGCCCGTGAGGTTCTGCTTTGCTGACCAGACGCTTGCTCGCACCTCAGCAGGGCTTCCCTCCCCGCAGCCTTAAAAGAAACGGCCGTGGCCAGCACACAGCCCCTGCATCCAGAAGGAGAGCAGGCATTTTGGCAGGCATTTGCAGTCTCGGGGGCCTACTAAAGATGAACGCTAAGAAGGACTCAAGAGCAGGGCTGGCTTAGCAGTGCTTGCTCTCCCATTCCCATCTTACTAGGCCAGTACAACTGGTTGCGGAGCCACCTAATAAACCAGAGAAAGGAAATGATCCCACTGAAAAACAGCCACCAACAGCTCTTGGGCAGCGGATGAGGAAGGAGTCACTTTATCGATCCAGCGTACGGGTCTCCCCTGCCCTGAGAGAGCAGCACCGCAGCCAGGGCAGGCGGAGGGGAACCCTCTCTGCACGGCTTTCACCAGCATTTTAGTGCTGATGTGGTCCTTGAAAAACAAAATGTCAATGCAATGGCTTAATACCTGTTATTTCCAGAGCTGCCCGAAGGACTGTCGCTTGCTGCTTTGCTGCTCCACCATTTAGTTTCTCCCCACAGGCCGACATGCATATCCACACCGCTGTATTAAACCGAGCACTGACAACAGAGGGTCAGCACCCACCTCCGTCTAACGTAGCTGTGAACAGTCATGCTGTAAAGCCACCGCTGCACTGGGGTGCTGTGGGGTGCTAGGCTCTCCTGAGGTGGAGGAGACTGCTCGTCCCACCGCACCAGGCTCAGCCTCAGCGGTGGCATTTCCCCCGCAGACACACAGCTCTGGCTGGAGCTGCAGGAAGGCACGAGAGGACTCTTGCAGCTCAGAACAGCAGCCTGTCTCTGTCCTAAATGATCAGCAAGCCCTGATGAGGTCAGGGAGAACCATATATGCAGAGGAGTTTCTGGTTAAGGAAGCTGTTACTGAAAGAGAAAAGATCCTGTTGAGCCAGTGCAGGTCCACACTGGAAAAGCAGGCAGCAGAAAAGCTTCTGTGTCTTTACTTGTAATAATTGATACGGATTTCAAGGGTCTTGTCTACAGTAAGTTTGGATGTCTCAAGGCACCTTGCTTAGAACATGATGGACAGGGTACTACTGCAGAGTCTATTCTACTTACTAGAAATTAATTTTTAGAGAAGCTAATAATGAATAGAGCATTGAAGGAATAACAAGCTGAGAGGACTCCAGAAGTCGATTTGGGCGGCTGCCTGACTGAGGGTAGATCAAGTATCATCAGATCATCACCAGCAGATGTCTAACAAGGTTTTGAAAACTCTTATTGACCAAAATTCATGATCTGCCTAGACTGGGCATTCTGGTGCTTAAATGTCTCTAAAGTTAGAAAGTAGGAGGGGTGGGGTGCGGTGTCAGGTATCTCTGCTGCAAGGATATTATTTCTTCTCGACCTGCTTTGGGTAACTGTGGACAACAGATCATTCCCTTTTTTATCCCAATGTTTTACATATTGAAAGATTTACTGAGGTGCTTTTATCCAGCATTTTTTCACTTATGAAGTTGTCACAGTGAAACAAGAAGGTGTAGCCCTATCCTGGACTTTATTTTCTAGAAGTGCTGTACCCCCTCCCTATTAAGGCTTATCATCAGTAGTGAGTACATGCAAGTGCCCAATGAGAATTAAGTTTCCTTTCACTTAACACTGACTCATTTACAAAACAGAATCCTAGAGGATTTTGTATTATATCATGTGCGTGACTCCACGTCCTCCAAACTTCTCAAAATGCTTCTGCTGAAACCTTTTTCAGGTCAGGATGCCAGTACACCACACCCAAACGCGCTGGAGAGAGCTGATCAGGGATGACCACAGTCAGGAAACAACTGAGACAATTCTACTCTGTGTTTCTGTGAGATCTTTCCACAAACTTACTCGCTGGCCATCAGATGACTAAACGCAAAGCTGAAGAGCGGTGCCTTGTAGATATACCATCGACATTCACATTTGAGCCAAACGTGTGAATTAGCAGAATCTTTTCCAAGTATTAGGAGCATCAATTCACAAATGGTTTGTGTGTCACATTCACAGTCGTGTTGCTTTGCTGCAGCTTTCACTTAAGGTAAGGACATGACTCCACAATGAAGTAACTTTTCCACTAATCCGCACCCTTGAAACCCAGTTGAGTTGGCATGTTTTAGTTAACATAGTTTTTAAATGTAAAATTTGTTGGAAGATTAACCTTGAAAGGCAACATCTACAGGAAACTACGCATCTGTACGTTTTCTTTAAATGAAAAAGTGAAAATATTTTATCAGTGAGATCTTTGGAAGCCACTGCTTCCCTTTTTTCTGGAAGAGGGCTCCATGATTTGTGCATAGTCTGCTGATAAAGATGCTTGCAGGGGAGGCAAGTACCTAATACGCTGGCCTGAAGCCTTCTTTGACTAACATGATGTTAAGGAACAGCTACCATGATTATAAATGGTACATGTCCCCTGAACTCCCTGATGGGACTCAATGACCTTCTCTCCTTATTCACAGGTTATTTAGCAGCCATTAGGTCGTTTTAGAGGTATCGGGAATTCACCTGGGCAACGAAGAGTAATTTTTAACATGGGAAGGGATTTTTCTCTCAGTCTTCTGCAATTTCATAATGGTAAAGCTTTATAATAAATCAAACCATCATCTTTGATTTTACAGGGAAGTAACATATGAAGAAGGGAAAGGAGCACTAGCAATCCATTCTTCATTCGCAAGGTTGAGTCCTTTTCCTTCTCAGACTAGAAATTTGCCAATTAAGAGCAAATCCCATTTTTTGGCCACTTGAAAACAATGGTTTTTCAAGAATGACAACTGGCTACTCAGAAATGTCAGGCCACAGGTGACAAGTATTTCACACTGTAAAAGGGGATCTGAGACTCTTCTGTTAGGATGAGAAAGCAAAGGAGGCTTAAAAATGGTCCACTAATTAACAACTTAAACTGCTTCCTTACATGGAGGATGCCTCCTTTTTGCTTTTCTTGGAAGAAAAAACTCTGACATTTTCTTTCTTTCCTAAGCAAGTTATAGAACTTCTCTGTGTTATAGTAGTTCATATGCTCCTGAAACGGGGTTTGAAATTTAAGAATGGCAATTGAACTCAGTCTCAGTCCTTGGACATGTGGATAACTCATCCATCACATCTGAAAAGCTGACTACAGAATCTCTTTAATCAAGCTGGATGCCTACAGGGCTCTGGTGTTACCATGGCAAAGGACAGCAGACGACCACATGAGCACTTCTGTACTAGATTCTCCACTCTTTGCCCTCAGGAGAAATTCAATTCAGCAGCAAAGATAAAAGATGTTGCTTAAGGTTTTGGGATTTTTGCATCCTTTTTAAGACTCAAAAAAGACTCTGTGTTTTTCATCAGCAGACAGAGAAAATCTAAAAGACAGGTCACAGGCCTGACTTCTGGAATCTCCAGGAAGACCGAGGATCAGGATAGGAGCATTTATTGCAAGAGATCTTCAGCACTAAATAGAGGCCTCTAAAGCTAATGAATTTCAAAACTCTGACATCTTAACAACAAATAGGTAGTTTCACCACTATTTTGAGATACCAAGTATATCTCAGGAAAACTTATTCCATGACCACAGTTAATATTTAAATTTAGAGAAGTTGGAATTGAAGTCAAATGCACACACTAAAAAAAATGAATCAACTCTGAATTGTAAAATGTTAAATATTGACATATACCTATCCTAATAATTAGTGAAGAAAAGGTATGACATGCCCTTCTGCTGGATTTTAAAGTAAAATACTAGTGCTTCAGCACAAATAAATTTCATTTTCCTACTTTGAAAAACTATTGCATACACTGTGTAGTTAACACATAATACCTGCCCAAACACCACTTGACTTGAATGAGTTATTCAAACAGGCTACTCTGGATGCACCATGTTTTGTGATCAAGCCTTGTAAAACAATCTGATTTTCTCAGAGTCAACATTTTAGAAGAGTGTCATCATACTCTTCTACTCACATTCAGGTACTTACACACATCTGTCCCTTACACTTCCTCAAAAGCAATTTTTTTCCCAGGCATCCAAGAACAAATTTACCATTACTGACAACAGTAGCATTAGGAACAACTGCATAAACAAAGTGTACCTAATCGCTACCACTAACGTGTTGTGTAGACTTGCTCTGAGTTTACTATAGCTCATGTTCTGTCTATGGCAATGCACCTACTATTGGTGGAGCACCACCAGCAACGTTTGGCCAACAGCTGTAAAATGCAGAATCGTTTCTTCGTAGAGCTGTTCCAATGTTCATCCCATGTAACAGCTACATTATCATTAAAAAACACATACTATTTTTTTTCTGTGGCAGAACTTTTATTTGGAGGGAAATTATAACTTTTGCATTTACATGGCACAAATTATATACAGTACACTTTCCATGATAAGAATTATGATGCTGTTCACAGAAAGGTATCAAATTTGAGATGCATAAAGCTAAAATATACAAACCAGGGGTGGAAGTGAAACTATTGGCCATTTTTATTATCTATAGAAGAATTTCAAGGAATAATGTTAATTCAATGTTCAAAAATTTTTAACAAACTTCTAGTAAAGTTAATTGAAATATTTATAATACTATTCAGTTGTTGCACAGTATTTCCAATATACAATCAAGAAGATGCACAGAACACAACACTTAATATGAAAAAAACCTATTGCACCCACAATTTAAAGGTTTCACTGCCTTTTGGATGCTGCACTACCATATTTATATAAACATTTACAACACTTCAGTAAACACAAAGGTTCTAAATGTAGTGCAGCATTATGGGGGGCCACTTTCAGCTCTTAAAATAAATGTTAAATGCCCATATAGTGTGCCATTTATTCTAAGCTGATGGTTTAAGCTGTAACCCTTAATTACTACTGTGAGTAGCAAACACACTTTCCCCATGTTCAGAAGATTACCATCCCTCTTACTACATACTCTATATTCCAACACCTATACTGTCCTTGGCTTCATTTGTCATTTTGGCATTTTTGCCTCAGTGCTTGTGACAACTATCCCTTATATTATTTTCTTAATGTCCTGTTAAGTAGTCCTGTGTAGAATCTGAAGCAAAAGAATCGGCATCTTCATTATCAGAATCATCACTACTGTCATCAGCCGCTGGCTCTCCTGTCAGCGCTATCCGGGCATAATCATCAGTGTCTATAGACTTACAGAAGTGAATGGCATACTTCAGTTTTTCCTCTAGTACTTGCTTACAGGAATACCTGGGCAGCTTCAGGAGAAAGAAGCAAGTGTATGACTCAGGAAGAAAGTGGTCTGGAGGATTGTATTTATCCAATACCTGTTGAAAACAAAAAACATAATATTTTTGATTCACTGTCCAAACTACAAATAAATATCAAAATAATACTTAAATTTTTTTAACAGCATGTTAGATTTGTGATTCTGATGCTGAAGTTTCTTAAAACAACAATGAAAAGACCAAATCCATTTTCCCTACACTAAGTAAATAAATAAAAACAGACATAGATGAGCTTCTTTGATCATGAATATGTAGTTGGGAACAATCTAAAAATGATTGTATTACTTCAGCAAATACCAAAATATGATTTGAAGATTGTTGTTCTTTAATTTAGCTGAAATTAATAACTGAGCTGAATAAAATGCTAAATAAATGCCAGCAAAACCAGTTCATGACTGACAGGGGAAAACTACCAAAATCCAGAGATGTGAATAGTTGGGAAACGAAACGAATATCCACTTGCCCAGGTCACGAAACAAAAATATTTATATACATTATAGGTCTCTGTTGCACTGTCAAATCTACAATGTAATGTTGCATAAACAGTTTAATGAAATCAGCCTGTTCTCTTGTTATGTCATGCTACTACTTCTCCACCACCAGCTTTTTAAAATAAAAACCCCACACCCCATCCCATACATCTTACTTGAATAACAAAGTCCCTCCCTCTGAAGTCTGCAATAGTCCTGGGCAGCCTTGTTCTGCCCCACACAAAACGCAGGAAGAGAGATCGCTCTGTATTGGAGAAGGACTCCATCACTTCCCAGAACCACTGTATCAAGGAAGCAGTTGGTTCAATGCCTTTATAAGTTGCTACAGATTTCAGAAGGTGGAGTGGAATATCCGGGCTTCCACATACCTGAAAAATAAAATATAGTGATAGGCTACAAAAGTCTGATCAAATCAATTATGGGTGATTTGTTCCCTCCATTCCTTTAAAATACTTGAACAGCTTTTACACTGACAAAATGAACATTCAAATATTTGAAGTGCTGTGCATAGTCTCCTATTACAATAATAGTAAATATACATCTTCCCATCAGGGGACAATAATGAATCTTCTTTCATATTCCTGAATTACATAAAGAATTAAACATTTTGCTTGGGACTAATGTCTCCAATTCACCTCCTAGGCCCCTGGTTTGTGGGGGTTTTTTTGGTTTTGTTTGTTTGTTTCTTCCAGAAATAACTCATTACATCACTGCTCAGCTGTATCAAAATAACCTTATTAACACCAAGACGGCAATTAAACATTTTCTAGTTTTTCCTTGGACAAAATGTTTGCAATCACTGTGAACAGTATTTAATGTGGGTTTTGGATTAGTAAGATGTAAGTGAAGAATCTCACTCCAAGTTAGTCTGACAGAGGTAGCAAAGCAGAAATTGATACCATAGTTTCCAGTTCATATCCTGTAAAGAGTGAAAGTAGAGGAACTGGAACAACACGGGCCATCCCCTCACGAACTGCTGCAACTTGTTCATCAAATTCATGAAGTCTGCAGAGACACATTTTCAGAGTTTCTGTGAATGTCATTTCTAGCAATTACTATAATATCAAGGAAATTTAACCATTCTCCTCAAGTCTCCAGCTATGTGCTAAGGAATATTAATGAACATTTATCACACAAGATAGTTGACTTATAACAGTTTCTACACCAATTCATATGGCACAGCAAGCTCAGTATGGACAGATATCTCCCAATATTTAGGATATTTTATTTCCAGGACTATTCATGTGCTGTGCCTGTCAAGAACAAGCCAATACCCCATTTGGAAACAACATGCTCTTGGGAAAAGAATGGCTGTACTTTGAAACTCTGCCTGCATACATTCGCAACACTAGACAGACATTATGGTAAAAGAAAAATGGGTCTGAACTAAAACATGCTGTCTGAGGGGACAGGAGTTGTTGTATTTCAAGACAGATGCAAGTCTAAAATTTTGCTGCTTCTGCTGCCACCCATGATTTGTGTTTTGCTTTTTTTTCCCCTGTCAAATAATTTCTGAGATTTTTTACAGAACTCTCTAGAGCAGAGATTCGCATCATTGACAACTCCTGTCCTCACGCTTGTCATCACCAAAATAAACAAAGATGTCAGGACAAACTTCGTCTTTTGCATCCACTTTTTCACATGCATTCTATTCAGGTGCTAGTTTTTCTCTCAAGGGCTTCATATAATTAAACAACTTGATACTTAATCTAAACATTTAAATCTTTTTCCCAAAGGCCTTTTAACTGTAAAATGCTTTAGAATTTCTCGCCTCCTTTGAGGACAGCCAGAACTGCCAAGAGAACAAAACCATTTCTTCAATGGAATGTAACATTTTACATATAGACATATCATTTATCCATTCCAAATGAAATTTCTCTCTACTGTCAAAAACAGGTTTAAGTATTGGTGCATAACCATTTGGGCAGGGGGGAGGAGAACAAAGAATGTAATTCAGTAGTTGTTGGCAGACACTGCAACTACAAACTAATAAGCAAATATATAGTGATGATACAGTCCTGCTCAAGCACTCTCTAAACCAGTTCACTATGGCAGAGAGAATAAAACTACTATGAATCAGTTTCTCATCCAAATTATCTAAATTTCCATATTTCAATAGGCACTAGGCCCACTGCTTCACATAACAAGATGCCTGTGGTTGCTTCTTAGCTGTACTTGTCTAGATTAGCTGTCTAGGTATTTAAGCATCCAAAAGCCTGTCTTCTCAAATACCGAACAATTATTTCCCACTGATTTCAGTGCAATGTTCAGTTTTTGGCACCTGTGGGTGAATTTACTTGTCTGCACACAGGTGTCAAACTAATTTTATGTTGTCCAAGGAACTAATATTTTCGTTTGTGTATTCCAACTTAGATAAGAATAGAGTAAGAATTCAACTGGGACTGCTCTTGACTGCAAATGATGATATGAAAAACTGTGGGAGCAGCAGTACTAAACCTAAGCTCTCTTCACCAAGAACTTAATGATCAAGCCTATTACTTTATCGCATAGGAGAAGAATTAGATGGATGGGGCATTTCTCTACCTGTAAAACCGGCTGCCAAAACTGCTCTGTCAGGACAGCTATTCAAATCTATAGCCAAACCTGCTAGTTTATTGTTCTTCCTAAAAATTAAGTTTAATCTTTTCTCCTTGGATAGATTAAAAGAAATCAGAAAATCAACACTGTAATCACATGAAAACATTAGAATACTTGTAAGAGGCTGAAGTAGTATATTGTTTAAAAGGTTTTATGTATTTTTTTAAAAGAAAATGCTTATTCAAATCAATCATTTGAGTGACTTATTCAACAAACCTGTAGTTTATTGCCAGTCTCACATATTCAGCTCTATTATCCAGTGTAATATGGGTGTACTTGGAACTCAACTGAATATCCTGACCACTTGCATTAGGCACAGTGAATGGGAGGCTCATAGCTTCAAACTCTTCTGAAGTAGCTTCGTTGTCTCGAATGTACATAAGCCCAGGAATAAAATCTTTATCAACCTTTGGAAAATAACAAACCCGAGTCAAAATCAGTTTACTAGCACTATACAACAGTGTCTCTTGCATACAAAATGCAGTACATCATGTATCATCTACCAAAAGCATTGTCAAATGTCTGACCACAACCCATCTAACTTAATTTCAAAGCCATAAAACAGCTTAATATTTTACATAAAATTTCATTATGCTGGGATGTGGGAGTGTGCATGTGTTCTAGATTTCAATCCTTTCAGGAAGCATTTGCCAAGAAACTGTATTATACAAGAAAATGGATTTAAAGCCTAAAAACAAAATCATCTCTATGAAGTCCAATGCTGGTTTTGGTACAAAAGGAATCCCCTTACTGACAAGTAAATGACTCGACGCTTTCACAGTAAGTACATTTCTACATGACAGTATTTGAGAAGGAACTCTTCTTTGTAATGAAGACCTAACTCTTACTCCACATTTACTGAGCTCAGTAAACAGAAATTGAAAGTTTGTGATGTTTGACATGTGGGCACAAACTATTCTCAGTAGTAGTTTGAACTCATTTTCTTTTACTTCAAAACAGTGGAGGCGTGTGCACCTAATCAGTTACTGCATCTTGGCACAACAGACAGTAACAGCTACAAGAAGGTCTACTGGAAAGCAGGAGTTCAACCACAAACATTTGTCTAGTCAAACCCATTAGAAGATTTGAGAATGCTCTAGCATTCAAACAGCTTAACAACTTAAATTTACAGTTTTAACAGTGAGTACAAGTCATCCTTATATACTGGCTGAAAATGTAAAAGGCAGTCAAAATACAAATACATAGAAAACAGGAAATCACTGGAGAAAAACTGATGCTAGAGTCCACTTGTCTTCTGTAAGTTATATCCTACTCAGGAACTTCATACTTACCTCACTGAGATCAGCAATTGTTAGGTTCATTCCTGCAAGCTGTTTCCACACTGGCTCAGCCAGGTTGAGGCTGAGAGGGCTGCCAGTCCGGATGGCGATGCCCAAAAGTACACCTGTAAGTTTAAACATAGTATTTTTCATTTTTTCTTGTTAGATTCCAATATTGTGATCATGTAATGCAAGTAGAATGTCACACTGTTGCTAAGAAATTACCAAGAAAACGGAACATGTTCATATGCAAGAGTGACTTGGCAGCAGGATTTAATAGGAAACAATCTCTGTTTGCTCCAGATTCATCTCTTCCATTTGGTGTCACAATTAAGAGAGGGGTCAGCCCATTCTGAAGCTCCTCGCACATTTCTGCTATTGATTCACTATAACCTCCACCGCAATCATCCACAGATTCACCTTGGAGAAGAAAAAAAGCTCAAAATTAAATGTTCTTTCAAAAATAAATGAAGTACTAAAACTGTATTTCCTTCCACGGGGATAACTGAGCAAACAGAAGTTTACTAAAAGCTACACTGTCATATCTGTTCATATGAAAACCCTTTATGTTTTGCTTATATTTGGATATTACCAGTTCATTGTAAATCGTATTATTTAGAAGATTATACAACATAACACAGTGTCAAAAATACTATTTGCTAGAGTATAACTAACATTTTTGTGTTATACACTAATCAAAATAAAATAGAGGTAGAAAAAGAAAGTCAAAGCAATGGAATTCCTAAGTGACATCTGAAAGTAGGTATATTTTATATATCTTATATACAGTAGACAGAATAGCTCTTCAATCTAAAATATTTTTAATCAAAAAGCTCAAAGTGATATGTGAACTGTAAAAACAACCCTATCAGTAAAACCAGCTAGCCAGGATTATTTACCAATCCAGACCACTGAAAAACAGGTTTAGGTTTTGCAGAATGTTTGTTGTAAGCAGAAGAGTTGTCCCCAGAATTTGAGGAAAATTACAGACACATTCCCATTAATCTTGAGGGTTTTTAATAAAATCTTTTTAAAAAGCTTTTTACTTCCTAACATTTTAAGCACCTTCCTCTGCCTACACACACAGTTTTCCTCTATCCTTTCCTTCCTTCAGGTCCTCCAAAAAAGTAAATCTGAAGAAAGCTGCAAGTTAAGCGCAAAATAGGGGGGTGGGGGTGGAGAATCCTCTTACCAACAAACTTGACTTTCCAAACACGATGAGGAAGCAGAAGGCTATCAGGGCTAAAGGAACTCATTTTAGCACACATCTGTCCAAACACTGACTTTGTACCATCAGGCCCAGCCAGTCCTCCTTTGCTCCTAGAACGTTTTACCTATTGAGTAAGCATATTATAAAAGTCACTGTAAGAATGCATTTCAGCTGGCATTGCTGTACCAATCAGACCATAAGATTAATGTTTATAAAATACGAATGTGTTCAGTGAAACATCTACAGAGGTCCACACTACACTATATCTTGTATATGTATGACACATACAGAAGAACAACCACATTTCAAATTACAGCACTACAGTATTTTTCAGTACCATCTAATATTCAGATATCACAGACTCCTATTACATATCCCAATCCTCTCCAGGAAGATGAAAGCACTTAAAATCTCAGTCTCTTAGGAGCCCGGAACTATTTCAGAATCATATGATGGTTGAGGTCGGAAGGGACCTCTGGAGGTCATCTAGTCCAACTCCCTTGCTCAAGCAGGGCCACCCAAAGCCAGTTGCCCACAACAAGTCAAGACAGCTTTCAAATATCTCCATGGATAGACACTCCACAGCTTCCCTGGGCAACCTGTGCCAGTGCTCAGTCACCCTCACAGTAAAAAAAGTGTTTCCTGACGTTCAGAGGGAGCCTTCTGCGTTTCAGTTTGTGCCCGCTGCCTCTGGTCCTGCGACTGGGCACCACTTGAGTGAAGCTGGGCTCCATCTTCTTTGCACCTTCCCTTCAGACATTTATCTACTTTGATGAATTCCCCCTGAGCCTTTTCTTCTTGAGGCTAAACAGTCCCAGCTCTCTCAGCCTTTCCTCATAGGAGGGATGTTCCAGTCCCTTAATAATCTTTGTGGCCCTTCGCTGGACTCTCTCCAGTATGCCCATGTCTCTCTTGTACTAAGGAGCCCAGAACTAGACACAGTACTCCAGATGCTGAGTAGAGGTGAAGGATCACCTCCCTTGACCTGCTGGCAACCCTCCTCCTAATACAGCCCAGGACACCCATCAACCTTCTTTATTGCAAGGGTACATTGGTGGCTCATGTTCCACTTGGTGCCTTCCAGGACACCCAGGACCTTTTCTACAAAGCTGCTTTCCAGCTGGGTTACCCCCAGCAGGTACTGGTGCCTAGGGTTGTTCCTCCCCAGGTGCAGGACTTTGCACTTCTTGTTGAACTTCATAAGGTTCGTGTCAGCCCACCTCTCCAGCCTGTTGAGGTCCCTCTGGATGGCAGCATGACCCTCTGGTGTTATCAACTGCTCCTCCCAATTTCGTATCATCGGCAAACTTGCCAAGTGTACACTCTGCCCCATCATCTAGATTACTGATGAAGATGTTGACCAGGACTGGACCCACTGTTGACCCCTGAGGTACACTGCTAGTTCCTGGCCCCCAACTAGTCTTGATGCCACTGATCACCACCCTCTGGACCCAGCCATTCAGCCAGTTTTCAACCCACCTCACTGTCTGCTCATCCAGCTCACACTTTGTCAGCTTGTTTCTGATATAAAAATAGGACATACCTAAACATTAAGGAGAAAGAGTTACTGGTTCCAGGATAGGCTGCACTGCAACTTCTGCAATAGGTCCTATCTCTGTGACATAGCTGTTTAAACTGTCAGTGATTACTACGATTATCACCATTTATAAGCACTGCAAATGCCAGCACCTCTGTAACAGAAGAAATTTTTCAACTAATTCTTGGATTTGCACAAACATGAAAAACAGTATCTGGTTATCTAGACGCTTCCACTACATGTCCTGAACTGACCTGACAGTGCTGAATGATTGTTCTAGGTAATTTCTATAACCTGACATAGTCATAACTACTTGAGATAATCTTAATTCAAACACAGCTGACCGCAGTGATAATGATTTTTTTTTTTTAAATTAATCTAAAAATTTGGAGGTTGATTAGGCCTTAGTAATTTTATTGTTAGAGCTGGAAACATGCAAAGACTATAGGCGTGTTCACTGCAGCTAGACAGAATGATTCTTACCAGTTCAGTTGACAACCCTCTGAGCTTTCTTCCCTAGATAAGGAATTTTATGTTCCCCGAACCACCAATATCTTACTTATCTTTAATTTCAAACAGTTCATCGTTCATCTGTCTCTACTCAGCATTATATCTGTTCATCTTTAAAGGAAAATGGAAAGACAGAGGAGTATCAATGATAAAATTTGTTGATACAAGTTTTCTTCCTCTATTTCTGAAGAAGCAGCCAATGCCTTGGTAAATTCAGTTTTTCTGGATTGCAATCTACTTATTTAATGCATCCTATCTCTACTCATACATCCAATTGTCAAATCTGGGTGAGTTTTTCATACATAAGACAGATCAGAGGCTGTGTTGCTGGCCAGAAAACTGAATACATGTTATTCTTATATTCATTAATGATAATATTTAAATATGCATCTATGATACTTACTAGGACCCTCTAAAAATGATTAAGCACTACTAAAATACACATGTATATACACACACAGATTATTGTGTTTCTTAGGCACCTACAGAAAAAGTGTATTTTAAGATATGATGAAGATCCATAAGAAATGGCATGCAAGGAAGATCTCATGTATTTTGCTGCAAGAAGTGCACACAAAGTGGATAAGAATACAAAAAGCATTTCACCAGTATAGAGAGGAAAGAAATTGAAAGTAAACAGAAGGCTGAAGAAACCCAAGATATGTTTTTTTTCCCTTGGTGTTCTGCAATTTATATTCTCAACCTGCCTTGACTGCAAAGGGACTCCTACAGTGCACATACTTCGCCAATATCCATGAGACTGTTCATTCAGAAATAACCCAGACTCATCCTGCTAATCTGTATTTGGTGCCACTCCAATCTACAGTGCATCTCAAAAACCAGTTGTTCTGATGCTGCATACTTCTGATGCTTTGGATAAAACATCCACCAGATTTCTTTCGGGTTTTATTGAAAGGCTGACACACTCAAGTCTTCCTCATGTATAATAAGTTCTGTATCAACACAAGCTGGTTTTAATTCAATGGATTTCTAAGAAATTTGGAGGCCCAATAAGTTTTAAGTTGAGAAATCACTTGAGTCTTCTCTTAAAAAGAGGAAAGTATGAGTAGGTCTATGAAAGCAGTAGTTGATTCACTGTTTTTTTCAAACCTCAGACCTAAAATACAAATTAATCAAGTGGCAATAAAAAGGCAAGCAATCCTGCCTGAACTGAATAGGGTGGCATGCACATGTGCTATTATACATTTAATTTAGTATTTATTTACTAGCAACACAGAATTTTCATTTAATCTGATCATTTAGATGCAGGAATGGTTACAATTTGACTTTAACAAAGCAATGTAAGAATACCATGAAGGGTTATTGGCATTTCTGCCAGCACCTTAATATATTGCTTGCTGACAAAGACAGATGCCCACATTAAAATTTATTAGGTTATTAGCAAAGAGTAAAACACTTCACTGAAAAACGGCAAAAATTCATACAAATATGTTTAGGCCACAATCCACCACAGGTGTTTTAGCTTTTTATTGTAGAGGTCTGGAGCACAGCATCTTGCTCATGTTTCCAAATCATCCCCCTTAGAGACACAGTAAGTATCCTGTGAAATCTATTTTACTGAATAGGCTGAACAGGGTCAGATATAACCCACACTGAATGCATGGCTTATTAAACACAGATTATGCAGCATCTCAAGTTTTTAAAATAAAGTTCCAACCTTATTGCTGATGTGATAACTTTTTAGCATAAAAGAAGTTAATATGTTGATTAGAGCCCAAGAAGGATTTTCATAAAACAATCTGCCCTCAGAAGATACAAGCTTGTGGAAAACCAATTTTTCTTGGACAAGAGAGAAATGCAGCAGCTCAAAAGCAGGATGCAGTGAAGTGTGGAAGAATCAAGTTCAAGAACTTGCCTCAGTGAATAATCACTTATTGTGAGCAGCACTGTTACAACAAAGGGGGAGAGGCACTCAAAGTCAATCTGTAATCCGGTTAAAGCATTCTGAAGTGAAGACAATCAAAATTTAAGTTCTTTCTCTGAATCTGAAGAACAAAACTTTACATTCGTCTCAAGCAGCCTGAGAGTACCCACTGAAATCCTGGCCATCCTGTGGGACTCTCTCAAACCCACCAGAACTTGGGAAAAATGTAGTACATAAAGACATGCACTCAGAGACTAATAAAAAAGGTTTACAAAAAGATGACAACTTATTAGTTGGAATCAGCCGAGAAAGAGAATGTGTACTGTTAACACAGAAGATCTATGAAGAAAACAAACCCAATTCAAGGATATGTCATGAAATCACTCTCCAGAACAGGTCAGGAAGTATCAGTGTGATAATTACAAGAGCACAGACACAGCCTCACCTGTACCTTGAGGTTTCAGTTATCTATGCTCAAACTGAAATGCTACAGAAAAAATACAGTATAAAAAGATGAAGAGTAGAGAAAGACTATTCTACACAAGCAGACCAAAAAAGCTTAGCCTGATCAGTGTAGCAAAATGAAGGCTGTCATGAAATGAGTGTTCTTTAAAAGCACATTTGATAAGGGAGAAGACATAACCAGGAAGGAGGAATGTTACTTAAACTGAAGTATAACACTCACAAAATTACAAATACTTCGTTCACTGATATGCTGTGCCTACTTTAAGATCAGATCTTTTTTAATCATTATGCTAGTGAGATTTCTGTAACCCACATTTAATACGAAGTTCTAGTGAGGGGGAAGAAGCTATTCTTAAAGTGGCATTTCATGTATCCATACGTGTGACACTCCTCCCATAACAGTAGGGAATATTGAACCAGGGGATCTTTTGCAATATTACATTCCTGAAAGCAGACATTCTCCTTAATAACTGAAATCTGTTTCCCTTTTACAAAGAGGAAATTCCTTTCAACTACTATAATAATCTCTTTCATCTAAAGGCAAAGATATGATTTAACAGCATTGTGAATTTGTCTGCCTATAGGTTGTAACACACTGTCCATTTGACATCACATGAGCTACACTGGCACTTAAATACTAGGTAAGTCTGATCGGCTAGTAAGAGGGTCAGTAAGTAAACTTGAGCACTGGAGCCCTGCCTAGACATGTAACTGTTAGTTCACTTTCTGGCTCAGTCTTTGACTTCTACTGCGCCCTTCCAGAACAAGGCCCAGGTGCCGTTTTGAAACATTTCACTAAACAACCATTCCCCAAAAGTAATATGGATAAAACTGTGTCAAGTTTGGTTTCTTCTGCTATAACGTAGTCCTCCAACAGTGTCCCAAACTGTCTCTGCGCATTCAAGCTTGCCCTCATGCTACACCTCAAAGCATAAAACATCTACCCTCAATTTTATACTATTGAACTACCAGACTGGCACTTGGGTGAGTTGCTGTACAGCCATCACATTGTATTCCACACACCTTGAGCAAAACAACTACATAAAACTACTATGACCTTCTATCACAAGGCTCCCAACAGAAAAGATCCAGGGCCAAGTAGCATGTAAAGTGAATGCGATCTACTCTAAAAGGAATCTGGTCCATGTAAAACTTGACCTCAGGACAAGGGAGTGATGTTTGGCTTGCTTTTACACTGCAAGTTAGACAGCTGTTTTGTCCAGTTCTGGTAATTCCAAAGAAACCACTGAACAACAAGGTAAGCTGAGGAAATATTTTAAAAAAACAAGTCAGCATCTGGAAAACAACTTTAAATTAAGCACTCATCTTTTTATTTTATACAAAGGAAGATGAAGTGAATTGACTGTACCACATAATATATAAACTGTAGGAGGAGTCTTCTGAAAGCAAAGGGATCTTAAAGCCTAGCTGCAGTTAAACCCACAACTGCAAGTAAGATGAAAATTATTAACATTGACAATTAGCTGTTTGAGACTAGGTAAAGCAGCTTTGAATCTTCAATTAAATATTATAAAGAATCAAACAGTTTAAGAATCCACATTTTCATTCTCTGCAAAAGCTAACTCAAGAAATTGTGACCCGTACTTGGTACTGTGTAATCAGGCCAGATTACGAACATGGTCTTTTTTAGCATTCACTTGGCTAAATCTAGGACAGACTTATGTTACAGCAATATTTCATTTCTCCCAGAACCTATAAAGAAGGGAAGCCCTGCAGCCACCAGTTCTTTTCTAGAGTTCAAGACAGACTGAAGTAACGAACTGGACTACAAGAGAAAGCCGATCTTGATTAACTCAACAGTAGAAGAAGAACACTAGGAAATGAGCCCAAAACCTACTCACTAGTTTCCTGCTTAAAGTTAAATACTTGCACTGCTTTATTGGCATTTCTGAATTCACACCTACACAAAAAGTAACAAGAACATCTCTGGCAATCTCTTCAGCTTCAACTTCCCAAATAATAACTAAAACAATACATTTTAATCACATAACATTTCCACAAGAAATTTTAAGTTCCCATAGAAAACGGCAAAGAAGCAGAAACAGAATCCAGCTACAACAGGATATACTTTTCTTCACTAAGAGAAAACTAATTAGTCAATATTTTCAGAATTTCTCCATTCTAACCTTACAAAGAGTAGGTTTTCTTACTTTTTACAACATAAAAAGAAAAAAAACCCCAAACACCACTAAAGGAAAGAAATGCAAGAAGACTCAGGAGTCTAAGACCAGGCTTCAGTCCATTTAAACTAAAACAACATTTTACTATTCTATGTTACAGAAAGATCTATGGAAAAAAAGACATGTCTGGCCTAAGGCACAACATTACATTTTCTAACGTCAATAAGGAAAAAAGCCCTTTTGTATCAAAGAGATCTGCAATCAATATGACCACATGTGATGACCAGCAAAGAATGAGAGTTTATCAGCCTGATTTTTAATTCAAGGGCTTTTTTTCCCCCCCTTCCTGTTCTGTTATGAAAGCAACAGCTGAATAATTCATCTGACCGTTTGGAAAGGTAAGAAAGGCATCAGAATCACTACTCTCTTAAATTATCTAATGTAGTGAGTTTTGAAAAAGCAGTCCTTTGTCAAGCAGGACATACTTCGCTTATTAGAGTTTAAATCATTCACTTAATATTTCAGCTAGTGTCCCCCTCCCCCGAAACAGCTACCGTGCAGATGAAAACATACAAAAAAGAAAATCAGCAGCCCTTGCTGCATTCACTTTTTCATTGTTTGATTCTCTGATCAAAATTCAACTCTTCAGTACTCAGATACCAAACAGCCGACACAAAGGGACTTGGCAAATGTATAGCACCGTGGGCTAAACATACAGATACTAAAATCAAAACTTCAGCTTAAGATACCTGTATTCTGTTGAGCTCTACAACTGGCCCATGCTGACGATCTCTCACCATAGTTGCTTGCACAACTTTCCTGAAAGCTGCCTCCTAAAACAGTGAAACACAAAAAATTAAAATAGTGGCAAAACTGCAATCAAATAAGAAAGCGGCACATATCTCACAGATGAACACATACTTAGTATTAGAAAAAAAAAAAAAAAGACTCTTCAGCAGAATAAGAGAAACTGATCCTGCAATACTACCCTTCAGCAATTTCCTTCTGAGTACATCACAAAACACTAGAAAAGGCATAACACCTGAGTCTTTCTTTAGAAGAAATGGGAACAAGTATCAAATACTTTTGAAACACTGAAAATAAACAAAAGCAACAGAAGATAAAGCTGTGAGATGTTAGTTAAGGATCATGTTATTTGTGCTAATACAATTCAAGCTAGAAACAGTCAGGATACTAAAAAAGTAAAGAAGAAAGTCTCTCCTGTATCACTCAAAACCATGGCTTGAAAGATTGTACTGCACCCAGATTCAGTTATTACTAAGCAACCAACATGCTGCTGAGTGCAGGTATAAATTAGTTTATACTGGAATAATATACGTATATGGAAAATAATTCATGTCAGAGAAAAACAATGAAAAAAGCCAAAGATGAGATCATCTTGCTATGGAAGGCAATAAATAAACAAATAAAAATAAACAAACTTTTCATGCAAATTCAAGTATCTGAAGTTCTCTCACTAAATATTTGGATCTAATTTTACACTGTCAGTTACAAGCAAGCTTTAACAAGATTTTTAAGTCTTTAGAATCTCTGAAGGTAAGCCTGACTTAAATGCCTAGATAAGAACATGGTCTCGCAACTTCTGGTGTCTGTGTTGAGACAGGCTTTTGACAATATGCCTGATATCACATTTTACCTTATATCTGAAGCCTTTCTGTAACTGTTCTGCAGACTCTTAAAGTAAATTACGTTGAATGTGCCTCCTGCACACCCATTCCTATACTTAACATCATATACCTAAAGACTCCCTATTAATAGCACTAACATATAAAAGTGTCATGAACAGAATAGCCATGATTTCCGTTTCCTTTTTTCCAGTTTAGGTTTTGATGAAAAATGCGTGGTCGCACATATTCTGCTGGATTGCTCTACTACACAATTTTACTGGAGCCTAGAGAAAGAGTCCTTGAGTCAATACATGCTAAGGAGTCTAGTTACAGGCCATGTGTCTTATTTAAGGACATAGAACAGCACTGCAGAGGGAAACCTAACTGTTTCTCTTTCTCCCAGCAGATTTTGTCTGTTTATATAAGGTTATAATTTTTTGTTAGACAAGTTACTATGACAGTGAGAAAATTCAGATCCAAAACTGATGGTCATACTGAAGGAAAGTCACGCTTTTAAAGGCTTTCAGTATCTTAAGTTTTGAATAGGTGTTGTAGCCTTGAAGCATTATAATTATCTAGACTTCCTCATAACTGATTTTACTTACAACTACAAAAATCTACTTTCTTTATTGATTTGAGATTGAACTCCTGTCTTCACTTTTACCCCAGTCTAAAACAAGTTTGTAGCTTCACAGAGCTTTGGATCAACTAGTAGATCACCTGATCATGACAACTGAAATACAAAAAGCAGACAATGACCATCTCATACCTATCTTACATTTTTTTCCTGGATAGCATCTACTGAATACTCTAGAAGAATTCCACTATACTACAGACTGAAGATTTACAGTGTAAAGTTATTTTCAAGATCAACACACAAAAGCACTATGATGAAGAACTGAGGAAAACATAATAAAAAGAACTCATTCATAAAGAAAGAAGTCTGCATAATCAGAATGCAAATATTTGATATACAGCTTACAGAACAAATTGAGATACATAGTTCTATGTTCTTCAGAAACAGTTTAAACAGTACATTTCACTTACAGTTACAAATCACTCCCTTAAAAACATTCTGATAAATACCTTTCCCTGTGATATCAGTATTCCCCGTAATGTGTCAAACCCAACTGAGGGTCCTTGACCAGTTTCATCAAGTCTTCCTTCAAGATCAAACATTGGAATGCAAGGACAGAAGAGTTCAGAAATGTGATGCAATAGCAGAAGCCTGTTTCTCAATGAAATGATGGGAATTTCCTGAAGATGATTGTACTCCATAGGAACCTATGATAAGGCAACAATATGTGAATGTAATCAAGAATTATTATATATTTTATTTTATTAAACAGAACAACAATTTATAAGATTGTAAGTAAATTTGTATTAGAAATTCAGATATTTGCTTATTCACACTCTCAAAACTTAATACACGGAGTTCAGTTGTTTATAAAAGATACTAAAAGTATCCATCTAAACTGAAACAAGCATTAGAAACATGACAGTAGACTATTCTTGCTATTCCATATTTTACAATTCTCTTTATCCATAAACAGACAAATTTTACATCCTATCATCACTACACCCAGTCATTATAGCTGAAAGACAGAATATTCAAAAAACAACCTTCTCAATGTAAAGCAAGCAATGAAGAACTCCCTTGGAAGGCCTAAGATTTTCATAGCTGGAATACAGAATTAAAATTCTTGCCAATTTGCAAACTGAGCTACTGTTCTGCATTGGATTAACAACTGAATGAAGAGGCTTTCTCACCTCAGAAAACTGGAATCCTTCTTTGGAAGTATAGAAGTAAAACAAAGTAACTGGCTCAAACTCCAAGCCAAATCAAAGCACACTGAGCTTATGCAGGGATTTAGAAAGGAAATATGTCTACTGAAAGACCAGCAATAAGCATACTAAGTATGTTCAAAATCTGAATGCAATAAGCCAGAACTATTACCTGTGTGGGGAGCTTGCCAGCATTAGCAGGTTTACTGGTTGACCAAGCTAAAGTATGAGCTGAGCCACAGGCTACTCTGTTGATCTTTTTACCCTGAAGTGCTGCAACCAAGCGTGGTCTTTGGATGGCATTAGTTGTTCCGTCTCCAAGCTGCCCTTCATCATTATCTCCCCATGTATACACTTCTCCTAAACCAGTAAAAATAATTAATTGTTCTGAAGCTAAGATAGAAGCTTTTTGCCTTTTTTTTTTTTACTAGCATTTATAAATCATTTAACTGAATGAGACCTTGGACTGTAATCAAGATTTCTAGGACTGATAACCATCCTGAAATCCGCTATCTAGCGCAGATAAATCTTGAGTGACAGAGTTAGGCCCATGGTCTATGTAGAGCAGCTAGTGTAAGATGCATTTATTTCCTCATAGTTTGTATAACTTAAAAATTCTGTTCCAAAATAGGAGGAAACAGTGGAGCAGAAGAATAAAAACAGATACACCAGAAACAGCCTGTATTTGATAGTTTCATATCAAAAACTGTTGATATTAAAAAAAGAATTAGAAAAGGCTTAACATTTTTTATGAGATGAAAGAAAAGATCTTATAATAGGTTGTATTACTAGAGAGGACATTAAAATGGGTGCTTACTGTTGCAAGATAATTGGAAAATACTTTTAAAATAGTAACCTTGTTTCTGACCATTTATTTTCTGCAGCTATATCCTATTTCACCAGCACCTATAAAACACTCAGTTATTGTGCACACTTGTTAATTACATGTGGGAGTGAGTCTCCTGCAAAGAATATTCAGTATCTCAACCTGCTCTGTAAGAAGCAACATTGTTTGTGCAGTGCTTCATTTAGCAAGATAAACACCTCCTCAGGCTCAGAAGACCCTGAAAAGAAAGCCAAAATCATTCATTCTACTGCTTGATCAATCTGTAATTACTTTTAGAGCTCTCTATTTTTCTTTGACCATCAGCATTTATGAAACAAACTCTTTATTTTTTATTAATTAAAAACCTTCAATTGGTTTTATGTGATCATTTTAAATCAACGACATGCTTTCGGCTAAAGAAATATGCTACAACTGCAAACACAAAATACGTTTATGCACATAGAGGACCAGCGTTTTTAGCAAGGACAACCTACCAACAGCTGACTGAAAAATAAAAGTTTCATTTTTTCCAAATTCAGTACTGAGAACTAAGTAAATTATTTTATTTTTATACCATCTTCAGTGCAGCAAACACAGTGCAAAGACCCAGTAGCAATTGCAATGACTTTCTTTCCTTGCAGTCCCTGCACTTGTCGTGGTCTTCTAACATGGTCATCAGATCCATGGCCTAACCGATGATAATCTCCTTTGCCCCTGCACAGAGAAGATAAAACATTTCAAAACTGTGTTTTAATTGTGGAAAAAAACAGAACAACAGACTGTGTCTGGTATTTGATCTATAGATATATTTATAAACAGTTCAATACCAAAATATTCTCCAAATATTCGACATTAATCATCCTTAGCTCATATGACATGGATGTGATTCTGCTGATAGAGTGAAAAATCTTAAACCTCCAACATGCTGTTCCTACTCATTCTGTGCAGGTCCTTTTACCCCTTTTGCAGGGGATTGTTTGGGTTTTTTTCCTCTGAAAAGGGTCAAGTATTAGAAGCATTCATCTGCAAAAACAGTATGTTTACTGACCTCAGAGACTGGAACTTTGTACAGTTTAAGGGTATCTCCAATGCCATGCACACAAGCCGGCAGAATGATGTTGGGAAGGTATTTTGCTTAGTCTTTTTAAACACTTAAGTTTAGTAATTTAAACTACAAAACTTGGAATGGCATAGAAAGATTAAAACAATGAACTAAAATCAAATTCTCAGACTACAGCCACCACAAGCTAGACACAATTTTGATAATATATGAGAGTTATTTATGCTATCATCTTCCACCCCGCACGACACTTCAGGCTTATACTTCTACCAACCTCCTTGAACTTCTGCACCTTGCAGTGGTCAATACCTGGAATGACAACTCTGTGCTTAGGTCTCCAAAACAAAATGCTTTGATTTTACATTCAAATAGCACTACAAAATGTTCCCCAAAGTGGTAGATTTTATTACTAATCAAGACAGAGGAACTCAAAAAAGTTTGGGTTTAGGGGTTTTTTTGGGGGGTGGAGGCACAGAATCAAGATGGTGAAGGCAGTATAACACCTGCTGCAGACAAGGTTACATCTAACACTGTCAAAATAACTAATACAAAATACTTACCATGTATATACTGCTCCAGATTTGGTAAGAGCCACAGAAAATTGTGATCCACATTCTACTTTAACTACTCCAAGGCCTGTGAGGGAATCAATCTAGGAAAATAGTATCAAATGAAATTGAAATTAATTAAGGAGGCTATAGCTTCATAGATTGCGCTGTCTTAAGTAAAATATAATGTGCAAGTGTGTAAGTGTCTATAAGTATATTTATAAATTGTGTATGTAGATCATTTAGCAGAATTCTAGTCCTTTTATCTTTCTACCATTTACTACTTAAACATTAAAAAGAAGCTTAGATTTGGCAAACTGTTGAAGATCATCTCTAGCATGTTTTACCAATAGTTACTCAGCAATTGCCCCTTCGTAGAAACGGTAAGGCTCTGTCTCCAAATACTCAACATTAATCATCCCCTGCTCGTATGACATGAATGTGATTCTGCTGACATAGCAAAAATATTTAAACCTCCAATACACTCTTCCCATTTATTCTGTGTAGGTCTTTATGCCATTTCACCATCAATCCTATGGGACTGATGATTGATGAAACATCAGTGGAATTTTGGGTTTTTTGATTATGGGGAGGTTTACACGGCACCAGGCTTGCTGGCAACAGATGGAGTCCAGCTATCGCAAAGGGGGAAAAGGATCCTTGCTCATGAGATGGCAGGGCTCAGAGAGGGCTTTAAACTAGGTTTGAAGGGGGAAGGGGATAAACCTAGGTGCACCAGAGATGAGCCTGGGGGCAGCATGCCAGCGTTGGGGGTGGATTCGATAGCTCAGCTTAAGTGCATCTATGCCAATGCACACAGCACAGGCAATAAACAGGAGGAGCTGGAAGCCATCGTGCAGCAGGATAGATATGTCTTAAGTCACCATCACAGAAACATGGTGGGACGACTCCCATGACTGGAGTGCTGCAATGGATGGCTATAAGCTCTTCAGAAGGGATAGGCAAGGTAGAAGAGGTGGTGGGGTGGCTCTCTATGTTAGGGAGTGTTTTGATTGTACAGAACTACACGATTGTGATGACAAGGTTGAGTGCTTATGGGTAAGGATGAGAGGGAAGGCCAACAAGGCAGATATTGTGCTGGGAGTCTGTTATAGACCACCCAACCAGGCTGAAGAGACGGATGAATTGTTCTACAAGCAGCTGGCAGTAGTCTCAGAATCGTGTGCCCTTGTTGTCATGGGGGACTTCAACTTTCCAGACATCTGCTGGAAATACAACACGGCAGAGAGTAAGCAGTCTAGAAGGTTCCTGGAGTGTGTGGAAGATAACTGCCTGACACAGCTGGTAAGTAAGCCAACCAGGGGAGGAGCCTTGCTAGACCTACTGTTTACAAACAGGGAAGCACCGGTGGGAGGTGCGATGGTCGGAGGCTGTCTCAGGCTTAGTGACCATGAAATGATAGAATTCTCAATTTTTGGTGAGGCAAGGAAGGTGGTCAGCAAAACCACCACTATGGACTTCTGGAGGGCAAACTTTGGCCTTTTCAGGACACTGGTTGAAAGAGTCCCTTGGGAGACAGTCCTGAAGGGCAAAGGGGTCCAGGAAGGATGGACATTCTTTGAAAAGGAAATCTTAATGGCTCAGGACCAGGCTATTCCCATGCACCACAAGATGAACCACCAAGGAAGACAAAATGGCCTGGCTGAACAGGGATCTTTTGCTAGGACTCAAGAAAAAAAAGGGGAGTTCATCATCTCTGGAAGAGAGGGTGGGCAACTCAGGAGGAGTACAGGGATCTTGTTAGGTCACGCAGAGAGAAAATTAGAAAGGCAAAAGCTCAGCTAGGGGACGACAAAAAATGCTTTTACAAATACAGTAAAAAGAATCCCAAGGAGAATATCCTTTAATGGATACAGAAGGGAACACTGCCACCAGAGATGAGGAAAAGGCTGAGGTACCTAATGCCGCCTTTGCCTCAGTCTTCCAATAGTGAGACCAGTTATCCTCAGGGTACTCTGCCCCTGAGCTGGAAGGCAAGGACGAAGACCAGAATATACCCCCCTTAATCTAGGAGGAAATAGTGACCTACTATGCCATCTGGACACTCATGAATCTATGCGAACAGATGGGATCCATCCATGAGTACCGAGGGAGCTGGCAGAGGTGCTTGCCAAGCCACTCTCCATCATTTATCAGCAATTCTGTCCAATGGGGGAGGTCCCAGACGACTGGAGGCTTGCCAGTGTGACACCCACTTACAAGAAGGGTCAGAAGGAGGATGTGGGGAACTACAGGCCTGTCAGCTTGACCTCGCTACCAGGAAAGATTATGGAACAGTTTGTCTTGAGTGCGCTCACATGGCACGTGCGGGACAACCAGGGGATCAGGCCCAGTCAGCATGGGTTCATGAAAGGCAGGTCCTGCTTGACCAACCTGATCTCCTTCTATGACCAGGTGTCCCGTCTAGTGGATGAGGGAAAGGCTGTGGATGTTGTCTACCTGGACTTCAGTAAGGCCTTTGACACTGTCTCTCACAGCACGCTCCTTAAGAAACTGGTGGCTCATGGCTTAGAGAGGTGTACTCTTCACTGGGTAAAAAACTGGCTGGATGGACAAGCCCAGAGAGTTGTGGTGAATGGAGTTAAATCCAGTTAGTGGCTGGTCACAAGTGGTGTTCCCCAGGGCTCAGTATTGGGGCCAGTTCTCTAATATCTTTATCAATGATCTGGATGAGGGGATCAAGTGCACCCTCAGTAAGTTTGCAGATGACACCAAGTTGGGAGGGAGGGTTGATCTGCTCGAGGGCAGGAAGGCTCTACAGAGGGATCTGGACAGGCTGGATCGATGGGCCGAGGCCAATTGTATGAGGTTCAACAAGGCCAAGTGCCGGGTCCTGCACTTGGGTCACAACAACCCCACGCAGCGCTACAGGCTTGGGGAAGAGGGGCTGGAAAGCTGCCCAGCGGAGAAAGACCTGGGGGTGCTGGTTGACAGCGGCTGAATATGAGCCAGCAGTGTGCCCAGGTGGCCAAGAAGGCCAACGGCATCCTGGCCTGTATCAGAAATAGTGTGGCCAGCAGGAGCAGGGAGGTGATCGTCCCCCTGTACTCAGCACTGGTGAAGCTGCACCTCAAGTCCTGTGTTCAGTTTTGGGCCCCTCACTGCAGGAAAGACATGGAGGTGCTGGAGCGTGTCCAGAGAAGGGAAACTGGGTTGGTGAGGGGCCTGGAGCACAAGTCTGATGAGGAGCGTCTGAGGGAACTGGGGTTGTTTGGTCTGGAGAAGAGGAGGCTGAGGGGAGACCTTATCGCTCCCTACAGCTACCTGAAAGGAGGTTGTGGCGAGGTGGGCACTGGTCTCTTCCGTCAGGTGGCTGGAGACAGGATGAGAGGAAATGGCCTCAAGTTGTGGCAGCGGAGGTTTAGGTTGGATATTAGGAAAAATTTCTTTACTGAAAGGGTTGTCAGACATTGGAACAGGCTGCCCAGGGAAGTGGTTGAGTCATCATCCCTGGAGGTATTCAAAGAGCACATAGACAAGGCACTTCAGGACATGGCTTAGTGGGCATCGCTGATGGTTGGACTCGATGATCTTAAAGGTCTTTTCCAACCTAAATGATTCTATAATTCTATGTTACATCATGCAATAAAAACCTGTTACTTGGGACTGGCTGGTAGACTTTGTCGATTTGGAAACAGAATGGGGACACCTGTATCCAGGTAATAAAGCGTGATTCTGGACTGAGAATCTAAAATCCACTGTGCATAGGTATACACAGTGACACTCACATACATTTCTCAAACACAAACCATGTTCATCTTCATAACAAGTGCTGGAATTCAAATTAGATGGCTACATGGATTTCATTTGTAACATATGAAGAAATTCCAAGTCAACGATGCATTCACATGAAAGGTTTAATATAAAGTAAGATTACTTTTTAATCAATACTCCTTTCTGGAATGAAGTTATGACTTAAGCAGTACTATGGAAATTTATTAACACAAGGAAATACGAAGATTTCTTGCAAAATATAATGTTTTGACAGGAACCAAAATTAAAATGAGAAATATTGCTGGAACCAGCAATGTTCTCCAAAGAAAAAAACCTTCAAGTGCAACTTTAACAGTCAGCACAAAATTTAAAGGCCTACAGACTTTGGTCTTAAGAACAATCAGAAGAATCCCGATGTCCCAGTATGGGTGGAAGTTTGCACTTATTGGCAAATCTGTCTTCAGCGTTCTCCACCAACCTTATGGTTTCTAAAGCAATGACAAAATTTCATTCAAATACCTTCATTGGTACTTTACAGCCATCACTGCCTCCTCTCCCAAGTTTTCCATAATCTCCATCACCCCAGGACCAGACTGTATCATCATCAGTCAGGCACAATGTCTGTGCATCTCCACTGCCACAGGCTATGTCAATCACACGGTAGCCCTGGAGAGCTTCCACCTGTAAAGAAATAACCCATTTTTGTTCAGAGTAAAAGACTCAGTCATTTAGTTTCAGAAAAGATGACAAACCCTACTTGGAGAGGTGCTTCACTGGAACTACAAGTCAGAAACACCACAAGAACAAGCAAATGAAGGCAACTCAAAGGGCTTCGCTGTTTTCAAACCAGCAAAATGAAAACTATGTATTTAAAATACTGGATTATTCTTTTTAATTGGTGAACTAGTTCAATTTTTTTGACCTAAAAAGTCAGGGAAAACAATTCAAACAAAACACGTAAGGTTATCAAAGACTATATTCTGTTGAAATAATTTCAGGCTCTCTGGATGAGTATTGCATAAAGTAAAAAAAAAAAAAAAGTCTTATTTTCAAATACTCTTTCACTAGTTTATACAGTCTTCTAGCACTTGCATCAGAAGCTGAATTTAATCAACATCTTTTGAAATGCTGCCATCTAGTGATGAAGTGTGGGATCTGGAGTCACAAAGTAAAAGGATGTTGACCCACATATATATCACATCCTCCCCATCCTCACCCTACTTGAAATAGATTGTAGGCAGCACAATCCATCATCCAAAGCAGCATAGAACTTCACATACTTAAACTCATCTACAGATTATCTATTTTCATACTAACCGAGAACATGTAAGGGGAAAATATGTATAAAGATATATAGGATAGGTGGGCAGACCTTGTTTTTTGGGGGACAAGGAAATGAGAACATCTGGATACAGGTGATAAGGTCCCAAAGTGGACTAAGAATGCATGATGCATTGTCCCACAAATTCAAGCACTGAAAAAAAGTTAATGCTTGCACGAACAGAAACATATGCACAGAGCTCTGAATAAAAGTAACAAACATTCAGTTTGATTCAACTAATATAATCTTACCTTCTGCTGTATTTTCAGCAAGAGAACACAGATAGCAAAATGAACTCTCATTTCAAAGGCAGGGCAGTTTTCTTAATACCACTACTCTAACTTAAACTCTTACAGTCTAGTTCACAGGAGTACAAAGGTCTGAATTACAACTCGTCAGCTGATCAGTATACTCATTTTTCCTACATTGCATACTGTCAAAGTTCTCAAATTTACCACTTAAGAATCAAATGGAAATAGCTATCTTCTTCGTGAATAATTGCTTAACTCAAATTTCTTTAGCAAATAGCAATTAAATGCTACATAATTACTTAGGTTAAATTCTTATTAACTTAGTATATACTTCAGTAACATCTCAGTATTCAATCATGAGAATTAAGAGTGTAATTATTACATCAGGAAGAAAAGCAGTTTGCAAGTGACCAAGTGGCTATCACTATAATCACTGGTATATTTTCCAGGAAGTAAACAATGAGGGGACCCAGTAGACAAGGAGCTCACTTGTTACTTTCAGTGCAAACTACTCCTGTGAAGGGGTGGAATTTACTTACTGGGGGGGATTCAGGGTTTTCTTTAAGACTTCTCTAAAACAAAATCCTTATAAGCTGTTTAGTGACCTCTAGAGAAGTTTTGCAGCTCCACTTTCACTTTATTCTTCCAATCCATTCCTGTCTTCTAAAGCAACTGTTCGTTTCTTACAAATTCATGCCATCATTTTGCCCTTTCGTTCTTTATATGCAGAAATGCAAAAGATTACAAATCAGAAGGTAAGAACTGGACTAAGTCTGCATAAAACTCCAAAGATTTCTTACCAGTTTAGGTTTCAGCTGATCCTCACTATCTCCATGCCCAAGGCGTCCATATCTTCCCTTTCCCCATGTAAAAAGGTCTCCTGCAGCTGTAATACACGCGCTGTGTGCTCCCCCAGCAGCAATGTCAACCACTTCTATACCTCTCAGAGATTCAATTACACGAGGACGATCACAAGGGCTGAAATGAAAATACTTGTCTTTACAAAACTTTTAAACCATTCAGGTTCACCAACGTATTGAGAGAGGTTTTTAAAATGAGTACAAGGACCTAAAATAACTGAGTATTTGCTTTTGCTCCAGTTTAATATCCTAAAGATTTATGTTTAATTAGTCATTCAGAAATATTTTTAGACGCCTATAAAAGCTAGAAATATTTTACCATATATTATACTACAGCATTACAGGTAAGCTGAAACTACAAAGCCACTTCCATTAAAATCCAAAGCTAAGCATTTACTCTGGAAAATTAGTCCAATTTAAGATACATTATCAAAATTTCTAGCATAAAATGCACTGTTGCCCCCCATGGACTTCAGCATTCCTTTTTCTTTTTTCTTTCTTTTTGGATCAGACCATTGTTATGTCTAACACAACAGAACTTTTCCTTTAACGTAGGCAACAATGCACATGGAGATCAGAAGCACAATGGCAGTTTTGCTCCTTAAAGTGCCTTGAAGTTCCACATAACTACAAGACAGATCCCAAAGGAAATCCACTGGGCTTTAGCACCCACAGATATGTTAGAACACAATATCTAATTACAGAAATCAGAGTAACTGTTTATCTGAAAAATACTTTGTAGTTCTCCAATTTAAAAACGTACATTTTGACATCACTACTTAACACTGACTTCTACATATAGGCAGTACTCATACAACATTTCAAATACATAGCAACTATAATAGGTATCCATTCATAGTTTTTAAAAATAACATTTCAAAGTATTACTTACCTGCGATTTCCATGACCAAGTTTACCATCTTCTGCTTCACCCCAAGAATAAACTTCTCCCTCAGAAGACAATGCCAAACAGTGCTTTCCTCCTGAGTTCACTGCAACTTTCTTTATAAACACATGTTGAATGGATTCCAGTAAAGTTGGAGTAGAAACTGACTCTGTTCCTCCAATTCCAAGCCTTCCACCTGCTCCATATCCAGTGGCATACAACTTTAAAGTGAAGAATAAAATTTAATTTTGTTTGCCTTTTGAAGAACATTCACTACAGCTGTAGAGAAGAATTCTTAATGAGTGTATACTAGAATACAGTTAAAGGAAAGCCTGAAAAAAACCAGTTTCTTACATGCCTCTATACCCTCTTCTGGAAAACAAGAAATATTTTTTAAAATTTCAGAAAGGTTTGTGAAAATACAGCTACATTCAAGTCAATATGAACTGTCACTGACTTAACAGATTTAATTTTAAATGCTAAGGCTGATTTTGTAAAAGTGTCAAGAAACCATAGCTTTGCGTGATAACATTACAAAATCATCTGTCACCTGTGTCTTTCAAGCAGCACTAGTTTTCTTTCTTCTGTGAAATATACACACCTAAACACAGTTGCTTCTTCCCCTTCCACAACATAAATACAGTTTTAAGTACTGCTTTTCACTCTCTTTTTGTCTATCTGAAAGTAATTTCTCTCAACAGAATGATGTCAAGCAATGACATTAATCTGTCCCTCGCCCTTCTGTGAATCGTTAACAAGGATGATACTGACTGCTGAGGAATCATTACAGTATGTCACTAGGTGAACGTTACTGTTATAAAAAGCTCTACCTAAAATTCTCGATCACATCCTTAACACAAAGCTGCCATCTGTATCAAAATAAGACTTTTTCAAATTTGTAAACTACTTTTTTTTTTTCTCCTACACCTTACATTAAACCTCTGCATGGCATGCCTTTTCACTCGGGATTTAAGCATCTGCAAATTAGATCGTGCAATATCTAATATCTAGTGAGTTGACATTTAGCCAACTGTGAACAGTCTCAGATTCCAATTACACCTCTCCCCACCAGAGAGACATAAACACCACCACATTTTACTGTCTGTCCTGTTTTATGGGACTCTGTGAGGACGTTACTTGTATTCAGCTTTGTTTTCCAAGATCTGATCACAGTTTTGAATTGAGAATTAAAATACATGTCTTGTTTCACACATTTAATGCTATAGTACACGGAATTCCTAGACTGCACTGGTGGAGTTGGTATAGTTCAGTTTCTTTAAAAAAATAAAATGAAATAAAACAAAACTACTACTACCAGTAATAATAATTTAAAAAAAAAAAAAATCTGTGCTATGCACATCATTTTTTATTTAGCCAAACCCCTTATGACTGAGGATGAAATATTTCGAGAGAGTCTAACAAACAATTTTTTGTTGTACCCTTACTTTCCCATCAGCAGTCACTGCAAACAGAGTCTGTTCACCACCAATTAACTGCACTGGTCTAAGCGTAGCAAGAGCTTCACATGGAGTTGGGACTTTGACTTTTGCCCCTTCAATCCCACCAAGTTGTCCTCTGTGATTATGACCCCAACCATAAATAGTTCCACTGCCTCCAGCTGAAAGTGTCCAATCATCGGGTCGTCTGCAGAAAACACAAAACAAACAAAATGTTAAGAGCTTTTAAGAAGTCATTAAAAAAATGCAGTTTCTCATTGTACAACAACAAAGCATCACAAGACCAAACCGATGACAGTTGAAAGAAATAACCTGTTCATCCACTGGACAAGCTGCTCATCCTGTTCTCTCTTAAAGACATCATGGCACTCATGAAGAACATCCATATTTTCATTATCTGCCATTAATTCTCGGATTTTCTTTGCTACCTGTAAAAGATTTTGGATTAAACATTATTCAAACTGCCAGTTACTCCTACCACAGTTGGCATAAAATACTTGAAACTCAGTGTATCTTTTTAAATTAAACACTTTCATATGTTCCATGAACCATTTAAAATATTCCTGCAGTACCTCATCAAGGAAAAGGCGAGGTAATGGTGTCCTTTTATCAAGAGCCACAGCAACCCTGGATGCCATACAGTATCTCCTGAACCAGGCCCATTTGTGTGTCTCTGCACAGCAAGGGAGAGTGTCCAACTCCAGATCACAAGCAAGAGCCACAAGCACCTGCAGACAATCAAAAAACATTTTAGAGATATATGAAAAAGTGTAATAAAAAGTAATATGTGTTTGATGTAGTTGAACAGCTCATAGACCAGTAGGGCCTGAATACAGTCTCAAAGATATGTAAAGTGCAAGGGACATTAAGAGTCATCTTCATTACCCTCATTGATAGGGCAGCATCGAGTGTACCCACACTGTCTCACATGGTTATGTATCTAATTTCCTCTTCCAATCCAGAAGTTTTCACAAACCCCCTGTGAAAAACACTTATAGATTAAATAACTTTTCTATACCAAATACCACGTGCTGAACTTTTAACCTTCCATTTCTAAATGAAGTCTGCTTCCTACAATTAAATCAATTTTCAATTCACTTACAATTTGATTCAATTTCAAATCAATGCTACTAATGAAGATTGTGAACAATGGATTACTTCTTCCCCGTATGAACTTTTACATATTTTAAGACTTTCTTTTCATTAAGATAAGCAAGTCCTCTTGGTTTCACTTTGACTACATGGGAGGCTTTTTTTAGCCTTTTATTTTTGTTGCTCTTCTCTAGACTTCCTCAGCTTGTTTATTTTTACTTTGAAGTACAGGGTCCAAAACTGAATAGCCTTCCTTTTAAGACATTCTTACTTATTCCAATTAGATGTAAATAAAAACTTCAGAGTATTTAAATAAACAAACAGAAATATACAACACTCCTGTTAGGACAACTCAAAAATCACTTATCAAAAAGTGTAGTCTACTGTACTTCCAAGATGTTTTTCTAACCTATCTGCCTCTGCCTAGCTAAGTATTCCTTATTCTTTATTTGTATATTTTATTCACCTTTTAAAAGTAGTATTCTGATTTTGTCAGAAAGTGTTTCAGATACAGGACTAGGTGAGCTTACCATGTCTCAGAAAAAAATCCAGAGCTGTACTAATGAATTCTTTACTGATTGTACCCCATTACCTTAAAGAAAGGGCTGTGGAGCAATTGTTTGCCACCTCTCACAATGGGGTCTTCATAATCAAACTGTCGCTGCAAAGCTTCTGGAAGACCTTTGACCAAAGCAGCTAAAGCACTCCCTGTGAAACTCTAGAGAAACCACAGAACTAGAAAGTTAGTCTTACTGTATGTATTACAAAAAGTACATTGTTTAGATGACCACAAGAAAACATTAATAACTCCCCAAACTACAGGTAGCTATGTGAAGTATCACTTCCGTCCATTTCCTAATACAAAACCATATCTATACAGCATTGGAATTAGCCATTTTTTTCTAAAATGCAGTACCTTTACAGACTTGCAGACCTGTGCAAGAAGGCTATTCATGTGCACATTTCCTATTTTGCCATTAACAACAAAAACGTTGTACATCAGGGCTAGCATTTTAACACTTCACATATATCTTAATGTGAAAAATGTGAAGAGGAGAGCACCACTGCCTTCTTACCAAAGCTCGTGTTTCTCCATCATTATCCCCTAGAATCCGGTTGATGTTAATAGACTGGCCAAACTCTGTTGTGAGCAGTTTCCGTAGTCTCTGCAAGGCCCACATTCTGTGGCCAGCAGCTAAGGAAACATGAGCACACAAAGAACATAATTACTTAAAACAATCATTTTAACTTCAAACAAAGAGACTTAATTTTAAGACTACACCTACCTAAGGCACTCAGTTGAGCACAAGCTGCAAGAGAAGCTGCCAAACGAGGAACTATACTCCTGTTGGAAGCAAAATTTAAGCGAAAATCCAACAAACACGTAACCAAATCCATTGAGGGACATGAAAGAATGCAACGATCTGAGAGAAGGTCTTTAGGGCCTGCAAGAAACAAAAAGCAAAACAACAGCAAAAAAAAAGGTGGGGAAGATTTGTCCTCAGACTGAAATAAGAACAGAACATAGGCAGGATTTCGCTGACCAAACACAGCAATCTAGAGTGCCAGTCTGCATCCGAGTTGGTCCATTCCACCTCCTTTTGAAGGGATTGGAAGAGGCAGTTTCTTGACATAATTCACCTAACTCCAAAACAGATGCATTAATAGTAATAGTAAAAAAAAAATTTCAGATTAATTATGCCTCAAAAGTATCCTCTCTTCACTGATGAAGAGGCCAACTAGAGTGATTACAAAATATTTTTCTCTCTTCCCTATGTACAAGTGCACCTCTCAGGACTTTGTTGAAATGTTTCCTAAGTATGAATGAAAATGTTTTCTTAGTATGAATGCAAAAGAACTATTGAACTTTGGCATGTAAATATCATGCAATAAATGCAGCTGTAAAAATCAGACAAGTAGATCTACTCTCTTGCCCTTCTGTCATATATGATACCTTACCTGCAGCTGGCATGATAGGGTAAACAGTGAATCGCCATCCCCATCCATTCACAGAGCCATCACTGATGAACTTCCACTTTAGTTCATCCCCTGGAATTCGCAATTCACTAGACCAATCTGACCACTCACGACCTGTTACAGCAGGCAATATGAACATATTCATCTATATTGTCTGAGGCAATATGCAAGCCACTCATCAATAGCAACTTCCCTCCATGGTTATATGTTATAAACATCACAAACTCATTCAAGAAAAAAAAAAAAGCTACGTAAAGCACATGAACGTAACTATGAAATTGTTACATTAATAAAACTTAAGTCTTAAACAGTTCAATTAGCACCGCTAACAAATACCCTCAGTACTTTTAATACCACATTCAAAAGACAATGATGAGATCTTACTAAAATCTATTGTCCTTTTTTCAAATTACCTTTTCATATCACAAAAATATATAACATATACATTAAATAAAGCTTTACAGCTTTTTCCAACCAGGAATCCAATCAGAAATATCTCAGTAATGAAACACATGTGCATCTGAAACAGTATGGAGAAAAATGGGTCAACAGTAAAAGCCCACACCATGACTGCTCAGAAATGTTAAGCACAGGCAGTAACCACCAAGACCCTTGCACATGATGTCATATATGGGTAGGTTCAATGTAACATCTGATGAGTTTAAAAATATTCCTCTAAAATCTACTGCAAATTAATAGTGCTCAAAAATGAAATCTGACTTAACAGGATAAAAGATGTGAAGATTTCATGTAGTGTCACATATATAGGCCAGGTTAGAAAACAGAAAGAAAGCATCTAGCTATTATTTTGGGCATTCGACAGCAGAAGAGCATTTGTCGTGACTGTATGAAAGCTTAAAGTACTGCAAATATTACCTGAAAAAGAAAACAAAGCTAACAAAAGAAGTAACCTTTTCCGATTATGTTCCAGTTTGTTAAAATATACTTTGATTATACAGAAATTCACACACGTTGGCAGGGGTGCCAAACACTGAATTTTTACACTCTAACTGCTCTTAGGAAGAGCATGATGACATGCTCTGCTGAGAGATTCTCTATATTCAGAGTTGCAAGATCACTTACATGTCTGTGTCTAGATCCCACATATTTTTTAGTTTAAAACAAGAGTATCAGTTCACACAGCTTTTCATCTTTTTTTATTGGCATACCCCTCACATTAAGTCAGACACAGGCAGTGGTACATTTCATTCAGCATTTAACAGTAAATCACACAAGAGGTTTTTGAAAAGCACTAGTTCGCATAACCTGATCGGACGGAAACAATTCTGTTGACACCATCCATTATGGTGAGTGGATCGTGACGCCGCTCTGTAGAACACTGGCGATCAAATTCTACCCTCAGTCCCTCAGCACCTAAACAGCAACAAAGAGTTTACGCATTTCTACAGAGCAATCAATACCGTGAACAAATGCAGTATTTTAGAAATCCACATGAAATCAAACAGTTGTTTGGAAGCCACAGAACTCATCAATAAAAATAACTTCCCTTGGTTTAAAGATATTATTTGTCTGGAATTTCTTCTCTTTGAAAGGCTTACATCATAGCAAGCTCAGATGAGTAGGGGCTAGCAGACAGAAGACTATATTCAGAACGTTCCAAACTCAAGTTGCAACAGACAAAAAAATGTCTATTTACAGTTAAGGCAAATAGCTCTTTGTTGCCCGTACCTTTTGATAAGTACGAGGTAACATCTGAAGGAAGCACTAAATGAAAAGACAGTGTTAAAACAAAAAAGTATTTCCCTAATGCCCAAGACTAGAAGACAGGTGTTCAATTACTGACCCTGAAAAAGACTCAGTCCTTCTCAGCTTTGTAACTGAACAGAAAAGAGCAATGATACACAACTGCAGCCACAGCCAAGGAACCCAAAAATGCATATATAAAAGTGTTTCAAGAAATACTTTATTATTATGACAGGACGCATAACATGGCTTTAAAAGTTCAATACACATTTTTGACAAGCTAAGGAAAAAATTTATGCATGCAGGCTTGAAATTAACTGGATTTTAGTAACTCTAAGAATTCTATACCTGGTATTTTAACTGTGCCACTAGAAGATGTATCATCTGTATACGGATGGCTGCTTTCTACCACAACTGGTTGTGAAGAGAGGCGACCACTTTGTGAATCAGTTGCTACATCTTCTAGTTCAGTAACACATAGCTCCAACAACATATCAGCAACCTAAGAGAAGAAAAATATACATTTTACGAAAAGTAAGTTTGATTAGTCCAAGATATCTAAGCCAACAATTATTCTTCCTAAATTTAAAATAAATAAACAATTTGTTTTCTGAATTCTGATTCATAAAGCATCATATTCACTCAAAAATACTCTTTTAGTGTTGTTAAACCTAGAAACACTCCTAAAACTAAAAGCCAAACAACATAAGTTTCCAGTAACTACATGACAACACAAATAATTGTTTTCCCTTACAGAAAAAACCCTGTAAAATCTAAACCATAAAGCACAGGCCAAGAGATTAATAAAAGGTGTAAATATTTAACCAGTAAGTGATATTGCAAAACACTGTTTAGAGAGAAAATTCCAATAGTACTCATTTTTAAAGAGCAGTTTCAAATAAAAATTCTGACTCTTCAGGTTAAAAAAACCCAAACCCACAGAAACAAAAACCAACAAAAAAAACCAACAAAAAACCAACAACAACAAAAAAAACCCACAAACCAAAAAAAGTACCCACAAACACAAATTTGTTCAGCTACTCACTATTAATGCTAGAAGCCAAAAGACAGAAATAATGTATAAGTGCATATATAGCATGCATCTAACTGGGGTGAGAGAGGGACAACTACATTTCAAACCCTGGACATGAGTATACATAGCTGATCATTGAAAATTTGGGGAGGGAAAAAAAAAAAAGTAACGATTTGAGAAATACCACACAATTGCCTCTACATGAATAGCATCAGTTAGGCTCTCCCACAGCCCTAGTTTACTCAGAGATACCTTAAGATTTCATTGTTTAAAACTGAAGCTGTCTTGTCATTTATACCATTAATAAATAAATAAAATTTCTCTCAATTCAGTGCACACTCCTTAGCATTCATTACTCATCTTTTTGGTTAGTGAAGCCAAGATTAATAAAAGAACACAAAAATCAGTTTTGCATAATCACTTCTGATGTTTCAAAGCACTCTAAGCAGTGCAAAGCCATAAATTAACTACATCATATGAGCATCTTAAAAGAAATGCATTGTTAGTCATTACAAAAAAAAAAATTTGAAGGATAAAGCTACAAGAAACATTAAACAACTTTCAGTTCATTACTGTAGGCAGATATTCTATACATAATTTATGATTTGTAACATTCTTTCATATAGCTGCTGGTATCCAATATTACAGCATTTATTAATTCTGTATGTCAGTTGTCCCCAAAAAACCCACACCCATGGATACTTTGTAAATAGTTAGAAACTTCAATGCATCAAATGTAAATCTTAAAAGTTAAAAAAAAATTTCTATATCATTAATAATATATTAACAACATTTTTAGCTAGCAATAATGACTGCATCAATTTGAGAAATAAACTCAGATGCAAAACAAAACCAACATGGAAGTTTTCAAACTAACATTCCGCAGATCCAGGAACTAGAGCTTGGTTAATTCAGCTTCATTCCAATAGCCACAGCCACTTGTCCAATACATAAATACAGTTCCTTAAGCTTCCATTCATTAATTCTATTTTAATGTCTAATTGAGGAAATAGTCTATTACTGGCATTTGTAGCACATGCATATATTCATGTAATATTTCCATTAAAATAATTAACGTTAACATGCATTTAAGCTCAACTCAAATTTTCATGTTTATTAAGTTTCTCAGTATGCTGAATTGCACTTCAATATAAGAAAAATACAAAGAAAATATTCTAGTAAGCTACTAATAAAAAGGACATGGTTAAAATGCAACAGAATAAAAATCTGACCTGTGGGTAAGCTGTTCCCATACCAGACAGCACAGCTGAAAGAACATCTCTTCCCTTTTCACCTGCTCGGTTGGACACAGCAAGCTTTAGCAGGTCAACCATGACACGTGTGTCATCTGGTACTAAGAGACTAGTAAACTCATCCAAGTACTGCGGTTCTGGGCCGGATACTTTACTTTGACTTTCTACGTCCTATAAAACAAATTGCAGAAATACTTAGAAAGTGAAGATTAAAGAAGTATTTCACTGAATCTGAACAAGTTAACTTGTCTGAAGAAGTTTAAAGGTAGTTTAAAACAATTCGTAAATCTGGGATTATATGGCCCCCAAATTAACCTACTGTTACACCCATTTCTCAAGTGAAAAAGCTTTCCTAAAACTAACCTCCTTTAACATTGGAGACAAAAAAAACACCTCTCTGTCTTTGGATAGATTTAAAAAATGCAGTCATTTATAGAGTAACTTTAAAAGCACAAAAGAAGCAAAACTGCTTGATAAAAGCATGGTAAGAACTTAAGTTTTAAAGAAGGTATTGACAACATTACTTCTTTGGTTTTTGTCATGGTTTCTGCAATGATACTGGCAGCTCCAGGATCATCTGTAACTGGAATGAAAGGACGGGAAGAGGCAGCAGCAGCTGAGGGAGTTACAGCAGAAGGTGTCACAGCGTCTTCTGAAGAAACAACCTAGCCAAAAGAAATAATAATTAACAAAAGCTGCAACAAGATACTGTAAAACCTTTAAGAGCCTAATTATTAGAAAGGCTTATGTTCAAAGACAGCAGCAATTTAAAAACAGCCATAAATTCAAAACCAACAGATTTGTTCTCTGTATTTTTAGCTTCTATTTTATGTTCCTAAGCACAGCAAACCAGCCAACACAACTCTCAATACCAGCTGCTACGAAACCAAACAATAAAACATCAGTGATTGCAGAAAAGTCTACAGTGTAGAAGACCAGCCCTAACAATACACGTCAAATTAATAGTTTCTTAAAGGAAAAGATCTCTTCAGTAGCAAGCCTTATTCCATTCAGGCCCTCCTGTCTACATTAGTTGATACAAGTTTACAATTACATTTCATTAAATAATGTTCAAATATTCCCTTAGTCTTGACTTTTTTTTTAAGATCACTCCTCTAAAATGAATTTAATATCTGGTCAAATGGTTAATATTTTCATGTTAACTCTAAAATACTACTAAAAATTCTACTAGAAATCAGCATAATTGCATTTAAATGACACAGTGCATTCTGAAAGTTTAAAACTGATTTCACACTAAAATTTTAGTTTTCCAAATCTGACATACGCAGAGTACCCACTCCTGAAATTAGAGCATGAAAGAACTGTTTAATCTCTGCTATTATCAAACTAAACAAGACAGTATTTTTCAGCTTTACTGTTAAACATTGATGGAAAAATTCATTTGACACTTTACCTCCCCTCTCCTGTCCTGCCATGGGTTTGGGCTCAACCTTTCTTCTATATCTCCTACAAGCATGCATTCATCTCCATTTGCAGGGCTTCCTGTAGAAGTAGCATCTGATGGGGGGGCTGGCGATGAAGAAGGACATTCTACTGGTGCAATCATACTTGCAGGCATCAATGCTCCAACAACTGCATCCCTGAAATCATTTAGGACAGATTAACATAAACCTAATTATACTCCCTTGTTGAACTTGGAAAAAAACTACATTAGCTTCTCTTAATAAAAGAAGGAAAGGTTTCCAAGCTCTGGAATTTAGAGAGTAGTTTATCTCCATTCTCCTCTGGGCCTGATGCTTAAATACTGTGTTTTAAGGCCACTATTTTACACAAGTTCCTCTTCATAAGTTTTGGCACAAATACTCTGTTCTCTACCAACAACAAGGAGGGCACTGTAAAGTTTTATTGTTCTTTCCACCCTGATGCCCGCTGCTTCCTACATATCATCTATCATGATCTACTTGCATTCCTTTTATATGATTTACTTGGGCATTCCTAAATAAAAAAAAATTTTCCCCAGGCACTGGGAGCTTCTGTAAAGAAAACATAACAGCATAAAGCTAACATCAACATCAAAAGAAAATTTAAATGAAGCTTAGGCCTATCCTGAGGAGTCCAAACTTGTACAACAATTCATACCTGACTCGAGAGACCCTAATAGATGGTAAGCTATGTCATCTTTTGCTCTGCAGAAGACAAGAACGTTTGCATGCCTACCTGGCATACATGATTTGTAATGCCATCAGTATATGAGATAACGCCTGCTGTTTGGCAACATTCCCATCAAGCGATAAGAGAATCTTAGCAAGAGAAGGGCGATTCGGCTTGGAACTGTTTGCCCCACTAATTTTGTTACTGGCAGCAGAAGAATCTGCATCTGAAGGAACACCTGGAATGAAGGCAAAAAAGAGAAAGCGAGCATTTTTTAGTGGTGTAATACATAACTGAAACTGATTTATATTAACTTCTTGTTAAGTCAGAAAGATGACTGTAAAACAAACTCTACAGTATATTCTTGAACTGCAGTGCCTACTGTTACAACATTAAAGTCAATACTGAGGCTTTGCAGCAATGGCTTTCATAAAATAGTGTTCCACCTTGTTACTTACTCATGAAGATTAAGGTAATACAGATATCAATATTTTGGTGATCAGCATCTAAAACAAGTTTTACTTACACAGAAATTTCTCAAATAGCAAGAATATTATTAGGTATTCTTAAAAATACTAATCAAATATTCTATATATGTAGTACTTGCTCTTTTTTAAATACATTGCCTTGTTCATGAAAATGCTTAATTAGCAAAATGTTTTGTGCTTTTATATTCAACAGAAAATATTGCTGTTTTGCCTCCCTATTTCTTAAGTCACCTATCTTAGAAACAAAAGGTAACAGTAGCATCAAGAATTATAGCAAGAGGTAACATGTAAGACCATCAATATTACAGCAGCATCCACCTATCATTACCTCCATAAAGTCTTATCCCATCTTAAAGACGAAGTCTTTGGGACATTTGATAAAGGACATTGCATTTTAATTTCCTGAAGAACAATAAAAGTTCAAACTAATGCTACTTCTGAACAAGTCCTTTACAACTTCCACTTTCAGGAAGTAGTTTTGTTGGGGTTTTTTTAGATGTGTGTATGGTTTTTGTTGTTGTTTTGTGGTGTTTTTTTAAAAAGATAGTTTTCTTTTTGCACTTTTCTATCACCTCTTAAACCACACACACAACTAAGTCTCTAATGGCATAAAAAAAAAAAACAAAAAACAAGCCACAACATAAGGCAATAAATACCAACCAAGATAAGAAGCACCTAAAGGGTCCCTCGCTGTCTGGAAAAGTACTGGTTCATGAACAGATGGTGTAGCTACATCCACTGTTGTCCATGCTACACTGTGGGAAGACCCACAAGCAACCCGAGTGATTTTCTGGCCTTCCAAGCCCTGGACAAGAGTGGGCTTTCTATTGACTGTAGTAGTTCCATTGCCTTGTTGCCCATGGTCATTGTCACCCCAAGCGTAAACCTGCCAGTAAACATTTCTACATATTACTTTGCTTCACTGGTTGCCTCATTTAATTATTTTCTCAAAAATTCTTATAAAGAAATCTTAGTGATTCGTATTATTAGTCTAGGACACTTTAGAGAACCTATTGCTGTGACTTTTTTTTCCCCCCATTAAATAATGCAGGCATTATCATACGTCAATAGAAAAAAGAAAAAAATCTAACCAGCAGTTTATCAGATGATTAATAAATTATTGCCAATTCATAAATAATCAGTTGAATCAGGAATTATTCAGTGTTCACAGTGAACAGTAAGTTAGAAGAATTAGTTGCATAGTAATTACATTGGGGATCTGAATCAATACTACAGTAATGCTGGATCACTGCAGAAAAAAATCTGTCTGGAATACTATGACTGCTTCTGCATTTCAAGAGTGAGAAGCAGGAAACTGATCATGGGATAATACATGAACTAGGAAAATATTACAAAAGGTGCTACAACAACATTTAAACTCCAATAATAATATGAAAGCTAATATATTTTAAATTACAATCATGCTTATATTTATTCAGGACTTTAAAAAGCAAATAAATATCATAAGAAATTTTTATTCCATTTAATCAGCACCGATGCTATTACACTCTTCTTCCTCAACAGTTTAGTTTATTCCTTTCTGGAACAAGGAAAAAGGGGAAAGGAGGGTGATGCACAACGTACCTGTCCAGTGTCAGTAACCGCTAGGCAATGGAGTGCACCTACAGCAACATGCACAATCTTTTTACCCCTCAGTCCTTCCACAACTTGTGGCTTTCGTACATGTACATCTGTGCCATGGCCTAACCTGAAGTAGTCACCCTTACCCCTGCAACAGATAGTAAACGTAAAATTCAAAACAATTATATTGTTTACACATTCCTTTGTCAATGCAGCTTCTGAAATCAAAACTTCATTTATCACTGGGATTAAACACAAGCACCAACTAGCAAATTCTTCAAATCTGATTTACAGCTTATTTCCTTTCTCTACTACATCCTTACTCCCTCAGTCTCTGCTTTAGCTGTAGGCTACATACTCCAAACTACGATTCTCAGGCTCTCTTTCTCCCACTCCACTCCAAAGTCTTGAATTAATATTCCTTTACAGGCTCCACTGCTCCCAAGAGAAGGAATTATCTTCCCCTTCCTCCACTAATGCAGTAAGACCCAGGCATCCTAACAGAGTACAATACACAACTGAGCATGCTACAAGACACAGTGTTAGAATAATTGAACAGATAACAGCTTGTCTTGAAGATCTGCCAATTTAAAAGACAAAGCACACAGGTAAGGCACAGGTGGAGTTAAGACTGTCAAACAGCAATAAATACAACACATACTTAGCAATTGCTTTGTTACTACTCTCTGGCAAATGTAACATACCATGTCCATACCACTCCTGACTTGGTCAGTGCCAACGAGAACTGTGCACCACACTCAATCTGACAAACGCCTTGGCCATTCAGTCTTTCAATGTTCTGAGGAATGTTGCATCCTTCACTTCCTCCTCGGCCCAGTTTTCCAAAATCACCATCACCCCAAGAAAACACCAAACCTAACAAACACCAAACTGCAGGTTAAACAACGGTCACAGTATTCCCATTCACTAGAAAGCTTCTGGAACAAGATATTCCTACCTTCATCTGTCAAAGCAAGAGTCTGAGCATCTCTGCTTCCACAAGCAACCTGAATGACTCGGTGGCCAAGGAGCACTTTAACCTACAATATAGAAAAAGCAAGCAAGATGTTTCAAAGAAATTATGTTTTAAAACCTTACAGATGTTTTCAAGCTCTTATGACTGATCTTATTGATTGTGCCCAGCCTGAGCATGCCATTTAGCAAGGGATTATCAAGCCTTGCTCACTCAGGATCCAACATCGCTCCATGACAGTAATAGCTTCCAGCTATGTATCACAGTAGATGCAGGACATGAATGTTCAAAACACCACTAGCCATTTCACATCACTTCCCAAGAAAGAGACTTTTTGGCCTTTCTGAAATAGCTTACCTTTTATTAGAGGCACGTGTACCAAAACCTAATTTAGATCACTCCAAAATGACGTCTTCATACTGCTTTCACGGTTTTCGGCTTTACTTTAGCTTTAATCATTTATTAAACAAACACACACATTCACATTTCATCAGAAACAAGAAACATTTATTTTACCATCTTAGGCTTGAGCTGTGTGGTATTATCTCCATGTCCTAGCCTTCCATATTCTCCAAGACCCCATGTATACAGTTCACCACTAGAGGTAATGGCAGCACTGTGGGAACTGCCACAAGCAATATCACGTATGCGTTTGGTTTTCAACGCTTCTATCAGTCTGGGTTTATCACAGTTCCTAGAGAAAATTAGTAAAGAATTCATTGCCTTAATTATGAAACAGTTGCACAATATACTCCAACCTTCATAATCCAAAACATTTAGAGCAATACTAAAAGTAACTTAAAGATAAAATAAGATGCAACTTTATTATTCCAAGACGTACACTTTAGTAGCACCATAAATCTAAAGTTTACACTATGTTAATGTACTTGAAACTTTATTTAAATATTTTATGTATACACTGCAAAACTTAGGTGACAAAGCCAAAATACCAAAGTGATAAATCAATGAAAAAGCGTATAATACAAAGCGAAAACTGATATCCTGTCATTGCCCAAAGTTGAGCAATTTGTTAGCTGTGGACACAGAGCCAGATAGTAAGATTAAAGAGATGACACACCCATCCCAACTTTGGTCTTTACAAGAGAGAAATTATAACTGGAATTTACTGTTAGGCTTCTATGAGAGTACTGGAAACTTTTACTATTCATATGGGTACAATATTCTCTAAATTCAGAGAAGAGTTTCAACTCAAGGTTTTTTAATATTGACTGTGCATCAGAGCCACTATTAAGGTTTTATAAAATCATGCATAGCCTCTGGAAAATTTGCTCCCATAAAATTCCCAAGAGTTCCAAGTCTCACTTTTAATAAAATTACAGAAAACATGAGGCAGTTGGAACGATAAACCATACTGCTCTAATCTGGATTTCCCCTTTCACTGATCTGACACACATACCCCTAATGAACAGTTATTTGTTGTCATATGTTAACCATCTGAGTTGGGCACTGTAATTTTTTATGTATTCTGAGCAGGTCTTCAAAATATATCAGAATGACAAAGATTTCCCCATGGACTATGGTTTGGTTTTTTTTTTTTTTTCCCTCTTTAAAAACACTGTTCTATTGTGCATACAAAGAAAAATCCTGAGACAATTCAAATTTTCCTCAAAGCTGTCCTGTGGAGGATTAAACTATATATTACTGAAAAGTGTAAGAAATTTATTTCTGGCTAAGAAGTTTGTGAACAGAAGTCTAAAGAAAAGGGCTACAAAATACTCTGTCAGGCTTACATTATGAACTGTTACAGCTCAGGAATGTAAAACTTCTACAGTTTTACACCTCAAGGCACCTCTGTAAACCTTACCTTACAAAAGTTACCAAAAACTCTATGTCCAAAAGTGCGCCATTTCATCAGTGACATTCAAAAATACAATTAAAGACTTTATCCACTATCCAGTATGTTTCCAAGTGTTATATTAATTGAATGCCTCCTTTTTAAATGACTTAAGACTGCTACAAATGCTGCACCATAAATTGACATACACAGCTGAAAAAATCTTTTCACAACACAATTTTTTATTCCCATTGTATTAAAAATCCTGTCATTAGTTAATGGTGGTCAGCTCTGTTATAACATGCAACACAAATGTTCTTACTGAAATACAGACAAATTTGTTATCCTTACATTCGACTGAAGTGACCAAGTTTTCCATCATCTCCTTCCCCCCATGAAAATACCTTGCCGTCAACAGTTAATGCCATAGCATGTCGGCCACCTAGAAGTGTAAACAGAAATTTAAATTTTCAAGCTTTCAAGCAGGCAGGAGGTCTAGCAAAAATCTCAGAAATTTGACACTGCTGCACTTCTACAATGTAATTGTATGAGCCTTTCCACCCAATACATGTTACTTATTTTCTTCAGAGTTTTTATGTGATTTAATTTAAAACACAAAACTTTTGTGAGAGTAGGTTTCCCGGCACATTAAAAAAAAAAAAAAAAAAATCATTCTATTTGCTATTTTCAATGCTGCAAGAAAAAAAGAAAAAGCAAACCACTATTTAGCAATATTCAAAAATCAAAACACTTTTCTTTGGATCAGACTACAAAACTATTCAGAAGTTACCAAATTTAACTTCCAGCAAGTAAGAAACTATATATGGTCTAACTACATAGGTTTTAATAACAGAACCATTACATTTAATCTGACATTTTATGCAACAGACAGAATTTAATAACCTGTACTTATTTTTAAAAATTTAAAAGACATCAGATATGCTGAGACACCACAGCACCCAAGAAAATTGCAAAGCAACTATTTTCAGGCTTAATATGTTATGGTTATGTATATAAGAATAGCAGTAGTAAGTACCTGAGTGAACAGCCACCTTCTTTACCACATAGTTACTGAGAGCTGTAATCTGGCGGGGAATAGGCACAGTTCCGCTAGATATTCCTAAACCCAGCCTTCCATTTGTGGCTTCTCCACAGGCATATACTTTACCCTCTACAGTCACTAAAATGAAGAAAAAAAGTTTGAAACACCATTAATGTTTCACAGATGGAAATCTGTTTCTGCCCTTAAATAATTATATTTATTTAAAATATATATTACCTGCAAAAAGGCTTTTGGATCCTCCAGCTACTTGTACAACATTCAAGGCAGACAAGGTTTCAGAAAAGGAAGGGACCTTTATCTAGAGCAGACAGGAAAAAAAAAATCATTACAATACACTTTAAAGTTTTATACTTTAAAAAGAAGAGCTATTCTTAAGTGATAAACCAGTTAATCTAACAGGTGCCTTTTTTTTTTTTAAAATATATGAAACACCCTGTCTTATTCAGATACTTCACACATACCAGTTACTATACACCAGGCAAAAGACAGAAACCAAGAAAAAGCATTTAATACTGAAATCATGATAAATACAAAAACTGAGAAAAAATGAAACATTATATAAACAAAGACCTTCTTTTAGTAAAGTTTTCTTGAGAAAACCAAAGAACAAAGTAACAGTTAACTTTTTGTTTCTTGAAAGGCACTCTGTGGATACAATACTATACATTTTATTTACAGCATAAATTAAAGAAATGCTCTCAACATATTTTTCAGATTAATGATACCTTAAATTGATTAAACATTTGCCATGTACCTCCCATCTTGCACTGTATTAAAAATTATGTATAAATGGCTGCACACAGGCCTGAAATTCCTCTCAAATTACACCAAAAGATTAGAATTCAACTTATTTTTTTCAGATGACTACACCAGCTCCTGGTACAAGTAATACATTAAAAAGTTCACCAATATCTTCATTTCATGTACAGAACATCAAAATAAACAGAATATGTATAGAGTGCTACACATTTTTAGAACAATTAGCTCACTATCATCTAAAAAAAATGATTAAGTGGCTGCTAAAAATCAAACTGAATTTCAGAGTAACAACCAAAATGCAAATTTTCTCCAATTTTCCACTCAGCAGACATCTACATGTCCTAACAGTAAAAAGCCATTAAAACCTACTCTTTGTAACTTTTGATAATAAAGCGTAAAATTCTGATTAAATTTGAATTAATTTTGAGTTGTGTGAGACTTGTACGTTTTATTTTTAGCTGTTTCTGTTTTATACTGAAGTATGAAAACAAAAAACATACCTTGGAACCTTTTAGCCCTCCCAGCTGGTCTTTGTCATTCAGTCCCCAAACAAAAACTTTGGTTCTTATTGTAGCTGCCGATTCGAGCCCAGCTGCCTTCTTCCTAACAAGACTGAACATATTGTGGAAAAAAAGTCAGTTTAGCAACCTGCATGCTATAGCTTAGGCATCTTTTTACTGTATTTACTGATTTTACAGTTTGGAATACTTTCAGTACTCAAACTACACCACCACAGTTAATTGGTGGCTATAACAAATTAAAACAAACAAAAAAAAAAACCCCCAGAACATTTTGCTGAGCAGCGGTAAATATACACATGCCACATACCAAATATAAACACACCAAGTTTTTAGCTAGGTTTTCAACTCCAAGTATAACGCAGAAGCAGACGAGTTGTACAAAATGCTACCATCCTACCAGCATGATAACCTTAAAGAAGTTATTTATCAACAAATAACCTACTTATAATTCTGACAAAGATACTGATTTCTCTTTATTACAATTCAACCTAATTAAGTTGCTCCTCTTACAATAATCTTCTGAATTATAGGAATATGTAGACATGCCCTTACAGTTACCTACCTCCCGGTGTTAGCTTTATCGTCATCCTCTTCCTCATTATCAGAAGCAAGGAAAGGGACTGCAGCCAAATCTTCATCCTCTGCACGTATACGTCCCAGTATGCTGAGGCCATGTATTTTGCAATCAATTCCAGAGCTTCTGCACTGCTTGATTGCAATCTCAATATACCTGTGGTACTAAGAAGAAAAAAAACTGAATTGCTATCCTTTGGGTCCTACATAAACTTATAAAACAGAAGAAAGAATTAGAACTTTTGCTTGACTTTGTCACCTTAACAAAATGAACCTGTAACTTTAGATATTTTGCTTTTCAGCCCTACATAACTCATATTTTAAGATAAACATATGGCCTTGTTAATTTGAGAGTGATTTCACTTCCAATCTTCTAAAAATTCATTATGTATTCCTCCTTGCTGTTACTGAAAAAGATCAGAACTACTATCCAAAATAAGCTCTATCACCCACCAAAATTATCCCCAAAATTAAGTTTATTAGGCTGTCTTCTTGGTTCACAGGTATAGTGATTTACGTTAAAAAAACTAAAATATCTTTACTATTATGCCTATTATAGAGTTACACTGTGATTATGAAAAAAACTTGTCAGGATAATTGACTTCACTAAACTGCCAGAAATAGTGCTAATTTAGAGGAAAAGTAAAATACCATGCTTTAATAATCACAACAGTGCTTTTCATCTCTTGCAGCAAAACATTTTTCTGTTGCATACAAGAGTAATTCTCAAACTTCACTTACTTCTATACAATCACTGAGAAGAGGCACTGTGGTGTCTGTAGGATTTATATTGATTGTCTTTAGCTCTATAAGGTTATTTAAGGAATTCCCCCCTAGAAAACAAAACATGGAAGGAAAAACATTTTAAGATATGGTTTTTGTTTCATAAACAGGCACTATGCATGTTAAATAGATGACTATGTTAACTGAAACCAAATAAATACCTACTGTTGAATGTACAAAAAAAATAATTCAGACTTCGCAGAGAACATACACATACCTGAAACTACAACTAAAGAGGGCATGTAACTGCTGTCTGCAGGGTCCACTATCATCTTTAGTCTGTGAACAAGAACATCTGGAAAAATCTCCAAGCGAATCCAGTGCTAGGGGAAACACACAGAATTTCATTTTCAGACAGTACTTAGGACCACTGTATGGTTAACAAGAATAAACGTGTCCTGTTTTTGAAGAAAGCATGAAAAAAGTTTGTGAATGGTACACAACAACTGCAATGCATGGGAACTGGCCAAAGGAAAAGGACCTCGTGAACTTCTCCAACCTCCAAATACAAGAGAAACAGTTGCAGCAAATGATTTATTTCACCCAAGAGCAACACCACTGAGAAGACTGAGAAAGCATGATACCACTGGACGTCAAGAAATGGGACATGATGTAAATCTTTGGTTACAGTCTGTAGACAGCCCAAAGGAAGGGTACTCGGGAATACTCTCAGCATGGCCATCAACAGAGCATCAAAACACACTGGACAGAAGCCTAGCTGTAAATCCTGGTGCCTAGGCTGGCCGCAAAGCAATGCTGTGGGACAATAAATCTAGTAAACCATAAACTAAGGAACAATGCTTTTTATAAATTATCTGGACACAGGAGTTGAAGGTACATTAAGCAAGCTTGCCAATGACACTAAACTAGGAAAAGCTGTGAACTCCCTCAAGGGCAGAGGCCTTACAGACAGATCTGGATAGACTAAAGAGCTGGGAAGTCACCAACTATATGAAATTTAACAAGAGTAAGTGCCGGATTCTCCACCTGGAATGGCGTAATCCTGCTTATACATACAAACTGGGGGACAAGAGGCTGGAGAGCAGCCCTGTGGAAAGAGATCTGGGGGTTTGGATTGATGGCAAGTTCAATATAAGTCAACAGTGTGTGCTGGCAGCCAAAAGGGCCAACCGTGTCCTGGTGTGCATCAAGACAGCATAGCTAGCCAGTCGAGGGAGGCAATTATCCCACTCTATGCTGCACTGGTACAGCCACACCTTGAGTACCGCGTGCAGTTTTGGGTGCCTCAATAGAAGAAGGACATCAAACCATTAGAGGGTGTCCAGAGGAGGGCAACCAAGATGGTGAAAGGTCTTGAGGGCAGGACTTATGAGGTCACTTGGTTTGTTCAGCTTGGAGAACAGCTTGGAGGGGTGACCTCATTGCCATCTACAACATCCTCGAGAGGGGCAGCGGAGGGGGAGGTGATCTCCTCTTCTGTGACCAGTGATAGGACACAAGGAAATGGAATGAAGCTGGGTCAGGGGAAGTTCAGACTGGACATTAGGAAAAGGTTCTTTACTGAGAGGGTGGTAGGTCACTGGGAAAGGCTCCCCAGGGTAGAGGTCACAGCACCAAGCCTGTCAGAGCTCAAGGAGCATCTAGAAGATGCTCTTAGTTATACGGTTTAGTTTTAGGTAGTCCTGAGAGGAGCAGGGAGTTGGACTTGAGGATCCTTATGAGTCCCTCGCAACTTGAGATATTCAATGATTCTATGTAAGTGAAGGAGAGCTTGGAGGCAGTTTTAGCTGGTGAGAGCATAGGTGCTTTTTGTATTGCAACAAACTCACTTAAGTAAAATATAATCAATGTGATTATTAAGAACAACTGTCACCAGTTATTATACTGAAAAGACAACTGTAACCATAAAACCAACTACAGAATAGGTAATTACCCTGTATTTCAAAAATCACACAAGTTCCTTATAATTCACATGAAATAACCAGAAAGATGAACCACAGCTTTAAAAAAGTAGGCACATTTACTATGAAGAAACATAGTTTTGTATTTCAGATGTTTGTTTTTACTACTCTTCTATCTTACTCAAAGGTAACAAACAAATATATTTCACTAAGGTAAATACTTATCCTCTTAAGAAGAAAGTATGCCAGAATAAACCAGTTATGGCTTAAAGTTACCTTTCCTTGTGAGCCGGAAGACTGCCAACACTGCTCACTACCATCAATAAGACGTGAAGCCTGATTCACAGAGGATGAGACATTCAAATTCTTAACTATTCTTGACCAATCATCCAGTAACATTCCCCGCTGGCTACTATGCCGTCTCTTCAGCTGCCTTCCAGAACGCCCACAAAACACCGGAGACTGACCTGCATGGTTAAGTTAAACATTAAGCATGTACCTCTCAAAGAAAGTTGCTTACAGGTTTAATAAAAGCAATGTGAAAGGAAATATAACAAATCAAAGATTTCAGGTATGTAGTCTAAAAGTACCATACAGAAGCATGTCACATAGGTATGGCAATACTACTCACGCTTAAAGGGCAAAGCTCAAGATTTTTATTTTTTAAGGAGTTTCAAGCACTTTACCTGACTACAAGTTCTCATGCCTGTCATTTGGGACAGTCACACTTTCTATTTTTACACTTATGATTGATTTGTACCAAGAAACCAAGCATGATTTAATAAAAAATTAACATTTAAAAATTAAGGAAAATCACTCTCTTCAGGAATGTAAGACACTAAGTAATTCCTAAAACTGAACGATAAAACATTACAGGGGCATGCAATCTTTAAACTGACAGTATCCTTAAAAGACTAATATTCTTGACTAAATAGCCATTTGAAAGAGTCCTTCCTTTTGAAATACAGGTCAGATTTATGACCATACATACTTCAAAATACAGGCCCGCAGCACATTAATTTTGTACACCACCACAGATATGAAAAATAGGCAACCAACCCTCAACAAAAATCCCTTACAGAAAAATAGACATAGCTAAGTTACAACAGTCAAAAATTCTGAATCGCGTTCAAGAATAAGGTGGTAGTGAGTTGTTGATTTCCTCCCTGCAAAAACCCACTTCTGCTTCCCTTCACTAATCTTTGTAGCTTCTAGAAAGCCTGACTAAACTCCTCTACCTTATCCAGGGCAATGGGAAGGATTACAGATTCACAGCATACTAGCTGTACAACCATATTAACTGAATTATTAATGGAATGTCATTCTTGCCCTTTAGACAAACCATCATATACATGCAATGCAGGTTCATGATTTCTAGCAGGGAATCAGTTTTATTCATTTTCCAAACCAATTAGACTGGCTACTTGTAAATATGAAGAGGTTTACTCCAGAAGCCAGCATTACCTTGCAAATACTAGGGGTGAGATTGATTTTTAGACAAGTGGAGAGAAAAGAGACAAAAGCTAGTGTCAGGTAAGTTCTGCAAAATAATGCAAAACCCAAAAGTGTTGGAGTTAAAATGGCTGCACCCATTCTTGCCCTAGAAAGAAAAAATTCTGATTATGAGTCTTCCCCTTTCTTACCACACCTCTCTGGAGCCTCCACATCATGAAGGAAATGAGGAAACAGCCATCACACACTGATAGGTAAAATTGCTGAATAGCAACTGAGGCATAAGAAGGTATCTTAGGTATTTCAAGCTGCACCTGCTGTCATAAGGATTCCATTCACCTACATTTAGGTTGACAGCAAAAAGCAGGAGGATTAAAGGATTATAGGTTTTACTCTTGGTGTAGCTGAAAACACCATTCTGACATAAAGAGTTGCTGTCACGTAGCCGTATTTTTTAAACTTTTTTAACTCTATGAAGAAAGCTTAAGGGTTGATGTTTTGGTGTAGCCCACCATGTTCAATTTTAGCTGTGCTACAATCTGCTAAAAATGTTGTGTTGTCTAGAGGGTCAGTCTGAACACTAATTTCATTATGTTAAGGAGTTGAAATTTAAAACTGTTTTTTTTAAAAACAAATTCAATGCATTTTAAATTAATCTAAGAAACACTTAGATTCTGAAACTTACCTGGCTCATTTATTCTGCCAAAAGTATGTCGGGTGTTATGCTTCCTGGTTTTAAAACAGGTTTCACAAAAGTCAAAATCATCACAGTTTCTGCATTTGAATCTAGGCCCATTGATAGGAAACATCTGACAGCCATCACACCTGATTTCACAAAAGAACGAGTAAATATATTTCTAGCAGTTTTCATGGTACAAGTTAATTGTAACACAAGTCAAGATAGTATTTGTAACACAAATCAACACAGTAAGGCTAAAGGATAACCCATATACATTAAGAAAAATGTAAATCATCATTTACGTGACTCCAGGATGAATGCTGGGGACCAGTTCCATTTCCGACAACAAGCCAGTCCAATGAGACTGCTGAGGAAAGTCTACAATGACATCTTTTCCATTAGCACTAAAAGCTGTGACAGAAACACACAGAAAATACAATGCGTTGCAAATCTCTATAAAATGAAGCAGAAACCGCCCAGTGCAACATCAGAGTAGAAACATGTAATAAAAGTTACTTTCAAAAGTAATCTTTTATTTTACTGGAACTATGTATTAACCTTATCAGATAGCCTGGAAAGGGGCAGAGGGAAAGGGAGTTCTAAAGATTTTTTAAAGATACATATTATTCTATTTAAGTTCCTTGACTCTGATTTTTTTTCATGTATTTTTCTTTACACAGTTCCCAAAGGGAGACAGTACTTCTAAGCAAAAACATAGTATGACCAAAATCTGTACCTCTTCAAATAATCTATGTCTCACAGATTACTTCTGTAACATCCCTTACAGCTTGACACTAGTGCACCCCACTTTCTCCTCACTTCCACAGGAAGTCTTCAACTTAGATTTACTTCTTAAAGGAGAACCATTTGTGGTTCATCCAAAGTATAAATAACAACTACAACAGGAAGCTGCACAGATTCTTAAAGACCTTTACTGTATGTGAATGGAATGGCTCAAAAAGCAGATGAACACACTAACAAAATGGACTGCCATAGAGTACATCTCTGTGACAAATTTATAGACACCAAATGCATTCTATACTCTCTTATCATCATGCAATATTCCACAGAACAGTGTGATCTGTAAGTGTGTCTAGAAGATTCTCTCCTTAAACACTGCAGAAAGTCTGTGTGGTTTCCAGTTTTATTAATCTCCCCATGCCCCATTTTGAACATACGTTACCTTTGACAACTCCCACGCTTCGGTGAGTAACGGATCCCCATTTGTATTTGGGTGTGGCAACAGAGCTTTTCACACGCACTTTGTCACCTATCTTGATATGAGAGGCAGAACTCTGTGGTGGGAATCCTAGCAGTTGCAAGAATAAATGCATGATGAGTGCACTTTTCCCTTCCAAAAATAAAACTCCCTTAGTGTATCATTCAGTTTTTTATTAAAAAGCAGTTAGCAGTGATCTTACCTAAAAGCTCAACATGAATATATCTGACCCAGTAAGTACCACCCTTTTGTTGCCAATCACACTGTACGTTCAGGTCATGCAATCCATCTCGATCCAATTTAATAACTTTGCCTACATCTCCTTCACAAACTTCCTCATAGGTTCTGCAGCACCTAACCATCATCCCCACCTAGGGAAAAAGGACAACAGAATATCATAGCTATGCAAAGACTTTTGTACCAGCAGGAAAGTAATTTCAACATAGCTTTTGAACATCATGCTTACCTGAATATTCTCCCTCACATACACCGCATAGTCATCATTACTTAAGAAATCAGCTCGTTTCTTATAGGTCTGGCTCTCTGTTACAACAGCACCACTTGACTGGGAAAAAATCCAAAATAAACATGTAACAGTTACAAAATTTGTTTTCAATTCAGATAAATAAAATTGTTAGCAGAGACTGAAGATAACCCAACAAAACCAAACACACATAATATCCAAGCCGCATGCCAAAATGGGAAAAATCTTCAACAGGTCGACTTACTACAGGGCTGACATTTATGATCTACTTTAAACTAAAGTTTAGTTTCCAAAATGACTTGCCAAGGAACATAGCTGCAAATTTTCAAAATGTGTGAAACAAGCTGCAAATTGCTTTTATGAAATCTGCTTGCCAAAGAAAATTAGAACAAAGACAATTTGTGAGTAATCTACTTAGCCTTGCAGATACACATTCACATTTCACTTCTTAGGTTACTTGTTTGGAGAGGAAAAAAAACAAAGAACAAGTGGTGAATGGTAATCTCCTACCTAAAGTACACTATTATTGTTTTATTATGTACTACAATGGGATTTAAAGTATTCCCTTAGAAAAACAAGCTGACAAAAAAGACAAGATTGTAGTTAACAGAAATTATTCCTTTCAAGATGTGATTAACTTAAAAAGTTTTAAGAGAACTATTGCATTTCAGCTGTAATGAGAATTTTCAGAAAACTTTGCTCCGTTTTGAGCATTAATGTTTTTTCATTTGAGGTAACATATGGCACATTTTCTTACTGCAATACTGATAAAGGTATTGGAACTCAATGTCTAGTTAATTTCCTTCAAAATATAATGCATTTCTTTAAACTACAAAATCCCACATGTGCCAGAAAACTCAACAAAACTCCTTAAAAAAAAAAAAAAAAAAAAAAGGAGCCTATTTCATTTTATTCGCAAATCCTTACTGAAACAGTTCCTGAAAGTCAACAGAAGACTAATATAAATTCACATTAAATCCATCACACTCAATAGGCATTGTAAAGGTCATTTCATCACCAATAAGTGAAAATAGTTTTTATAAGGAAAAAGTTAAGTTACTTCATTGAGATCTTCTTGCCATTTATTTACCAACTCTTCAGTCATTCCTTGTAGCTAATATATGTTAGTTTTTTTAGACCAAAATAAGGGAGGCGGGGGGGGAAAAAAAAAACTTAAAAAGGAGTTCTTACAATTTTTATACTATAGGATTGACTATTTTAGATGAAACTGAGACCAACTATCAGGGATACTTATAGCTACCACTAGTGAAACATCTACCTGCATTTCACTCTTCCCCTGTACTACTCATACATAAATATTTATAGATTATTCTTGAGTTCTTTTACAACATGCCTTAGAAATGTATGGCAAACTTGGTCCCTGTTACAGTCTTGAAAGCTTGGGACAGCAGAATGTCCTTATACTCCAACCAAGTTCATAAAAGGAAAGGATTACAAAATTTGCACCCAGCTAGCATGACTTAGGTTTTAGTAAGTTAATACTTACGACAGGGCAAGCGGCTTCAGCTTCTTCCACCTCCTCTGCTATTTCCTCATCTGAATATTCATCAGAGATAGTATCAGCATCAGAGAGATCCGTAATTTGAACATCAGGGTGATCCAACAACCAGCCAACCAAGGCTTCCACTCCTAATACAGAAAACAAACTCAGTCTGTCTCTAAGGGATTCTCTGACATTCTTAAGATAGTATCCAAAAAGAGAAATAAGAATTGCTCCCTTCTAAGCAGCCTTTTAATATGCTTGCAACGTTCCTTCTCCTTCTAACATCATTAAATTAACTAAATGAAATACCTGGTAATCCAGAAGCACTTCCAGAGGTTCCAGACAGAGATTTTAGTGCAAATTCTATGTTTTTCCTAGGAAATCCCATTTCCATAAGTTGAACTACAATGGGGAGGGGTGGAATTGGAGATTGCTTGCGTTTCTTCACTTTTGTGGGTCGAATATGTTGCACTGTGATGGGTGTTGTAGCTTCACTAGAGCTGCAGTCTTCAAACACTGGAGTTGAAGGATGTGTAGACTCTACTGCCAGATACTGGCATACTGCCAAAGCAGCAGCCTAAATGAGAAAAAATAAATCAGTCCAAGTAAAACAAGCATATTTAGTATGGGGTTTTGTGTATGTGCCTGAAATTAAAGGTTATTCGCCAAAAAGGGTTCAGTGTCACTTTTTTTTTTTTTTTGACCTATACCTTAACAAGTTTCAATTGGAATGTGAAGTAGAAAAACTTAATTATTAGGTTACTTAGCAGAAAACACAGACTCTACCTCAAGCTCTTGTTTGTCAAATATTGCTTTCACAGGTGATGGTTGCGTAGCAGCTGTCAAAAGTTGCTGTAGAAGTATCATGGGAGGCTGAGGTCCTTCAGGAGACATATCTCCTATGTCAGGAGAGGCAACTGCTCCATCCTCTTGAAACAAAAACATTATTTTAACCAAAACCATGTAATATAAGTCAGTCAGGAGACTTACTCTGGAGAGTATTGGTTCATTGAACATATTATTATTTCTCCCATATTTCTTCTCCACAGGAATCATGCATGTAAGATTAAATCATGTGTGCCACAATCTCCATACAAAAAAGCAAATGAGACATTTGTACATAAACAATAGTTTTACTAAAATACACCTAGAACATGTCTAGCAGAAACTACTAAGTGACAGTGAATTTGCAGAAGTATCTTCTGAGTTCACCTTTTTCCAGTAAGATTATTATAAAGAGGTCCTTCCAGGATAAACCACTTTATATAGACAACCAACAATCTCATTGATCCCCAAAACCATGACGCATACTTTCTGGATTGAGTTGTTTCTCCCTCTAATACACCTCTTGGGAAGAGCTCCCTATAAGTATTCACTGCCCCTCCAAAAGAGTATACCTTTTTTGAACCAACTGGCTTACAATTCTGCAACTTTTATTTTGATATTGTATTCTTGTTGGCATAAACATTCATGTTTCCTGGATCTTTACTGTGGCTATCTCAGGAAAGTGTTCTCAGTCTACATTTAACTCCAACAAAAGGAAGTTCTCACATATAACTTATAAGGTTAAAGCATTCCTGAACTTTAATTTTAGTCTTTAGTGAGCAAACCTAATTTCTGCTCTCCAGCTGCCATTAGCAAGCGTTATAGTCACGAACTCTACCACCTAAACAAACAGCAGCACACTCAGGTTGCATTTCAGAATACCTGCAGGATTTAGTGCACACTCCTGAACAGCTGGCTGAGATAAGATCTGCCTTAGTGTATCCTGGTGAGAAAGCAGAGCTCGGCCTGCTTTCAGTATGTACAGCTTTAACTGCTGGCATCGCAGTAGATCCAAATCCACTTGACCTGTCAGAAATATCAAGCAGCTATTAGTGCTAGGAATCTCTTGTATTAGAGAAGAAAGGCTATCATTCATATAACCTCAGTGCAAAAATCAGTTTACATCTTAATTCACTGTGTGAAAGCCTGTGAAATACTGATGATGTGAGATAGTTTGAATAGCACCTGGATAAAAAGTCTGCATACATTCTATGACCCATGATATTAAGAACACCACCCTCCTACTTTTCACACCCTGGACAATCATACAGACATATAGCACAGTAAGTGCAGTTAAGATGTTATATGGATCCAATATTTTAAACCATTCAATACAAGAAGTCCAGCCCCAAACCTTTTTTACATTTTCTCACCAAAGTAAAAATGGTATTCCACTTACAGTGCAGAGCAATTCATCTCCTAGCTAAACTTGTCTCATAAGTGCCTATTATTCAATGCTAAGAAAAAAGGTAAGGTTCCAGAAGACCCTTTTTCTTATGTACGTTTGCTGTTACCAGTATTTTTCGCAGAGTATATCCATCTATTTAAAAACAAAACAAAACAAAAACCAAAACAAAACAACTGTACCTGAAAGACCCTGATTAGGAGACTTCATTCTTTGTTTTTCTACTTTACTTCCAGCCAGATTTACCAGCTGAGCCCAAATGGATAGCATCGGTTCAGTGAAAGGCAAGTTGTTCACATTAAAAGCCACAACTGGAAGCTAGACAGTGGGGGAAGAACCAGACAAAACAACAACAAAAAACCACAAAAACAACAACAAAAACAAAAAACCACAAAAAAACAGGTAAGCATTTTACAAAATTTTACAAAAACCATTCAAAAGCTTCAGTTAATAAGCATTGAAAAAGAGAAAAAGTAGCATTCATCTTATTGCTCTTGACCAGGAACAACTGGAAAGGATTTCTATTCCCTCCATAGCTCCTAAACCTGTATTTGTACCACACAATTGTAGGTCTACTTGGTGAAAAAGCAAGACAGAGTCAGAGTGAGAAAGAACTGCAGTCCCTGAAGTAGACCAGGCACTTTGACTGTGCTTTCACTAAAGCCATATTAACCAACTTGAGATTAAGGATTAAGATGCAAGTGAGAACACCCAAGACCTTTTACATTAGTTAGCAAATCAAGTTAAATACAAATAAATAAGTTCCTCTCATGTGAGAGCTATAAATCACATTGTCATGACTTGGGATTTTACCTCAAGCCAAAGGACTTCAGCTCAAATCCCTTCTCCTTTCACCTCCTCAACAAATGAGGACAAGGCTTTAAAGGCCCTATAGAGGTTCACATGAGTACTGTCTTAGATTTGCATTCAGAGCATTGTATGTGTTCAATGTCAATGTATTTACCCAATGAAGAACAAATATTTTCTTTGCACCATATCAGAGTCTTTAACCGTACCCTTCCCAGTATTAAAGCCTCAATAAAACAAACTTACTGGTTTTAGTTGATTCAGAGGGCACACCCTACATGTTCGCATGTCATAGAACTGTACAGTAATTTTCCCTTTTGGGGTGATGCGTGTCACTGTGCCTTCTCCAAATTCATCATGAACTACTTGTCCACCCAGTCTTAAGCGACTGTCTATGCCACCAATCACTGCTAACACTGCCATTAGGCCTCCCACTTCTGGATTCTCAGTGTCAGGAAAGTAGTCATCCAACAGAGCCTAACAAAGAACAATAAAATGAACTGTAGGGAGAAAACATATACTTCTATCTGCTTTAAAATACAAAGTTAATCACACATATTTCAATTTAAAAATTACAACACATAAATACATATATACATATAAAAATAGAAAAATGGTTTCAAAATTAAACTTAATATTGTTTATAAACATTTAATATTTATAATTTCAAAATAAATATTTCTATAAAAATGAGCTTATTTTAAAACGTGGAAACTACCCCTTCTGACTGTTTTCCTGCAAAGATGTGGGTGATGGAGGTTAGCTGAGAGTTGATGTACTTGTTTATGAGTCCATTCCACTGGCTGAGCGAATGGAGCGTCCTCAGCAGTGCCACTATCTCTTCTGCTAAAGTACTACTGTGAGTGGCAGTTAGAGATGCTTGGGGCCTGGCCTTTCTCCTTCTCAGAGTAGATTCTGGAAAGACAAAGCAATTGCACAACAGTTATCAATTTAATGCACACATTTTCTATACATAAAAATAAGCCACTGAGGGGGAAACTCCTCTACCTCTGAGTAGTGGGATATCTGAAGAACAAGTACTAAGCAGGCTGCCTAAAAATCCAAACAGTTTTTCCACAAGAAATTTCATGTCTCTTGACCTTTCATTTTTATCCCAGGATGGAAGTACTGCTTTCAATAAATGTACAGCAAGGATCTAAAAACAGAACAAAGTTAGTGTTATTCCATTCTATGTCAACAAATATTAAAGAAATACTCAAACATATTAAGTACAGAAGAAAGACTTATTTTAAGTTAGCCTGTCTTTGTAGTTCTTTCTATAATGCTGATTTCTTTTCAGCTGTGGAAATTACAAAGCTACTGATCTTCTGCTCAGTTTGCTAAGGAATATTTTAAAAGAAGTTCTGCCAGTTCAAAGTCAGTAATAATTTTATTGGCATATTATATTAGTGAATCCAACCCCTTCAATACTCAGGACTTGAGACAAACACACACTGAGAAACAATGTAAATGACTAAAACACACAGGAAAAATAAGAATACAGAATGGGAAGGTTTATTCTTATTCCAGACTCAGAATTTGGTACTAAGATGTATTTCAGAATGAAAGTTCCCAAGTATTCTGCAATGAAGGTATGATAATTAAGAATGATGAGATACAAAGCTGAATGATACAAGGCGGCAAAAAGCAAATCACGGCGACACCCAAAAGTAGTTACTGTGGAACTAGGGCCTCCGACACAGTACAGAAGGAACAGGCTGGCATCTCTAAATCTAGACACTCAGTGCAGGACTGACGAGGAACATGGGAAGGTGCAGCACTGCAGCAGCAAAGAGCAGATAGGGTTGCACATTCTAAACAGGAGTATTTCAGGTTTTGAGCTTCCTCATCTTCTACCCAGAAGACCAATACAAGTGACCAATAACAATGAAGAGAGATCTCTTCTTGTGAGCCTCTTGTCAATAACACGTCTTTCTAAAACTTCACAAGGTTTCTTCTTTTTCGTGTTATTAAGTTATGTGCTGGTACATGAGGAATGCTCATTTCTCCCAAGTATTCCCTGAATAGCACAGATTACTCTAATGCACTAAGTCCTGGATAATGACAGAAGTCTCATCATATTAATAATACTGGCAAGAAGTTGCTGGAAGATCACACAAAAATGCACAGGCCTTTATGATACAAGGCTTTAGTTAAAAAATGCTGATGCCTTATCAAGGAAAAGATTAAGAAGAGCTTTTGATCCCCTAGCCTCAAAACCTGGAAGAGTTATTCCATAATAAGGTTGCTTTTCAATTTCATGAAAAAGGCACTACAAGATGCTGAGGGGAGAAAAAAAAAAGAGAAGAGGGGAAAAAAAAAAAAAAGAGAAGAGGGGAGGAAAAAAAGAGAAGAGGGGAGAAAAAAAAGAGAAGAGGGGAGAAAAAAAAGAGAAGAGGGGAGAAAAAAAGAGAAGAAAAAAGAAAGAAAATAGAAAAAAACTAAGAAAATAGAAAAAAATGAAGAAAAAAAAGAAGAAAAAAGAAAAAGGGGAAAGGGGACAAGGGAAATACAATACCAAAATAAGATGCAAAGATGCAGCTTCTTAAGAGAGACTGTAATTAAAACATTAATAACAGTTCACTATGGAAGGAGGGACAGTAGATAATACACAACTCGATAACTTTAAAATGAAAATGCACATTTTTCTTATCCATATTTTTGTTATTCTTTATTGAACTTCTAGGAAACACTATATGGGATTTTGTGGAATACATTTTTGGAACACTGTTTTGGCCTCTCACCTGTACAAAACTTTCAGGCTTTCAATAGAACAAGGGAGTGTGCAGTGCCCTGAAGGCTCAAAAACTTATATATTTAAAACAATGAATCCTAAATATAAGACGACATGTTATCTTTTTTCCAATTAATTAAAAACTGATTTAAGGACATTTCCCATCTGTTTTGTAAAACACACTTTTTTTTCTTTTTTGTTAAAGACAACTAAAGTCTACTAAATTCATTGCCTATCAAAATAATTTGGAAATACACACGTTACCTGTCTCTGTAGTGAAGCAGCAGTGAAAGATTCATGCCCCTCAACAATTTTCATTAGCAAAGTTATCCACTGAGATGTACTAAGAGTGCTGCACATCTGAGGCATAAGTGCTATACTTCGAATGAATCCCAACGTGCACCAACTCCTATGCTGTTCTTTATAAACTAATTTATTTGGCAAGGAAGCTAAAAACAAAAAGATATATACATATAACAGTTGACTTTTCCACCAGCTATGTAATTCTCTATCTACTACATGGGGCTTTTTCGGACAAATCTTAACACTGAGCTACTCCACTGTCTTTACATGAACTATTAACTTCAGTTTAGAGCCTGTAAATTATTTCATTAAATATGCCTTTAAAACAGTTCTCATCCTTATACTGTTTCCTCATTTCAAAGCAGTTAACAGCATTACTTCTGAAATTACAAAGCAGCTATGGAAATGAATATGACATACCGAGTCATACTGCTGTCCCCAAACAGAAGACGACTGCAAAGAAATGCATTGTCTAAGCCAACTATACACATCCCATGCATTTCTCCCACTTTTACTGCTTGTGTTCTAAGAATGCTCAAGATCACTTAACGTTGCCTTTGCTAACAATTAAGATTTTAAAAGCTCTGAAAATGCATTTTCTAGCCTTTGGCCTTAAAGGATTAAAAACCAGTAACAAAGGATTTACAAAGTTACAAGACAAAGCACAGAACAGAAGCACATAGCTGAATCAGACTGTTTCTATATGATATACCTGATTTATCTATCGTTCCACTCTCCACAAGCATACGGAGTAGACCACACAAAGTCCTAGTAGCATCGCTTTGCATGACTTCAGCATGGACACCAGCAGAGAGACACAGTGTCTGCAACAGGTTCACAGTACTTGTCAGCATCATGGAAGTAGGATGGAGATTCCTTTCAACTTGTTCTCCTTCTGAAGAGAGACACAAAAGGCAAAGGAATACATTACTATTGAGTTAATCTATTTCACAAAGAGCTCTGAAACAAACACTATGTGAGAAATTTGTTGTAAATATTTTCTCTAAGATTATTTGACATGAAGAAGATTCCTTATGTCCAACTGCAAAAGCAAAATACAAACCAGGTATTTTTTGCAGATTTTTTTCAAGTTATTCTCTATCAGTACACAACTTAAAAGAAATGCCAAATGGAGTGCCAAGAATAGGGAAGGAGTGTGACCAGATGTATAATTAGGCCATATAAAAAAACCACACTTTAGAATGAAATTAACATATGTTAAAATGTATACCTCCTGGTATCTCTAACAAACTCTTTCAGTTGGATCATACCGTTTTCTTTGGCCCATGAATATGTAACAAACGTGATACCATCCTTTCTATCCTCCTTTCTCACAGTAAAGCCATCTTAAAGATTCTGGACAGAAATGTACACCTATTAAATTAATCTTCTTTGATGAAGTGTTTTCTCCTGTGAAAGAAGCTTTTTCAAATTACAAGATATAAATTTTGGAATTCAACTAAAACCCTGCCTCCACTTTTATAAAAAAAAAATTGCTTTTTTACCAGAATCATCCTCAGTGTCTGAATCCTCTGTTGTGGGCTGTGTTGCCGGCGGTGGTTCAGCTAATTTGAGATCGTATTTTCCCTCCTTCCCCATTCTGTAAGAATTTGTACTTCCAGTGTCCCATTGCACTCTAATCCAGCCATCTTCTCCCAATTCTCCAATCACACGTCCCAAACCTGGAGCAGGTCCATCCTGACAGAAGACAGAGGCTCAAGTTACACAATCAACAACATTAATTTGTATCCAAATTTCATAAAATAATAATGCAATTGCTCTTTTTTGCTGCTAACCTAATGGTTAGGTAGTAAACATTCAATTATGTTTCAAAATCCAGCATAAATTTGGAAAGCATTTCGCAATCTTCAAGAAAAATCACCCTAGTAAACTGCAACACTCCTGTTTAGATCCATTTTACTACGTACTACAGAAGTACCATACACACCTAATTGGAAGTCTACAGTATTGTAGGAAATTAGATCACTTATTTCCTGTTAGACTGTGAATCACAACAGCCTCACTAAAAAAGAATTTCCATCTCCAAAAATGAAGTTAAACAAATAATTAACATATTTTATGTTAATTCTCCAAGTCTTTGAAATGTGAAATAACATTTAAAGTTTGAACATAAAATTCACAGACAGTCCACTGAATAGAGACTTTAGATTTTAACACACCCAAACCTGTATGAAAGAATTTGTACCTGATCACCCCATTTCCAGTCTACCCCTCTCACCACTCTGGTACCAATCTTCATCATGGCTGCCAGCTCTGGTCCAGAAACAGGGAGCTGAACAGGTGTACTTTCCTTTCTTGACTCTTCTAAGACTGTGGCAGAAGCTCCATGAGAAGAAGCAATCATATCTTCTTCAGTGTTGTCAGAACTAGGTCCTAAAGAGGAAAAAAAAAAAAATTTAAAACCAGCTACGAGTTTTTATATGTACCTTTGTCACACTTAAACTTTAAGGCACATGAGGTTTGCAATATAAAAGCAATAACAAATAGGAAAGCTGACTTAACAGGTTATACAGTCAAATAAGCCTTTAGGAAACTAGGATATCATGGTTTTGAATGCACAGGACTTTAAATACTTAATTTTGAACAAAAATAAGTGACAAATAATAGAGACACTACAGCGATGAGTCCAGTGGCAAAATGGTTCTACTAACAGAATTTTTTTGGAAAAATTTCTTATGAGTACTCCAGTTAAATTCAAGTTACAAAAATAAATATTTGCTATTATCTAAGAAAACCAAGAAAGAAAAAGCAGGAGAACTTGAATCATAGCAAAAACCACCACAGAACTACTTATAACAGGAAAAAAAAAAAAAGGAAGCTTCCAGCTTAAATATTCAGACTGGGAACAGTTGTAATAGGTAGAACAAATGAAACTGAACGAGTACGGAATAGGCAGTTTCTAATGTTTTCATTTTAAATTTTCCATTTTTAATTTATTTTTAATGTTTCCACCAGAATTACACTACCACTCCTAAATTCTAACAAAGGATGGCCAAAGCAAAGGCTTCAGAAAAAAATCATGACTGAATAAAGGCTATAGTCAAACCAACTTCCTTCTCAATCATGCTTACAAATGTGGTTTCTGTATCAGGGGTAAAGGGAAATAGCATTAAGTACTAGCTTTAAGCAGCAAAGTCATTCTGTAGTTTGGGTACACCAACAGATAAAAAAAATACAGGAGATTTATAAAACATGTGCTTTCTTCCAAACAAGAAACAAGAAGATCTCATACCTATCAGCCGCAGTGTTGTTTGCGTCAGTGCTAGCATGCCAGAATTAAGGAGGAGACTCAAAGTATTAGCACCGTGCTGCAGCGTCAACATGTTCAGCATGACCAGCAGAAAACGTGCTTGTGGAATAGTTCCAAGACTTGGTCCTGCTGGATTTTCATTAGTAATTGTTTGTAGAGGAACAGGCTGAACACCTAATTCAAAAGTAATGTAAATAACGAAGTCAGCTGATATTTAGGAGCTACAATAAAATAAGTTATAGATTCGTTTAACTGACAGTTTACAATATTTTTTATTCCCTGCTTGGCTTTAAGAACTTACAAGCTGAAGTTCCAAGAAACTTTTTGTAATTTAGATTTTAACAGTAAAATGTTAATAATGAATTATCAATCAGCTGTTGCCGGGAAACCAGTAACACTCTCTTAAACACTGAAAGTGAGTTACGGGGGGTCAGGGTGGAATGACACATGGACAGACAGGAAGTCAAAGTAATTCCCAGCACAAACCAAGGGAACTGATTTTAGGATCCCAAATTATTGGGAACTTTAAAAAAATGCAACAATATTCATTTAAAACAGTTTTCTCCCCAGCCAACAGCAACAAAATGAGATTCACCTAGTTCTTTAAATTTTGCACTAGCATCTAGCAAGATGTTCCGGACATTCTGAATAGCCCACGCATACAACTTTCCAAAAGTTACTTCTAGCAGCATTCTGTTAAATGGTGGGATCAGATCAACATCCTTCAAGCAGTCGGTAAGAGGTTCCCTTCATAGAAAAACAACAACAAAAATAAGTAATTTTTTTCTTACTGAAGAATTGTGAAAGCAAAAGCAAAAGCAACAAAAAGTTTTACCCTATATTGGCTCCTTCTGGAATAAGCCTCTGCCATCCACAGAACATGGCATACTGCACAGATGGAAGCAAAAAATTTTTTGCTGCCAATTTCAGAATAGTATCTATTCCCTCCAGACGAACTTCTGCTCTTTCCAACTGCAAAAGAGAGAAAAGAAAAGATTGTCATACTTATGTAAACTGCTAATACATGCGAGCCCTTTTTCATCCATTTTACCTGTTTTAATAAACATTTTCTCATTTTTTCTACATCCACTGGCTCTTCTTTAAGTGCAAATTCAACAATGGTATTAAGGAGGGCAGACTGTGGATACAAGCCTTGGACATTCTGCTTCAGCCATTTGTATTTGTGGACACCTGTAACTGTACTCAAGAGTGGTTGCCACTTATCCTGCAGAACAGGAAGGTAGCAAATTAAAACATTTTAAACAATTTAATTTTAAATTACTGAAAATAAAAGTTATTTCATGTACAACCATGTCCAAATTTAAAATACCAAGAGGGGAAAAAAGGAAACTTTTTCAAAGCCAGGAAACAGCTTAGTATTATTTGTAACTCATTGTCTTGTTTACAATTGCTACATAAAATTTCAAATGTATTAATATTCAAAAAAAGAGGAAGTAACCCATCACAACTTTTTTTTTTTAATGAAGGTTTATCTGAACACTTCTAAGATTATCAATAATCTAAAACTTAGAGAAGGTATCTTTACATATTCTAAATATACAGTGCACAAGCTTATTTTTAAGAATTATTCCAGGTTTCACTACAACAATGCACGATACTTAATTATATATCCCAAACAACATTATCAGAATATTAAATGTCAAGTTAAAGAATCACACTTTAAGCTCATATTTTTTCCTCGTTATTTTTATTCACAAGGTTGATTCAAAATCTGATATCCTACCTTGGGTGATTTGATTGGTATGGGCCTTTTATCTATAGGTACAGGACTGTGAGGTACCACACAGGATTCTTCTAAATCACTCTCTTCATTTCCAATTTTGGATTCTTCCACATCAGCAGATTCAGATTTTTTTGGCACTAGAAATAAAAATTATTCTTTCATGTAATCTGGTAACATTACAGTGTCACATTTTTAGGTTTGCCTGATAACCTAAGCGTACAGAATGCTTAAGATCTGCCTGTAATAAAATGGAAATGTACTCTTGGTGAACTCTATGGCCAACTATTATCAAATTAGCTCTGGTAATATCTGCAATATGTTTTTATCTTTAAACCAACTTCAAAAGCACTTTCGTATTTGTTCACCACTAATTTATTCCCAGTTAAACAGTTCTTTGACTACACTGCTTTAATAAAACAGGATTTTTAATAAGATGCCACTTCTAGTTAAACTTTACTAAAACCAATTCAGAGGGACTGACACTGATGAATCATTTCTAATATGCTGGAACACAAAGAAGCATGCCTCACCTAAACCTGACACTCGTCTGCCTGTTCTTGCTGTAGGAACTGACATGTAATCTCTGATTTAGAAAACTTCATGAAAATGCAACAGAAAGCAAACAAGATTGATTTTCATTGTTTCAAAGAAAATACAACATCAATGTTGCCTTACCTCTTTTTTTCCTTTTTTCTCTAATTATTTTCTGAGCCACCCTCCGCCATCGGGGCAAGGAACTCAGAAGTTTAAATTTAGACATTATAGAGAGATCATTGCAAACTGCAGGACGTAGTTCATTGAATAAGAATCTCAAACGCTCAATGACAGGAGCACAAACTTCCTTGTAAGAACGTCCTTGTTCTTGATGGGTCTAGAAAGGTATTGAAAGATTAGGTTACTGTTTAATATACAATAAAATGAACAATATATAACTTTTTAATAAAACACTGCAAATGAAAAATAATCTAAACTTCAGCAGGTAAAAGGCTTACCTTAATCAGTGAGCATTTTGCTTGGTAGACAACACGACACACATCCACTACAGATTTTGGTAAGGTTTTGTGCTTTACCTGGTCAACTCCAAGGGTACCAGGATGAACAAGAGACAGTGCTACGTGACCTTAATGGGAAAAGACAATCTCTGAGTATGCATTTCCAAAATCATCCATAGCAGAGTTTAAACTGGTCCAAAATGTATTCTGGGACAGCTATACCACAAGCCTACCTACCCAAATCTTCATGCTTCAGAAGACAACATAATAACAAACGTCCTACTTCTTCCACAGGATGCTCAGGAGGGAATGTGATTGGTGTTGTTAAGTGACACTGTTTACAGTATCTCTCTATTTGACACAAGAAGTCCTACAAAAACACACAACAGCCTCTATTTAACTTTGGTTTTAAGTAAAATGAAAGGACCCAAAGTACAGCAGCCAGCATTTAAACAACACTGAATAACCTCCACAATCTGAACTCAAATTCAAAAGTGAGATACAACACACAGTATGCACTACTTAAAACCCAGCAACTACAACCCAATACTACAAAGAATACCCTATATCATTCTTCTTGTATGAGGAGAAACATGTCTCAAGGAACAAAGCTACTACTGCTTTTATCTCTTCCTGAGGTAGCCAGGTCACATAACACAATTTTTAACTGTCTTCTCCTGACTCATCATTACTGCTATCCTATCCTCCCAAGGACTTATTTGGGTTTTTTTGATAAAGGAGCTGAACTCAAAGGGTTAGAAAATCTGAAGGTATTACACAATACAGTGATCAATGTAAATCTTAGGGGTTTTCATAATACCCATGACTCCAACTAGGTGAAACCTAAAGTCCATTTGTGCCTTGGGGTTCAAGACAAAGGCATACATGCACCTGACACACAAAATACATTTGCACTTTGACAAAGAAAACTCCATCTTAGTTCAACTGGAGGTGAGCAGGGTTTGTCAATACTACTAAAACTTGACATGGAAAGTAACACATTATTAATTTTTTTGTTAAGAATACATTTAAATTTTTTAGTTCTCCCACTCAAAAATTCAAAAGAAAAAACTGTTATATTATGATATTAAGTGAAATACACAAATTTTATCCATTAGTAGTACTTAACCACTCCTTTCACAAAAAGTAATTCTGAAATAACTTTTTTGATTATTTTGCTATGATTTTTGGAGAATTTTCACCAACAAAACTGTTTCAGGCCACCACTGTCACCCTTCAGCAACATTTTTTGTGAACAGAACTACGGATGGCTTACCTTCACAGTGTGATCCTGAATATTATTATCTGCAATAGCTTGGAGAAAAGGTTGTGAATGGTCACTCAAAGTTAATCGATGGGTATAGAGTTTTGATTTATTTGGGGTAGCGTTACCAGGTGAACTGCAATGGTCTTCATCTTTTTCCTCATTGTAACTGTAATGAATCTGACTAGTTTGCAAGCCTCCAGAAAAGATAGATGATTTCAACCATTCTAAGAGAAAGAACACACAAATATATATTCTGATGAAAGAGTATGCTGTCAAGACTCAACAATTCCATCAAATAAAATGCATACACAGCTTCAAACAAGATTTGGCAGCTCTTCTATTTGCTGAAACTTTTTAGCAGAAAAAAAAAGGGGTTCTGCAACTAGGAAACAATTAACTAACAGGGCAGCCATCACCTGTTTAGAGATAATAGGGCCTTAGCTATTTTTCTGTGATTAATATTGAGACACCCAACAGATAGAATCCAACACCCAATGCTTCAGGCACTGTTAATTGAACACAAATTAGTAAGATAACTGTGCTATACAGTCTCTTTTCTCTTTCAATATTTTATCTTGCATATTACAAAATTCTGGATATTTAACTGTTCAAAATTATCTAATCCCCATTTAAATCTTGCTAAATTATTGGATCTTGGTGAGTGTGGTAATTAATGTTAAGAATAAAGAATTTCTTCAGAAGACAGCAAGACTAAAGAGGTGGTAGATTTCCAGTTAATTTATTTGGCCTGTGTGTTTTTCTTGCATGCTTTGACAAGTATTTGTCACTTCTTTAAGCTCAAAATGGAGTTTTGCTTACTGGCACATTCAACTTCCAGAGGAGAAAGTGGTGTGCTCATTGCCAGGTAGGAAGCGTGCAGTCCAAGGAGAAGACCCAAATTCCTTTCTGTGTCTATCAGAGGTGATGACAAGGTACTGAGATCTGGTGTTGTAATCACTTCCTGGTCAGGCTAATTAAAAGAAATAGGAGTTGAAAGCTAGAACTCAGCTCCAACAAGAATTTTGAAAGCAAAGCAGTACTTTACTTTAGAAAGTATGTATCCCATTAATAACATTTTTACCTCCATATACTGGCCAACACAGAAGGCATGCATTGACTCCCGTGTGTCTTCAAATTGCAAAGCAGCCTCCAAAGCAACAACTGGGTCCTCACCTGCAAACTGAGCTAATGAAAGAATAAGGTAGTCAGTATAATGTCTAAAAACCTGTTTATGCCATCTAGTGTTGAAACAGAAGTAATTTGTGTCTTTAATTCAGATGCTGATTCTCACCAAGTATGCTACTACCAGTTAAAGACTGGGTTTGGAAGTCCTTTATATCATACACTTTTCCATCAATCACTGTCCAAAATCCTCCATCTTTGTTGTGGTTCTCTAGATCAGCTTTACGTATAAGTGTCACCTCCTCATTATTTCTGCTACTCTGGCCAGTAAAAAATGAACCTACAGGTATAAAACAGAATAGAGAATTTATCAACAGAAAAACAAAATGTAAAGGCTTTTTTGAACTTTCTTTTAATAGTTACCTGACCAAATTCTTCACTCTTGTTCAAAGGCTGCTTGTCTTTTGATATGCTCAAAAGTCAAAATGGCTATTAATATGTTCCTGTCTACATATTAGGCAATTAAATTGTCTGTATGCTGTATTCTTTTATGCACTAATCCCCAATGTCACACTGTCAAAGACCTAGCATTGCCCAACTATACGACTGTTTTGTTTGGAGGTGGAGCAGAACAACCAGTGTTCTGGCAAATTGCTGCCCTAGTTGGTTCTCCCTTCAAATTACTTCAGTTTTATTACATGTTTGCCTACAAGGCATTGGCTATATATTTAACTTCAGTCTAAATCCAGATTTTTTTAAGATAAAAGAACAAAGGTTACATACATGTTAGAATTCTTCCAATCTATGTATCAGTAAACTATTTCAAACTAAAGGTAATTTCATCCAGGCAAGAAACATCAGAATTATGTTCGCACACATCTGCCTTCATCTCAGTTTGCTCTGTTAGACCAGTAACTGAATTTTCATATAGTTTTCACTCTCCCCAACACACTACTATCTAGGAGTGTGACCTTTAGCTCTCTTGGGTTATGCCAATGATGTTTCATTCCTCCCTCCACGAGTAAAATGCTCAGTCAGAAACGCACATTTTCTGCTTCTCTTTTCACCCCAGGCACAGCACATATTATATAGTGTCCTGGGAAAAGAAAAATTCTTTATTGCAAAGCTTTTACATTACTCTCCCTTTATGTTACGGACAGAATTTAGTAACAAATTGCATAGACATACTACTCATGTTTTCACTGCAACTCTTCACACTCAGAATGCAAAATGATGTGAACTACTTCTTTTAAAAGTTGCATTTGTATTGTGTTTAATCCTACCTCTATACATAACTTCCTTAAGAATTTACTGACAGAAATAAATACTGCCATATGAATTGGTTAATAAAAATTTGTACTGTAAAGTAATATTCCCTTCCTGGGAGCGTTCATGAACAGTCACGATTTTTATATAGCTACTTAATGAAAACATGAATAAATAGTCCAGACGCTAGTACATACCCATTATTCCTGGCCATGCTAAATCCTCATTGTCATCCCTTTCCTTTCCAGGAGCTAAATGGTTAAATCTGTCTAGGTGTTCTAGCAATCCAGCCAACAGAGGGATAGCACCAGCTTCCTGCATTAATCCAGCATTTTTACTGAGTAGCAGCACTATAGAAACCACCAACTCTGGAAGAAGAATGCCTAAAACACAGAAAACAAAGAAGATACTTAGATTTAATTCAAGACCTACATTTATAGCACTACATAAGTAGACCACCAAGCAATACATTCTGCCTTCTATTACTGCTTTAGTACAAAGCTCTTGCCTTTCTCATCAAATTTGCCCTCCTTCTCTCCCATCAATCAAAAGATGAACTTAACTCTTAGTCATTTAGAACATTCAAGAACATCTTCAATGTAACTTTATAATTTCGTGGAAAGGGAGGAAAGGAGGATAGCAAAGAAAAACCTACCCGTTAAATCCCCGTCCACAACACGAGATACTTCTGCAAAATGCCTATGACTAGTAGAAGCAATGCTGGTTGCCACAGGAAGTATATCACCAATGTGCGTGCACAGAAGAGCAGTGTATTTTTTCAGTAAAGAGCCAACGCCTAAGAGGTCAGGACCTGTATATAAAGGAGGAAGAGCACAGAAAACCATCACACAGCCATATTTAAAAATCAAGATTTCAGAAGCTGTCAAACTCTTCTGAAATGCAGCCACTCAGTATTAGCCCTGAATTAGGAAACCACATCTTTTTAAAACTTGTTAAAAGTTTATAAGTAGTTTATTATCTAGATCCTGTTGCCTTCCTAAGAGAGATTTTCCTTTACAGAAAACAATTTGAAGAAACTACTTTCAAACACTTTTCAGACAGACTGAGTAACTAGGCTGATAAATGAGACAAGAACATAAATTAAAATAAGAAACTGCTATCCTGTAAAAGAGGTATTGCAGAAATGCTGGGGGGGGGGGTAGGGGGGGCGTGCTGATTTTTTTTACAATAACTTACTGTATGTATTAGGGACCTGCCCAACACAATCTCCTGGGTAAAGTTTGCTAACAAGTAGACGCTGAAAACGGAGCAACAGGTCCAGAGAAGCAGATCTCTCTTTGCTATAATGTTCATGGTCCATGCAGGAAGAAATGCGACGAGCAACATCTTTTAGTTTGGCTATCGTCTGTGAAGCGATGTTCCTAATCAGTATAAAAGTATTGTAAAGTACGTAAAGGGAGCTAATAGTGAAGACAGTCCACAGAAACACAGGTTAAGCTTTTGCTAGCATTTCACACAAATATGAGAAACCTATGCAAAGTTTCTTTGTAGGATGTTCCCTTGTTTGCACCATAGTACCCAAAAAGTCAATGGGTTTTGTGGAGGCATTTTGTTTAACAGGATTCGTAAAACACATCAATTTTTTATTTTTTGTCATCACTCACTACAAAAAACAAACTATTTTCCCTGAAAGGCTGCAATGAAAGTCATGACACTATGTAGCTCAAAAGAGTCTCAGTAGTGATTAAATTACATAGTTACCATCACAATTAAGTGAAAAAGCACATTAAATTTCTTAGTAATCTTATAATTAATTCCTGCTACATATTAAATACTGTTGTAGCTGACATAAAGAAGCTTTGTTCTCAGCACCCTACTGGTCATGCATTCACAATTCTTTTTGAGTGTCAAGAATTTAAAATTCAAGTTTCTTCCCCACTTACAGCCCCAGCTACAGTCTCATTGAGGCCAAATATTCAGTCCTAAATAAACAGGGCAAAACATTCAGTTCTAAATAATTTTCTGCTGATTCTCATACTTTGTAAGGACAGGCTTTTGAACTTTTGTCCTATATTTGTCACACAGACTTTAAAAGTACAGGAACAAGTATCAAAATCCATAAAAGCAAGGCAGTAAGTCTTTCTAAAATCAGGTAATTAAGTAAAGAACTTTGCTCCATAGCAAAACTATAGACTAGCTAGGAGAATGTTCAATATTTTGAATTCTGAGGAGCTAAAATGCTAGCAGGAGACTATTTATTCGCTAACCAAAATTAGTCATCGTTTAGGTGACTAGTTCATAAAAACATGTAAACAGATCTTCTGTACAAAAAATAAAGAGACAAATTCAAAGCAATTACCTTAGTAACTGCTGAATTAACTGAACTAATGGTAAACTTTGTTTTCCTGCAGATTCATAGATTCCAGTATTAATAAGGTCTTTGTCCAGTGGAGTCCTGCTTCTATGAAGCGTTGATGCATTTGCTTCTTGCTCATCAATTTCTTTTTCTTTCTGTGCTTCTTTTTTTGCTTCAATATCCTAAAAAAGTAAATCAAGTTAAAGAAAATGCACAAACTGCCACTGTGATTATGAAACATTTTACTAACAAGTATACACGATAACAAGATCAAGTTACTTTTACTTATGTCAGAAGTGAAACAATTCCTACCAGACAAATGTGTACTGTATATTCTACAACAACCACATGGGCACGCTTTTTTTTAAACAATTATAATACAAAAAGAAGGGGGTTGGGGGGAAGGTAAACAAGAGCAGACAAACTCCAAATTCAATTTCCACCAAACCAAGTTAACAATTGATTTCTGTTCTATGTATGTTTAAACATGCCAGTAGCTCCTGCACCATTCACAACTGAAGGCATGTTTATTCTGTATTTATAAAAGTAACAAATACAGTCCACTGCAGAAGAACCCGGGTTAGATTTGCTACTGAGCTATAGTCATACAGAACTCTATGGAAACGAGTTCACCCACATTTTAGACAACGTAAATTAACCTGTGCAGTGCTGTATGCTGCCACCTAGATCGCTTCCAGCATATATCTGAAGTTGGCTCCAGCATCTCTGACCTATGCTGTAACGTAAATGCACCCTAGGAGACTTGGTTAAGAGTCAAAAAGTCCTGCATGTCTTTAAATACAACAGAAAATGCTAATGCTAGACTATGCATAAAAGCAAAACTTAATGCATGCATTTCCTCTGCATCATAAACCTCCCCATTTACCAACAGTAGAGAGAAACCAAGAAGAAAATATACTTGGAAGAATAAAACAAATGAAGCGATAAGGGAAAAGCACATTTTTGTTTTTTTCACAGCCGTACATAAATATGGCAATTTAAAGCAGTCTGTGCAGAGGATGTCCCATCTCTGAGAGATTAATGGAGAAGACAGTATATATAGAATGTTTCTTTCATCCTTTGTATAACTAGTCAGCATTTGTTAAACATTCGAACCAGTCTGAAATGGAATCTATGGAAGTTTGGGATACTGAAAAGAATTGATTCATCTTGAATTCATAAGTAATAAGGCTGAAATTTCTGCTGGAGAGATATGGGTGAAATCAAGGAAGTGAAGAACTCAAGAATCCCACAGAAAGGTACAAAGTGCTTTGTAAAATTATGCTCCTATGACAGAGCTTTATGAAAAAGTTTGTTACCATTGTTTAAGTCACCACTCTAGGCAACGAAAAGAAACACTCTGTTAAAAAGGAGAATATGATTCATGCTTCCATACAAACACTGGCTCAAGTTTCAGGTCAAGAGAGGACAACCATCAATCCACAAACTTCAGAAAACACTTGATACATCTTCATATTCTGTTTATACAGAACTGCAAAGCTGCTGTAACATACCTGAATTTCTGCAGTAATAGCAGCATTTAGTGCAGACTCTAAGCCCCCATCAGCCATCAAGCTGCCCACCAAGAGGTCAATCATAAATCTACGGCCTGGACTTACATTCATTTCATTTCCTGAAACTAAGAATGGAAGAAGCTATTAAATAACTAGAAATGCAAGCACAAAACAAATAGGTTTAAATCTTAGGACCAACCTGCACTGGGTAAAAGGGCTGAGAGTGCCCTAGCCCGCTCTTCTGCTGTTGGCAGTAACACAGACCATCCACTCTGCAGCACTGCTTGAGCGGCTGATTGCACAGTATTAAGAACACCAGCATTGCTTGCTAATGTTACCACTGTCTGTTTCAGGCTATTAAGCAGGATACTGCCCAAACCTAAGCCAAGGCATTCCGGATCCACCTGATGACTAATGGCGGCATGAAGCTGAAAAAAAAAAGGAAAGGGGAGGAAAAAAAAAAAACAAAAACAAAACACCACACAGGGACAAATTTTAATTAAGAAGAGATGTGAACTTGGGGGGAAAAAAAAAAGTCAATCCTGGAGCAATTGAGCAAGTTCACTGACCAAGATACAAACTTCCATCTGTAAATTTGTAAAAGTAAAGAAAAATGCTGGCTTGCCCAAACACATAGTGAATTTAAACTAACACTTACAGTTTATGAACTATATGTAACTATATCCCCTAAAACTCCGAACTATAATAACCTAAAGAATAACCTAAACTGTTTCTACCTCACTATAGTATGCTAGGAAAAGAAGCACATCTTCAGTGACTGTCAGATACCTTCTAAAGAGGACATTCACTCTTAAAAATGCTATTTAAAATTCTTAGAAATGCTCAAAAACTCTGAGTGTATGGATTTATTGAGTGGGTATACAAGGCTTAATCCATTTACATTTTATTTTTGTAATTCATTTTTAATGAGATCCAAAAGATGTTGATAAGAAAAAAAAACAAACACTAGCTGCCAAATTTCAAAAATTAAAAAGTGATACTGTACTTATTTCACTTTTTAAATCAATAAAAACATTATAAAGCACATTAAATCCACTATTTTCATCCCAGCAATTTACTGAAACATTTAGCTCAACGACTGCTCAATGCGTAAGAAATTGAAGGTACCTGAAGCCTTAGAAGGTTTAATGTTGCCACAGCCATACACTCCTTTTCCTGAGGAGGGGGCCAGTCAGAGGAGCCATCCATTCCCTCTGTCACTTGTCTTAGTAACAGATCCAACTGCTCAAATGTCATGGGGCAAACATCCACCACAAACGGCACCCGCAAGCCTATTGACCATTCTGAACACGATGACCAAGCAAAACTCTATAAATGGAAACCATATACAAAGTTCTACAGGTATTTCCAAAATATAAGATGACACTGATTAAAGATAGGAGCGTAAAGCTAACATCTGCCTTCAAACAGTAACAGAAGATGCAGAAATAATATCAGCACATCAGTTGAAGAGAACCCTCCACTTGCATCCTTGTAAACATACATAAAACCCTACCAATCCCAGAAAAGAAAAGAACTCTCTTATCACATTTTCCAAAGTGCTGTTATGCCAGTCCAGATACCTCACTATCTTTGCTGCAGGACACATTCTGTTTGACAACTCTTCAATTGCTGTACCAGACAAAAACCCCAAACAGGTAAATAGCTACTTCTCAGAATACCCAACAGAGGTAAAGCTGGTCATCCCTTTTTGGCAGAGGAACTGCACAGGATTAGTTTTTTGCAAGCCTTCATTTATTCAGAATAAGAAATAACAATAAGAAAAGTCATGCAAGCACAGAAAAAGGGACTGGGATTAGTGTACAGAACTAGTCTCAGTGAGAGAAAAAGACAAATTGTAATTAACAATTCAAAAATAAAACTCACCTGAGCAGGCCCACAAGCAATTCCAACAATATGCTTTGTGTCTAACCCTGGGAGAGCTGCGGGCTCTGGTTTGGTGATCCGCAAAGTATCAAAATGTTGACACTGATCGTTGCTTCCCCAGCTATGCACTTCACTATCTTCAGTCAGTGCTAAACAATGGGTAGATCCAGCTGCCACATCTATCACTTTTTTTCCTGATAGGGAAGTCAAATATTGAAAATATAACTTAAAGATTGCAATCATTAACAGAAAAGTATCAGAGGTAAGGAAAACTGTACTAATTACAACCATAGTTAACTGTGAACACATTATGGACATCAAGAGTCTCACCTTTGCCTTAGTAGTGGATTGGAAGAGTACAGCAAAAGAAAAACCAAGGAAATATTTAAAGATTCTTAAGAGACAGCTTAAGTACAAAAGTTTACAAGTTTAAAAAAATCTTCTGTTTTGTATCCCTTCTATGTAGATACTTCTTCAGGAAAGTTTTAATAAAAGATCTCCCCATCTATGAACAGAGACTGTAAAGTTACATCGTAGTCATGAGTTCAGAAGTTACTTTCAGTTAGATCGTTCATCATATGAGAGTAACAATTTTAGGAAAGATAGAGCAATAAAAGAGGTTTCTTCCTCATCCTTCCCTACAGAACCTCAGGTTTCTCACAAACTCAAGAAATAAACTTCACTGTTACAAACTAGTCAAAAGTACTGGCATGAACACAACTTCAACAACATTACCTGTTGCCTGTGATTTTCATTTATTCTATTCACATGCCTTAATTGAAGCGTATGTATAATATATATTTATTTGCATGACAATGCAAAAATACATGTTTTAAATAAGCATTTCTGTGAACCTAATAACAGAAAAGCAAGAAGAATAAAGAGAACACAAGACAAGCAGCATTTAAGGTAGTCATAGTGTCTCTAAGTCTGCTAGAATTTTAAAGGTATAAATGCAGAAGTGATGGGAAGTGTGCACTATTACTTTTTTCAATGCAACCAGCATAAAACGTGAGAGTACGTGGTACCATCATTAAAATTGAGATCATTAGTGTGTGGTAAAAAATTCCAATAACAGCAAAAAGAACTTTGGAATATTTCAAGCTCTGACAATTACCTTTCAAGCCTTCCAGCAGTTTGGGATATCGAACATGCTCTTCCGTTCCATGCCCAAGTCTTTGATTGTCACCTTTTCCCCAGGTGTAGACCTGGCCATCTTTGGTTAAAGCAATAGAAAACTGACTCCCACAACGTACTTTCACAATGTCCAGATCTTGAAGTTTTTCTATCAACTTGGGAGTCTTGCAACCATCACTGCCTCCTCTTCCCAGTTTTCCATAATCTCCATCACCCCAAGACCACACTTGGCCTTTAAATCAAGAAAAAAGAAAATAAAAAATATTGCATTGCTTTTTCATGTAATGAAGTTATCTGTTTTAAAAAGCAAGTTCTTTAAAATCTGAGATTCTATAATAAGCACAATTTTCAAATTGTAACTTAAGAATAGCAGTTACAAATTAATTTCTAATTGTTCATGAAAAAAGGAAGAAAAAATCTGAAAAGTTTTCATGTTGGCAAAACTAAACATAAAAAGTGTAACACATAACATGCACTAAGAATTCATCAGTGTACAGAAAGTCCTTCTTAAAAACGTATGAAGTATAGGATTTACTGCAAGTTAAGCCTGTAGTGTGATCTTCAGTTAAAAACTGCCTTCTTTTATTATAAGGCATTATTTGTAAGAACTTGCAAAATTTTTTTCCACATCAAATGGCCAAATTGTCTGCAAAACCTGTTTTCTTAATTTTCAGTTCTTGTCATTCAACCATTTCACAAAATGAAGTTGAAAGTGCCATTGTCTATAGTGTTCTTTTGAAATACACTACTAAATCTAAGCCCTGATGTAGGATCTTAGAAATAGTCAAGTCATTCTGCATCTGCATTAAGTAAAATTATGGTTCAAGAATGGTAAACCCATGCATGTCCAAAAAAGAAAGTCTAGTTTTACATTCTGATGCATTTACGTTCCCTATTTGCATAAGCTAGTCTCTAAGATACTCTGATAAGCAATAGAAGCATGCAAGAAGGGGACCAAGAGGGGGAAAATAAAAATAAAAAAATATGGGTTTCCATTTCCTGGATGAGCAAATCTTTCAGCTTTTAAATACTGCACATCAACATAACCAGCTATATTTTAAAAGAACAACTAGCTTCCAAGAACTATCTGCTTTCTAAGGGATGACTTCAGGGATTAACCTCACACAGTGAAATTCAGGTTTTGAATCTGTCTCACCCTAGGCACCTCGCTCAGGGATGCTGGGAAGCAGAATTTCAATACAGCCCCTCTTTGGCACTTCCCATGGGTTAACACAGACAACTCTCCTACTTAAAATTCTGGCTGTTGTGACAATATGAGTTATTTGCACTTATATAATAATGAATAAAATTTAGACACGTATGCACATATATGTAATATTTTGTGTGTATACATTTACATGGGTATTTTAAATATATAGACCATAAATGGAAATATATATTTGCATATTCATAACAAATATATTGCATATCTATGCATGGAAATATATCTGCACATACATGTTTCCCCAAAAGGAATTACAGTTTCAAATTCTTACAGAACTCAAGCCACTAGAAATAAGCATATCTGCAGTATAAATATCTTCAGAGTGAATGGAAGAAAAGGTAAGCTTATTTATTAAACTGTTAAGTTACATTTTGCTACTAACCATTTTCAGTAACTGCAAGAGTCTGAGCATCTCCACTCCCACAGGACACATCAATAACTTTGAGTCCTTTCAGCCCCGTGACCAGCATTGGGATGGTCTGATCTTCACTGGAACCTTCAAAACAAAGTAGTTCTGTGAGAAGCAAAACCAACAATGTCTGGTAGGTTCTTCTGTTTGGGTTTTTTTTGTTTGCTTTTGGGTGTTTTGTTGTGTGGGGGTGGCGGGGTGTTGGTTTGGTTTTGCTTTCAGATTTGAGCATCATGACTAAGCTCCCATATGGTTTCTTAGATATCTAATATGGGCTTAACCCATGAAATAGTCTTTGCTTCACAAGGAAGGGAACAGTGTAGATTTTTCTTCTCCACTCGATTGCTTATTTTCACATAACTTACAGAAATTTAGTAGTTTTGAGACAATCCCTCCCATAATTATTTCAATTCATGTGAAACCACATATGGTTCTCAAATCAGCTTTAGGTAAGTTGGATAAAACATCATTTGAGACAGGTACTAAACAATTCTTTGACAAACTTACTTCAAGATATCAAGTAACATACCATGACCAAGCCTGCCATAGTTTCCTCGTCCCCATGTATATAGCTCTCCTTCAGCAGTAATGGCTGCACTGTAGGTGCTTCCACATGCGATATGAACAACATGTTTCCCAGCTTGCTTTCCAGATAAAGCAGATATCATCTTAGGTTCCTCCAGAGGGCTATTTAAAGAAAGTTAACATATTTCACAAAAGGTGATGAGTAGATAATAAAAGGTGTGACATACTTGTTAGAAAACAATTTCTGCAATTCTACCTGCAAACCTTACTTGGGACTAGTAATATCAAGATATAAATACAGCTAAGCCAAAAATTAAGTTCAGATTGTTTAACAACATACAAACCACTGAAAGAATGTCTGACAACTATGATTTCTATTTCCAATTAAATTAATGCAGTGTTTTTTAAAAAATGTTTGTCTGTTATAAAAAAATATTCTCTTTTCTTTAATTATTATATCTGAACAATTAATTTCATGACAGAACAATTAATTTCACAACACTGCTAACCCTTGTGTAGCAACTCCCTTGCTTTATAGAGAATTCAGCACTGGGGGAAGACACTTAAAACCTCTAAAATACATTGAGGTACCACCCCTACAGAATACCCCTGTAGAAGGCTGCTCCTACACAAAAGCAGGACAGTAATGTTATTGTTTACCACAGGGGAAAAAAGGAATAATATATGAAACATGACTGCATAGGAAATGATGACCCCACTCTGACATTTGAGTCAATGTTTCTAGAGAAAATGCGTTGTGGATTCATAAAACCATGAATAAAAGGCCTAATAACAGTGCAACCACTACTACACCGTCTATCTACAGGTATTTCAGAAAGTAGCATTAATACAGAACTGGAAATATTACATGCAGAGAAAACATGCAAGGAGAATGCAAGTTCTGTTCAATAACAGACAAATGTCAAATTCTGAATGTGTTTATATGCACAACTAAATAGTTTTTACTATGAATTCAGAACACTGTCAGATAAGCGTTATAATTCTTTTTATTACATACACTGTATCCCCATGGCCTAGTCTTCCACCATCTCCACAACCCCAAGAGAAAACTTCACCATTTGCTGACAAAGCAAGATAGTGATGCCCATCTGAATGTGCTGCTATCTTCACAATATTTCTGGAAGCTAGACTCTGCACAAGCTGTGGTCCCTGTGAACCAAGCAAAAGCAATATACTTACAAAAACTGCTTATATCTTCCATCACTTGCTTATATACAGAATAACTAGGTACAGTTTTCCTAAGACTTTATCAAAACTGTGCACTCAAATTAATGAGGTGAAGGTATAAAGAAAAAAAAGTTCCAATCTGCTATTCAAGTCTTATAAAAACAACGCTTTGAAGTTATTTTGTTCCCATCCTTGTAAGGTCTTCAGTATATATGAAGATGATGTTTATCTTAATCTTACAGGCAAATCTTAGTGACAAATGTTTCTGTTACAGTATAGTTTTGTTTGAGAAACTACATAGTTTGGGCAGTGTTACATCACTGAAGTAAATTCCTTTTCACATCTGCCAATTTCTAAAGTTGTTACCAAGGCCAGCATACCAATGAAAGCAATTATCATTGTATTAATAACCTCTAGCCTGATAGAAATTACAGAAAATAGATGCATTTCATCAAATCAATACAAGAGATCAAAACCACTATTTCTGAAAGTTCAAAAACAACAATATAAAAGCTCACAAAAATCAGCATGTCTCCATCTACTCTTCCAAGATACTGTAAATAGTTAAAGGAGCAGACTTAAGCTACGAAGTAATACAGAAGAGAACACATTTTTAAAAACATGTAAAAAACTCTCACCAGAGTATCGCTGTTGTATGCTTGTGTATAAACTCGTCCATTCCTAGATAATATTAGAAAACGTTTCTCTGCACAGGCAACCTGCACAACACCAAGATTGGCGAGTCCTTCACATTGAATTGGACCACTCACATTAGCATAGTATTTCCAACCTATTAAACCCCAAGCAATCACCTCTTGCAGAGATCCCTAGAAAATAAGAAATTCCCTAAGTACTAATTTAGAAATATGCAACTTAATGAAATGCAAAGAGCAGATTATTTTTTAAACCTTTATATGCCAAATATACTCAATTCTGTGTCAGCCATTACCGGCAGTAGTCAGTAAAGCTTACCTATTAGAAGATATCAAAAATAAATGCTTGCATGCATCATATTGAGTTTAGTCTGGTACTGAATAATCTATAAATATCTACAGTTCAGAGATTTTTTCAAGTTCAGAACTTTAACATTTACAAAGTCCAGTCTTGAGTATTTACTCTGATAAACACAGGGAACAGCTCAAAATATGGCAGAATTAGCCATAGCATTGTGATAAGAAAGAATGGTTCACAAACCATAGAATTGTACTCCAAGGTTGACTGAAGGAGCACTGATGTAATAAAAGATACCCAGGTAAGATAAATTTAGGCAACTCAAGGTTTACCTTGTCAAACTCAAAAGGAAATTTGAACAATCTTAGGAGTCGTTTTCTTTCCAAACTGAAAATCAGTTACACTTTCAGGAAAAATATCTTACTAAATTTGACATTGCAAACAGTTACCTTATGAGATGTAGGAGAGCTACACTGTGGAGGCATACATGGGGTGGCTAGACGATCTAAATGGGCCATGATCACTACAGCTGTTTGTCTCAGATCAATCGCTAGCTCATTGTCCTGTGGTAAAGTCAGATACCTTAGAAAACTTTCATTTGGACTCAGAGGGTAAGTCAGGAGCTAGAAAAGAAAAAAGAGCAGTCAGAAGACTATTCAAGGTATTTCTATGTCACTACACATACAGATACACAATACATTTTAGACATGCTGAGTTGCACAAGTTTAAGAAAAGCCAAATTAACTCTGCACATCCTTTTTCTTAGAGGAAAATTCCAAACACACACATTGAGAAAATATAGTCAGATTGTGAATATAATAAAAAGTTACAAGCATTAAAAAAACTCATTCACTATGTTTTATCAACCTCAATAATATTCACTAAGAGTCATAGTTCAATTAACTTCAAACACAACTAAATAAAAACAATCCAAATATGCAGAAAAGTTAACTGGTCACATCTCTAATTATCACAAAAGCATTAACTCTGAAACACAAAGCTTACTTCTAACGATACTATGACATTCTTCCTCCTACCTCAAGAAACTCAAATGTACGCATGAAAACCAAACACCTTGCATGGAAAACATACTGCCAATTTTGTTTGGATAATTTTATAATTATTTTAGCCATCCAAATGAAATTTGATACCAACATAATGCCCCTTTCAAATAATCCAAGGGTAAGTACCTGAATCTCTTCCTCAGTATTGGGCACATCTTTATTACATATTATACTCTGAAATCTTTGTAGCAAAGGTAGAAGGGGTGCACTTGTACCCTGTGCAGATCGCTCATTATCTGTTTCCCTCGTTCCATTATCCCAAAGTTGAAGCAACAACATAACTGCAGACAACATTTGGCTGAAAGAGGAAGTTTACACCCTCTATTAATTAGCATTCCTAAAAACATTATTTTAGGTTATCCATACAATTCACTTTCTACATTTTGAAGTTTAGCAATATCAGACATCATGGCTTTACATTTTAAACAGATTATCAAAATATCAAAAATGGATTTTGCAATCTAGCTAACATAAGATCTTGATCACCACTGCTTTACAGAAAAGGTTCATATGCCCTGAACCACAATTATTATGTTAAACCCAAACCCATGAAAACTGAAGACAGGCACTGCTCAAGCCATTCCAACAGTCAGTGATGGTTAAAAATCAGAGTGCTCATGCTTCTCACCTTAGTGTACCCCTCTGCACTGCCAGTTCTAGCAATATGGCAAGCGCCAAGTGCTGGTCTTGTAATGGAATGTTTCCTGGACCTTTGGTACTGGGAGCTCCATGCACATCTCTATTTAATAGTCAAACAATATACATTAACTAAGAAGTAATTCGAAACAATACATATTTGCTTACCAAAAGCATCTACAACACACCAACTAAACTTACAGAAAAATATAAAAGCGGTGATGAAAGCAGCTGAGAAGAAAAGCTGACACATTTCACACAAGATCAATTTTTAGAGTGGCAGCTAGGCTTTAAAATTGCCCGAAGCTTCAGTGTGTACTCTATAGGCTATTAAACATGCTAAGAACATGAAAAACATTCTTCACAGGTGAAATTCAAATATTCTTTATGATATTCACTATAAGGATGTAGTTCCAGTATTCAAAAGACAATTAATTTCCGGTAACTATTGTAAAAGGGTAACTTTAAGTCTCCTTAAATAACAGGGCAAAGCAGGGGAGTGCTCGAAGTCCAATATGAGTGTATTTTCCCTCATATGCACAGAAGTCTACATTATTTTACTACTAGCAAGGCACAATTAAGTGTACACCTATATTGTATTACCAAAACACTCTTCATGTAGATACAGTTCACATTAGTGAAACACTATTTTTCAGTTAAGTCTACATGCAGTGATTCAGATCACTCCAATTCAGATTTTTCTTAAACGGTTAAAGGAATTAAATCATATTTTAAGAGCATCAGTTCAACAGTTCATGTATTTTTTGCTTGCTTGTACAACAACATTAGAAAAGGAAAGAATCTTTAATTTTCCATAAACTATTATGCTTATACCATCAGCTGCTAAGAGATGCAAGTTTGCCATTTAACAGCTACTTCAGCAATGCTCAAAAAAAAGAAACTTACCCAGTCACAACAGACCTTAGGAATTTAGTAGCTCTTTCTACCACTTCCAGCCATACAGAAGATACAGTCCCCTCATCAAAAAGGGATGCCTCTGGTAGAGCTCGTAGTGCATCAAGCGATTCCTGTAACAATTCACTACACAGGTCTGCATCTTCACCTAAGGAACACCGTAATACTATTACACTCCCATCTTTACAGAAGTTACACAAATTTTTGTACACAATGATTTGTGGATTTATTTATTTTTTTTAGCCTCAAGCTTACAAGTTACTTAATAGTATGTACAAAGTTCTCAATTTTCACATGAACGTTTTGACTCCAAGACTTCTGAAGAATATCTGCTTCACAAAAAATACATTCAGAAAGGTGACAACTCTTAAACCAGCTCATCCCACTATGGATCTGCTGAGGAAATCTGAAGAAGAACTAGGGTTGGCTGGACAAAGAGCGAGCCAAACAGCTGCCGTCTGAGCAAAGAGTGCAGACTGAGACAAACAGTTAGGTTCAAGTGGCACAGGTGACAAGTCTGCCAACCTCTGCAATTTGACAAATTGCTGACAAGTACACAAACTAAAGAGAAGCTTCACACTACTGCTCCAAACTCCTTTTCTAAGTTGATACTATCATGTAGTAATACAGTGGATTGACCCTGTCTGAATAATAAATGTAACTGTTCTGAAACCTGGCATTAAAAATACATTCTCTTCATGAAATCCCAATTTGCCTTCCTAAGCATAGAAGTATCCCAGCACAACACAGCATTGGGACTGGCTTGGATGGCTTCAATCAGCAACAGCGTTGTTGGGCATAATGCCACATACAATTATGCAAATCTAACATTTATAAATGTATAGTTCTATGCAAATATTTAATACACACACATGCTTTAATGCATCACCTGTCTTCTAATAAAAAATATACGCAATATGCTACAGAGTAGACCTACCTGACCTCCAGGCTCTACGAAGGAACGCAAATGCAAATGAAAGTGCTGCTCGGGATCCGACTCGTGCAAGTCCTTCTACACCTTTGCCTACAGGTCTTGGGCTAAATAAAATTATATATGCATTGTCTCGATATAATTTATATAATAATATAGATTTATATTAGTAATTATTTGTATAACTTGTATATTTGACAATTTTATAATTTTGCTATATGCACGCATATATAATTACACAATTTTTATTTGTAGAGAATTGTAATTGTCTCCTGAGAATGAAGGTGATCAACATCAAAATGTCAACAACCAAAATTCAACTTAAGCTGCTTCAAAGAACAACCGATTCAACCCTCAACATCCAAAAGTTTCACAGAGGAAAAATAAACTAGACTGGCATAATTGACTGCCATCAGAAAGATGTCTATAAGTTACTCAGAGTGAAATTATGGTGGTGTATTCAAAATACACAGACATAAGATACTTCACGTACTCATTATTTACTCAGGAAGTTTATACTTCTAGTTAATTTGGACTGCATAAACTATGCTTATAGGCTTTTTTTTCATGAATCTTCAAGTATTGATAATTAATTCCATCAGTTTTATCATTTCTTATCTTTCCATTCAAGCATCAATGTTATGAATCTCTCTTTGCAGCTTCTATATTAGTGTGTGTAAGGAAGAGAGATAGTTTGAACTTTTGTTAATACCCACTAGACTTGCACACATTTCTGTTAACTTTTCTTTTTAAGCAAACCACATTAATTTAAGAAAACTTTCCTTTGTACTTAATGACAGGAGATTCCCTACTGCTTTCTCTCAGAAAGACACCAACAACTCTGTTTTCTTTTTCACCTCACATCGAAAGAAATTAAATGCTTAGGACTTTTTCAAGAGAGAGAAAATTTAAACTGGCACTTTTAGCAATCTGATAACTTAAATATACCAGTGCTCTTTTTAATCAGAACTGAAAAAAAAAAAGATTTTCAGAGAACAGACTATTCAGAGAAAGATATTGTCAGAACTCCAATCCCATAATAACTAGTCATAGTATCTACTTACTGTCTCCTTTCATTTTTTACGCTAGAGACAACCTAACATAAAAATTTCTCTCGCTGAATTGCTTGTTCTGTCAGACAGCAACCTTGTTCAGCTACCTAATAGCTTCTTTAATGTTTCATCTGATAGATTTTTCTATTTTTTAGGTCAATAAGCTATCTAGACATGGAAAGTAATCAGACGATTTCTTATTCAGTTAGTTCTCTGGAAAGAGTTTCATATAAAATGCATGATTACACCATTTCTCACCCAAGCTAAGGAGAATTATGTTCAACTTTAAGGTATTTGTATTTTTAAATTTGTTACGTGCCTTAACTGAGCAAATATTGACAAAAAATACATTAATATTATTAGAAGTATGTAACCTCCATAAGCATAATTTCTGAAATAGGCTTCTCCATACTTTCTAGCCAAGTAGAACAAAAGGAAAACCTCAATAAAAGTATACTTGTAGCTCAAAGAATAGTATCTACAGCAATGTATTACAATAAAAACCCACCAGTATGAACAGAGACACTATAAGCAAGCATCAGCCACGGAGGAAAACTGAGTGACAGGTAACACCTCGTAAAACCATCTTAAGAAATAAGAGGAGTTTCTTTACCGCTAATGTTTCACGAGGAGGAAGAAATCAAATTAAGTGCTTACACACAGGTTGATGACCTTTCTATGACTTTCCTAATGTATTAGCTTGTTCATGCATGTGTCATTACCTTTTCTTATCCACAGCAGGCAGAGGAATACTACTGCTTTTCCACTTAACTTTGACATTCTCCTGAAGAACTGTTCTGTTCAATGCAATGAAATATCGTTCCAGGATAACTAGCCTCTGCTTTAGCCTCATAGCTGAAAGAGCTGTTGTAGCAGTTTGTGTGGCCAGAGTTTGCTGTTCCTTCACTAGTACATGAAGGCACTCCTTCAATTCATTCACGTCTGAGAACCAGAGAAAGGTATCATTTTATGGGCGTTCATCTTTGTTACATAAAGTATCAAGAAAAATTAAGACAAATTGAAAACTGTGGAGTGACCAGAAGTCTGAACCTCAAAACCCAGTGAAACTCCCTGTTTCCGTATTTAATGTGCACATTTCTAATCCACAGTATTACATAATCACAATCAACAGGTGTTTAGACAAAGGTTATCATCAAAACTGGTTTTGAGTGAACACATCTGAACCTTCTTATTTCATGTCTGAAATTCAAGTGTCATAGGAAATATTTATGCGTTTCAAAAAAACAAGTTAGACAGCAAATTCTTATCATCATCCAACCTCAGTCAGACTTCTCTTAAGTGCAGGCAACAAACTTGCAAGTCCCCACAAGGATATGCTTTCATTCTGCACTGATACACATTATCTTAAGTTTCTCAGAAGTTATAAAACTACTCTCAGAAGGTCTAGCATCACTGCCAAGAGCTGCTAAGCTTCTGAAACAAATAATGTCAGAAATTTAAGATGTTTGCTATTACTATTAGCAAATAAAAGATCTGACTTATGTACCAACACCAGAGAGTTCATTCTTCACTAACCAGAAAAAGCAGTGAACAGCCAGAAGTCCTAGTAATCTAATAACAGATGGTAACAAGTACAGTGTCAACAAAAAAACCCAAACAAACAAAAAACCCACAACACTTTAAAATAAAAACTTGGAAATTGTGTATTTTTACATTCTCTGTAGCTTTAATCCCTAGGACAAACATCAATGACGTACATTCTTAGAAGGGTTCTTTTCTGTCCCTTTATTAACAGTCTGATCACTAGGCCACCCCACTCTGCTGTGCATTGAATTACTGTACTCATCCCCAAGCCAACCACATTTGTTGCCTGGCTGCTACGCAGAACAACCTTTGTTTTAACTGACACCTGACTAAGGGGTATGAAAAAAAAAAATTGTCTGCATATATGTAACATTGTTTGTAAGAAGATGGACACAACCTTAAAAAAAAAAAACAAACACACCACCACACAAAACCAACACATTTTTTGGAACAGCTGCCTCCAAGCTATGCAAATTTAGACACACTTATGGTAGTCTCTAGAGTTGAAAATTGTACCTAATAAGGCATAACTTTTTTTGCAACCTTAACTGTATAAAGTATTTCAAAGTTTTGTCCCCACTCTGTAACACATCTTTGCGTACCCAGCTGAGAATTCAAGTGGCCTTCTCTGCCACTGGATTGCATTGCACAGGCACTTATGGTTTGCTGTCAGCCATCACCCCAGCCTGTTTTCAACATTGCTACTCACATTTCACCATTTCATAATGTGTTAGATTGTTCTCCCTGAGGCAATTTACATCCTTCCACCTGACTATGAGGAACAACCTATTTTTTCAACAAGTAAGAATAAAATGTTCCTTGTAGAAAAAAAAATTAGACAAAACCAATAGCAGCTATTATACACATTCATACCTTGACTGAAACAACAAGAAATATGACAAAACCAACAAGAAATATGACAAAAAAGCCACACTGTTCTTAGTATTAGCCCTACAAAATTCCCCAAAGAACTCTATAGCACAGTTGAATATCAACAAGTTACATACATACAGCTACTTCAGATCACTATGTAAAGTCACACATAAATAAAACAGATGCCTGCCAAAGGCATGTTTGATTTGTTTGGCTTGGTTTTTATAATGTCCCTTATCATTATGGCCATACAGAAGTTTACTGGGAAGGTTTAATGGATGACTATCAGTACCCAGTGTGAAGCTCCAGTATACCTCCAGGTTGATCCAACTAAAATTTTGCTTCCTTAAACACCACGATTTTGAGCAAAAAATCTCAGTTGTGAAGTGTTAGCGTTACTCAGAACACCAAGGTAAAAACTTCTACAAAGTACAAACTACGTTGTTCTGAGGATGCTGCTGTTGTCTTATGCATGCCTTAACCTTTATTTTATAAGTAAAAATACAAAAAAAACATCTTGCAGCACATGGCTTCTGCACTTCAGAGTATCATAAAAGATGGTCAATACTGACATGCCAGTTTCATGATCCCACTGAACAAACCATCAAAAAAGAAAAAAAAAAAAAAATCAGGGTATTTTTCTTCCCCTCCTGAACACTAAAGCCCTATCAACCTCTAAATATAAGCAGGATACAACAATGAAGTAAGAAATGACCATATTCTCCACTTCACAAAGTGGGATTTCTTAACATTGTTCTTTTTGGCAACTGATTTTATTCTGCAGATTCATTCCCTACATTATGGTCTCATGTATACATAAGAAAGGTAAAGAAACAGTCAATGAACAAAAAACAAGGCACTTTAATTAATGCTTATGTTTGGGGAAGAGAGTGTCTATGTTTGGTGCTACAGAAGTCAAGCACTAGGTGCCAGACTCAGCAGAGCCTATAAAGTAATGCAGAGCTACGGCATTCATCATTCCTTCCTGGCTGGCAAGTTATCTAAATGTGGACACCCTATAAAATTATTCCTGAGAGTTGAAAAATTAGATGAAAAAGCCCTTCATTTCAAAATAACATGCTCATTAAAATGTCGTGGGGACTGCTCGAAAGAAACACTCAGGAGAGGCAGAGACCACCTACAATCCTCCAGCAATTACTTTATGAGGAACTTTCCCTAAAAGTCTACAACTGCATACCTTTCAAACCACTTTCAAGCAACCATAGTATTGCTATTATCAGCATCCCAGCCATTCTGATACAATAGGTGACACAAACTACTGTATGAACTCTGAATGCATAGAAAACAGGATCCTACCGAAGCACACACAATGTATGCACATCAAGCAGTACCAGTTTTAAAGCTGGCCATTGTAAACACACACAGTATTGGTCTCTGCAGGGAAAAAAAAAGTTTCATAGTAGCACCTATAAAATTAATTCCTAATGGTTCAGCAATACATACTGAGGGTAACTTGTAAGATACTCAACATCCTACTCTATGATCTGATAGAACAACTGGCTCATTTGACAAAAAAATTAACATTATTTAGGTTTTAAATACTTCAAAGGTTCAATTCTGTTTTAAAACAAAAACAGTCTATAGTTCAATGGACTATGCAATGTTTCACAAAACAATAGCGCTTTCTAAAGTAAGGTATTTTAAAAGCAAGTTATTTGCTTTCCTGTCAGTGAAAATCAACATCAACAAATAAAGTCAAATTAAGTACAATACAGAAGCTAGAAAAGGAATCAACTAAAATTCTGTCTTCACTTTTTATGAAGAAAAAGGGCTGGAAAGAAATCAATTTTCGAGGGATTAACCTTAAAAGTTACAAAGTCTTTATATTCAGAAACTAGTAGTATGAAGAACTGTTCAGTTACAATATACTATTTTCAAATACTTAAAACACTGCATGCAAAAATATTTTTTCCAATGGAAAACATGATTTAGCCTCACCAAGATTCAAACCATACAAAAATAACTTGCATGAAGCATAAACTTAAGTTTACTGAATTTAGTTGTAATAAAATTATTTTCTTTCCTCCTTCTTACCTTACCTTCACAATCTCATGGCTACAATTTTAGGAAGGCTTTCTAACAAAATTAAATAATTCCACTCTTAAATATTTTATACACACTTCTTTAGTATTTCACGATTGAAAAAGAAAGTTCATATGCAAAGTGTAGTAAAGGCTGGAACAAGTTACAGTAGTCCTGTAACTCAGACATCTCAAAATTGAACCAAGGACTGTTTTATTTTATTAAAACTAACACTATTTTTAAGTAAGATATAGCTATACACTTCCTGGCTTTAAATCTTCTCTTATTCCATAAGTAAAGTTATCTTTACAAAAATTCAGTTCATCTTTAGAAAGATTTAAATATATCCAGGAATCAAGCCAGTGAAATTGATTTCAATAAACTCTCAACTCTGAACAACACTTATTACTGATGAACTAAATAGACTAATGAGAGAATAGTTTATTAATAGTAACGATTCAAATTTCATCTGAGAAGGTTACAGGGAACTCATTAAACTAAACTGTGCATATGCCACTACACCAACCCTCGATGCCAACTATCCCTTGCAATGCTTTGCTTTGCCAGTTACGTTATGAAGGGTGGAGACACAGTATTTACCTAATCCATACCAACAATGTAAGAGTTGAAGTCATACCATACAAGCTTAAATTCTCAAACTACCATTATCAGAATACTTGCTAACTGACAACTACAGTCAGATATGTTTCTTGCTGCAGTAAAGATAGGTAAGGGGTTTACCATCTTCTGTTAAAATTTATCACATCTCTCCCTCCCCTCAGCAACTAACATAACTACATGTCTTCACTTCTTAATTCCTCCTGCCAGAAGTTCTCTGCATTAGAAGGAAAATACCGGTAGTGTTTAACCCAGATCATTTGACAGAACAGAGTTAAGAAGTGACACATTGTTTAGGTATGCCAGCAAAACTGGGGGCGGGGGGCAGGCAGTAAAACAAGCAGCTGAATACAGTAGCTTCTTAAACCATCTCAGCCACAGCCAGAACACTAACCTGACACGAGTCTAAGACAGGTAGCCTGTCCAAAGGCATGTTTGCTCCTGTTTTAAGCAGCTCAAAAAAAAAAAAAAAAAAAAAAAAAAAAAAAATAAAAACATGAAGGGTTTTTTAACACTTATTTCATTAGCTTTTGTAGGGAACACCACAGGCTTCTAACTGGTAAATTAAGGACCTTAAAAATGCCAATATCAAACTGAAAAGTTTCAAGGATTTTGGTTGAGTCACAACCCTTATTAAAGGCAAATATAGATATTACAGTGTGGAGAGATTTCAGACCTAAAAACTCAAAACACATTTCAAACAGAATGTGGCAAGAATCTACTGTTATAACGAGCACATATTCCTGTCAGCAGAACTAATGTGCTCTAACTAGAGATTTTTATATTTTGACTCCTCTTTCACCTTCCACTACATGGTATTTCCACTAGACAAAGAGCAGATAGAGGATGCAGCTGGCTTGGCTTAATAGGCATCTAATGACCCTGAAAGCCATCACTACAGAATGAGTAGATTCAAAAGTTAGAGGGAAAGACAAAAATTCCATCACATACACGTAATTTCCTTCAGAAACAAAGCTAAATATGTTCCCAAAATTATTTTATACCAACAAAGAATATAATTCCTAAAGGGCGTTTAGCTTTTAGCTTCTTTTTGTCTGCTCCCCTATTCAAAAGATGACCATCAGCAGACCTCACCTTATTAGTGTTCAGCAGGAGAAATAATGAATAGTTGCATGCACATTCAGAATGCATCTCATTATGTGGCTGGGTGCTTTAATTTTCAAAGTTTTATATCGTGAGCAAAACTTGTTTAAAACTGATGCTCAAATACTCATGCATGGAATAAAATAGCAAGAACTGAGCCTCACACGCCTGTGTGTAAAAATATACATGCACATACCCCTTTGGAGTATAAGCAGCAACCAAACAGATACTCAGAGCTGGACACAGCTTTCAAGTTGGGGCAGGCGGGGAAGGAGGTAAGTTAAAATCTGTTCCAAGTGGTAAGAAAGTAAAAGAAAAAAAAACAGGGATGAAGGAGTTCTGAGAAGAGCAATGTAAAACAGAGGTCAAATTTCATCCTTTGACTGAACTGTTCTTTTCTCAGCATTTCTAAATCTAAACTTAAAAGTATTGATTGAGAAATTACACTGAAGTAGAAAATGTCACTATAAAGGAGGTTAAAAGCAGTTTTTTCAAAGCCATGACTGCTTTTAATTACTTTAGCACACAGTACAAATTTAGATTTGATTGTGTAACTAATAGCCCTTAGAGATGAAAGTTCTGCATGTCTCCTTCTCTCTCATAAAGCAAACACAGAAAGAGTCGACTGCTGTTGATGGTGACAAGTATCTCAACAATATCTCACTGAATTCACCTGGGTAATTTTAACCAGCCTCCTTACGTATTGCCTCTAAAGCATTTCTTAGTGCAATCAGCTATACTAACAATATCGGAAAACCAAGATGCAGCACTGTCTGTAAACAAACTCTCACTCATACATAAGGAAACCCCAGAAGTGCTACATCAGGACACTGATTTACCAGCATTATAGTTTAATTCACTGCTAATATAAACCAGATCTGACTACACAAGAAAACCATATTCCCACTTCAACTGTACATTGCTTATTCATTTAAGGATGTTTGCAGTAAGATTATTTCCTCATTTACTTTTTTGTCCTACAGGGGAAACAGAATAGTAGCATTCCTACTGAAACTTCCAAGTAGCATTTTCTAGTCAGACAGCAATTTAAACTAACTTTGTCTACAAGTATGCAATATTTAGTATCTTAAACATACAAAATGAGATCAGATTACAGTGAATCTGAATCATAATCTATTTAACAGTTTTAAAGTTAAATTTTTACACACATAGTTGTTCACCAGTTGGGCTGTTTCTATTTTTTTTTTTTCATGAAATAAAAACTACCTGACCTCAAGTTGTATTAAATAAATACTCAACTATGCCCACAGTCAAAGTGAGCTGGCTCTACAATTTTAAGCTTTGAGAAAGATTTAGCCAGCGCTTTTCCCTAAAACAAAAGAAAACAAAACAAAAAAACAAACAACCACCCAAAACACAAGGAAAGAAACAGGATTCACCTGAAGGGAAAACTGCACTTTTGGATGGAAGTCAAAAATATTGAAGTCTCTCAGATTTTATATCTACAAAGACATGGTGTATTGAAGACATTTCTAAACACCCAATAGTGATATATATTAAACGTTAAGGGTTAGAACATGCATATGGAATGTGTCAAGGAATATGAATAAATAACTGGTATACACTTAGGAGCAACAACAACAGCAGAAACCTGTGTAAATTCCTCTGCTGTTCCATCAATGCATAAATTGTGTGGAAATGGAGACAAATATTTAGGTCATTAAGTCTGTTGGTACTACATTAGATTTAGATGACAGCCAACCACAAAAACATGCGGGCAATTAAGTAAGTGAGCAATAAAACGGTAGATGCACACTGATGAGCAAGGGAAACAATATCCCAGTTTTCCCTGTTAAAGGGGCTCCAAACAACCTTCCACTCAGGAATGAGATCTTGGCACTACAGCAGGGTAGATTCAAGAAGAAATTGGTCCACTGTACAACAGCAGCTGGAAAAAGTGTATCAAGACAAACAGAACAAGAACCAGAGATCATCATGCTACTTCATGAAACCCATGAGGTACCCACTGCTCAAGTAGTACATACAGTTCCCAACTCACCTTCCCTGGCATAAAAATACAGGAAAAAAAAAAAAAAAAACAAACAAAAAACACCACAGAGGAAAAAACAAAGTGTTTAGAATAACTTCTGTATGCAGAGAAGTTGCATGAAGTAAGATCTTCAGTGAGGGAAAGATACAACTGGGGTGTGATTATGACTGAATTCTTAAAACACAAAAACCCACCCCACCAGTGTTGGGGAAGACAAGCAAGTAACAATCACTCACTGCCTCTTCCAGTATAACAGCAACAGGGCATTAGGTGAAACCAACAGATGCCAAAATCAAGTAAAGGACTAGGAGGAGATAATATTCCTGCAATAAACAGTAGAATTACAAAGCTCCTTGCAACATATAGCTGTGGATGCTAAAAGTTCAGAATGTTCAAAAGTCACTAGGCAAATTAATGGGGAAAAAAATCAACATAAAAAGCATTAAAGACTTAAGTTATGCCATGCACACATATGCTCCAGCAAAATAAAAGGCGTACGGGGAATCCAAAAACACATTCACATTCCCCCATACCACCAATGGCTGTCTCAAAGTCTACAGGCTACAGATAATGTATCATAAACATAGGACCTAATTATTCACTTGGCTACTGCTATTTATGCTGTTGCTGTCAGGACATTGGACTAGACTGTCCTTTGGTTTAACTCAATATAGCCAACCTTAAGCATATCATGACTAAGAAAAACAAGCACAAAAAAATGAAATACTGCTCTACTTTCTGTAGGTTTTGCACAATTGCTTCAAAGGGTTTCCTCTTTTTCTCCCCATATCCAGGGCTGAACACCTGGACTTCTCTCCAGATCATGTAAGATGCTAAAACCCAAGTATTTTCAGAAAATAAAACTGATGAAAGTAGTAAAACAAGATTTTTAGGAAGAATCAGAAGAACTGGTTAATGAACACACAACCTGGTAGGAACAGGATAGGGGGCACGTGTTTTAAAGAAGCACTCATGTCAAAAATGAGGCCTGAACAGTTCAACACTGACATCAGTTAAGAGCTGAATATGAAGTGGATGAACACTAAGATGCAAGAGAGAAGGAAAAACACCTTAAAGTCAAATAATTACTTACCCATGTCTTTATTACTATCTTAGGCATTTTTATAGTACTTGGCATAGTAAGACCATTCCAAAAAAAAGCTTGACCTCTTTGCCCTGTTCTGGCAGAGTAGTGATCTCCGCATAAATTAGAACTAGGGCAAGCATTTCGCTTCTCTGAATTCCTGCCAGGATGACAAAACAAGCACGGGGCTGGCGGGGGACAAAAAGTACAGCTTCTCAACACATTCTATGAACAGGTTTTTTTGTGTGCTCTCAAAATCTCTCAGCCCTCATGGGGGGAGGGATGTCACAAGGCCCACTGACCTGGATTAGCCTGTTGCAAGATCCTCCACACTTCTTAGCAAAATAAAATTGTATTACAGCACTTCTAAAATATAGATACACGCTGTGTAATGTCTAGATACTATCTGCATAATGTAAGACTGTAAAACATTAAACTCAGTAGAAATTCAGGGTATTACCCTGAAACACAGACTTGAAATGCCTCTTCAGTTCTTTTTGTAAAATCACTCCAAGCTCACATGTCCAACTTGTAAAGGAATATCAAACGTAAATGAAAACATAGTAAGCCTTTAAGTCTTACAGCAACAATGTATTTAAGAAAAAAATCTCCTTTTCAAAAGTTCCTTCATGCTTTTGACAGGGAAATGTTCAAAGGTTCATTTTATTTTTATGAAGGATAACAGAAGAAAAGCTTAAAACAATTTTCCTCATTTTAGGAAACACTTATACAAAGTATCAAAATTGAAGTGATTCTCTGTATTTTTTTCAAAATTAATTACCAAGCCACAAAAAATAGGACAGCTCAAAAGGCAGCTGTTAGCTCTATTCCTGACAAACACAAAACAAAAAGTTACTTATATGAACAAAAAAGTCATGAACAAAAGCCACCTGTAACACTTTTATAAATAAAGTGCAAGCGTGTTTGCAGCGGTGTTTTAAGGATTTGTACATCACAGCTAGGTCATGCAAACTTCGAGCACAAACGGTAACAGAATACAAATTTATTAGATAAAGTTCATAAAGTTATTTCTAGAACAAGTATCTATATGTGTGCCAATAAACTATACTATATGTAAGCACTAAAAGTAAATACAAGAGAGTATTTCTTGTATTATTTCTTTCTGAAAACTCCAAACACACATACACCCCTTTTTTTTCTAAACAACTGTTTTTTCAATTTTTAAAAATAATTGGAGGGTAAGCTTAAAGGCCAGGTCTTGTCCCAAACACCTTGGTCAGTTGGGAGAAATTTGGTAAGATACTTGGCATTTAGACAACCATTTTGTAAAATAGTTTTATTTTACTCTTCAGCAACAAACACTAAATAAAAATATAGAACAAAAATAATGTGACCTTCAGCTTATATCTCTTTCAACACATTATATTCTCACTCCCCGTGCCCCCCCTTCCACTGTAGTGGCAATTCTTTGCATTCCTCCTCCACTGCAAAATTCTGTCCCATTACTAGAGTGACAGCAAGTCCATCTGTCCTCCTGTCCTTAAGAAAAGGGAGCAAGCTGGCTGGCACAGAGCAGAGGACAGCAGACTGGCAGCTGACCTGTGGCTCAACAGAAGCATATAGCTTCCCAACAAACAGGGGTACACAAATGCAGATTCTGGTGCTGAAAAGACAACACTTTTCCCAGGGGTCTTCAAGTGCTTCTGGATGAGGGGAAAGGAACAGGGGCACAACAGATGTGTCCAAAGTTTGTACATGCCAACATCTGAATCATGCAGTATCATGCACCAGAACTGTAAAATAAACCATTGAAGTGAAGCTTCTTCTGATCTGCTATTTTTAAACATGGACAATTTTAGACAATGAATTGCTGCTCTGCAGTAATAAACAGCCATGAATTTCAACTGGCTTCAATATCAAAATCAGTATTTTATAGAGCCATACATGAAGACGTGAACACACAAACCATTTTTCCACTGCCATCATAGATGATATTACCGCCAGCAAAGGTCAGGACAGACAGTTAATTGAACTAACCATTTCAACTTTCCTCCCATGATTCACTCAAACTTATCTACCAGACCATGAAATCAAAAAGAAAAATCACCTATTAAACCTTTATTGCCTGCAGAAAATTCAGGCTTCAGAAACGAAGCAATTTCTTTTTAGTGTCTGCAACTGAAAAGAAATATTGTGAAGACATCATAATATTTCACTGTATAACTTCATTTGTTCCAAGTCAGTTTATCATTCCTTCAAGCAGCATGAAAGGTGCAAATTGACTCTTCAAGTCAGGGGTCTAATTAAATCTGAAAGTAATTACAGTAAATGTTTAAGTTCAGTCACAGTTAACCACTTATCCAACTTACTCCACTAACCTAACAGATACATCTGTCAGCAAATACATTTGATCCAATTACTTCCTGATGCTACAAAAGTAGTGTTCAATACAGAATATGTAATGCTTCAGTGAGAATGACCAAAACAGCTGTAATACCTGGTTGCTTGCCCCACACCCAACTCTCAACAATCGATTTGGCCCTGTAAGTGGGCACCGGAGTCTCTTCTTCATCTTTCTTTTCTTTGTCATTTTGCTCTTCTTTCTTTGATGCAGTTTGGCATTCAGTGCTATCATCTAAAGAAAAAAAGGGGAAGAAAAAAAAAAAAAGACCAGTTAAGCTATTTCCTCCTTTAATTCAGTTCTATATTACAAATGTAAAGGCAAAATGTCCAGCCCACAAGTTTACAGCAATATTGGCTATCATTAAAAGCACAGGGTGGGAGGAAGTAGTATTTTACCATGTTAACTGTCACAGGTGCTAGGTGTCACATTACATTTCATAAGACAGTGACCTTAGAATCCAGAAATCACTGCTGTAACCTCCTAGGGAGGATGAACATTTAATACCAATACCATCACATAAGACTTGCAAAGGATTTGCAACACACAGTATCACAAAGGATGCACTGTAAATCAGATTTTGTTCCCAACTACCCGCACTTCCATAGTATTTACATGTTTTCATATTCTGTTTCCAACACAGAAAAAAAAAGATAGCAATTGTCTTAATTTCAGAATCAAGGAGAGCTATATATTGGCATTTACACTAATTTTATGCAGCAGTATTTCAACATCTGTAATGTATCTAGCATCTTAGTAATTACCAGAAGTAATGAAAGTAACACCACCACTTTCTGTCCAAGCAACAAAACAGCATTTGCAATCCTTTTGAGATTACTTTCATAAAGACAGAACACAGACATTAGTCACTTATCTCTGTAATCAAAGGCTGCATGAAAGTCCCAATTATCTAAACATAGTAGAATTAGACAGCTGGAAGTCTCTCTGTATTCATATTGGGGATATGGATTTCCATATCCATACTTCCAGTTAGTTCAATGCACAAGATTGCCTTGCAATTAAGGTCCATGTTGGCAACTGCTTTCCTCACCCTGACCTTCTTTTCCAAAAATACCCCCAAAAATTTCTCAAGTCCAGCATTTGCAACTTAACCATGAAGAGTTTAGTTCCAGCCACTCTCACCACTCTTAAAAATGACTGGTCCTCCATTCCTATCTGCCAATTTAGTCTATCGAGACTCCCCCCCAAAATGTCCCAGCCACAACAAGCCAGAGAAGCATTAGAGTTTTGTCTTTTTTCCTATCTCTACCCCCAACACCAAAAACATACGCATTTGTACCAGCATATTTCAGAAGACAATAATAAGCAAGAGGTTTACAGCTGTAGCCAGACATAGCACATCTGACTGCAGTCTGCCTCAGACTCACCATGACCCCACTTGGAGATCAAAGGCTCTCATTACCTTAGAACGTACAAAATACACCTATCAATGTACAAAACATTCAACTGTTCTTTTCATCTGGCCTGAAAAAAAATGAATACCTAACCTGGTTGTAACTGGATCTGTGATTGCCTCTTTGTTAAAAATTTGTTAGACTGTAGACAATAGCACCTCCCAAAATAAACCTTTTTAAGGTGCCTTAATTATACAAGTTTTAAGTTAAAGCCAATGCCTCCTAACCTATACCACACACTAGGTGCTCAGAAGTGGCAGATGAAGAATGAAGGAGAACAGGAGAAAAAGAAGAGGAGACATAACTGCAGCATGCATACTGCAGCTGAGATTATGGACAAAGTCACTTGAGAACCGGAAAAAGCAGTTTGGATATCCCACTTGTGACAGTCACAGAGAGTATAACCATTTCTCTCAAACACCAAAGAACAGCCAATAAGCAGTCATCAGCATGATAACACATGTCCAAAACGTGACTGAATCTAGCTGTTTCTATTCCAAGGCACAAGCAAATGATATTAAAGGCACAGATTCCATTATAGAGTTAAATCAGTGGCTAAAGACCCTGTTTAGCCCCAGTAGTTTAGAATATTCCCACAGTAACACCATAATCTCACTGCTTCTCCACTCACCCACACATCTAGAGACACACTCCCAGGGTCTGGGATTTTAGTTAGTGGGTAGAAGGGTGTTGTGCCAAGACACTACGTTTCGCAGGCAGCTGTAAGACAACTTGTTATGCTTTTTAACAGATCCTTGGCAAAGGATGACAACAGAGGGCTACGAACTTAGTCATTTTGTTCAACTTCTCACTGCAAATAGAGGAAGTCCCAATCCAGGTGGGAACCTAAGCTTCGTACTGTGTAAAAACAACCCTGACTCAAGAGTCCACAAGGCGGACTTTTTTTTTTTTTTTTCTGTATGAACAGGAAAGGGGAGCAATGAAAGGAGTGGGAAGCAGCTGAACTAAAAATCACATTAAAAGCCCACGTCAAATTGTTCCACAAAGACTTTTCACTATACTTGCAAAAAAACACTTGCCCCGTAAGGGACAAAGTTGGTATCAATCTTGACTGAAAGCAGCAACACAGACATCATAATTGTGGAAGCTCAGTTATGCTTAATGAAAGGGATTCTTAAAAGGGAGCCCCAAAGATTTTTCAGAAAGAGGGACAGGGAGGAAGAAATCTTGAGTGAAGCCAGCACAGGCCAAAATAACAAGTAATAAGACAGTTTTCAAACCAATGCATGCAAAAAACATGCTGCAGTGTGACAACCTGTTTTAACTTCATTTTTCTCAGACTGAAGTGTGAATATTGTGGTGGGGGAAAACAACCATGTAATATTTCCCTGAAAGAACTTTCTCTTAGCTATGTTTTGGTTTCCAACCTTAAGCCTCCAAGCTGAGGTACGTACACTTTGCCAGTCAAAACTGAGCAACTGAAGAAACCATCCTCAATTAGAAGTTAGCTCCCAAACCGAAGCACAGTAGCTCACCGTGTGTGCTCTATCTTGCACAGCAATAGCCTAATCCAGTATAAATGGAGGATAAAAAGGAAGCAACTGAAGGTGGAACTTTATTTCATATTCAGTGAAGAAAATAACTGACACTGCGAAGTCACCTCTGGCACCTGTTACATTATGATCTGGTGCTGCTCTTAAATGGCAATGAACTGGTAATAGTTAAGAATTCCTCAGCAGAAAGAAAAAGCCTGCAACAGTTTCCCAACAGATGTTGCCATTCACAAGGCAAAAAGTTAAGCAGTGTGCTTTAGGCAAGGGCTGTATTTTACAACCACTCTAAAACAGTATTTGGTAGTCCCAGATACAGGAAGTATTTCAGCTGCCATACAAAATAATAATTTGTTTTCTGTCAAAGAGCTTCTCTTTTATATATACTCACATATATATAAACTTCAACTGATTAGTTATTTGTGAAGGAGCAATGCATGTCTAACCATTTGCAAACCATGTTTACACAGCCTTCCAGGTGTAGAAGCCCAGATGAAAGAAAATTCTGATCTCCTAACTCTAATCAGAAATAAAGTTTCTTTTCTTCCCTGGTATACTATTTTTTAAAATGCATTCTTTAAATTATCTGTTGAATATACAATAAAGCACTTTACACTTATGAAGTCAAACTGTCCAACAGAGTGACTACAAACTTCCCTCTGTCCTGCAAAGAGAATACGATAATCCACAGCTGGGTATCTAACACTTGAGGGTACAGCCAATATAGCTGAGTTGAGGGAAGCAGAAAAAGAGGGAGAGAAAAGAGGCACTTCTCACTTTTAAATTAAAAGTTCTTTCCTAGACAAGAAAGGAGGCTCAAAGCAGGAGCCAGCCTGTATGCCTGCTCGCTGCTACAGTTTGATACATATGTGGTTTGAACCGTAGCCACCATAACCAATTCCCACATACTGTTATTCTTGTCATAAAGATTTGGTTTCTGCCAGCCTCTCTGGAATTGCTTGTGGTGTTTGGACTTTATTATCTATTTGCAGGTGCAACACTGAATGAGGTTTGTCGATTCAACAGCACTAGACTGTCAAAGGTCCAACTTTCAGTAAAGGGGGAACAAAAGAGAAGAGGAAACTCTTACCAAAGGTAGGCCAGAGGCATGAAGCTTATGATTTTTTATTTTTACCCTGGAACTTAAAATAGTCAATTGAAACAGAAATTCTCACCAATACATAAGTTTGAGGAATTAAAAAAAAAAAAAAAAAAAAAACCCAACCCACAAAAGAGACACCTGCAGAGTTGACTGATACGTCTTAAAAATTTACAATAATGGTTCTCTAACTTAAAAATTTAGTAAGAGTAACATTATTTAATACTTTTTATTATTTTCAGTACAGAGCTTCCAGTATGCAAGATACTAATCTCATTCAAATTTCCTGAGGGCAGCCTGATTAGCTTTTAAGTACATGCCATGCTGCAAGTGCACCTGTATTTGGACATCACTGCTGTCACAGCTGTGTCCTCAGATGATACTTGGAAACATGCAAACACATTCTGCTGAACACATTTGTAAAACATGTTTTTCTGAAAGTGCCATGAAGAAAAAACAGAGTGGTTATTCCTAACCAAATGTTCTTGCTAACAGGGGAAAAAATTACACTATTTGCATATTCCTCCTACAGAGAAAAGGAATGCTTTTTGCTATCAATAGCATGTTCTTCCAGTCTATTGCCACGGCTGATATCCACTGAAAGAATGAAGTGCCTCTTCTGAGCAGCCCAGTAAGCATCTACAGAAGAGCTACAGCACTAGTGAAGAGAAGGAGTTACAATGGATGGGCATAAATCAAAACTTCTTAAAACAGACTGAATAAAAAGGACTATTTACAGCAACCTCTTATTTATCTCCAAATTAGTCAATTTAGCAGCAAAATCTGAACACTGAGATTAAAATATATTACTTTTTATATTAAAAGCACTGGATTTTATATAAATCTCATTACTTGTATGTACTTTTCCCTCTCCTCTTGAATTACATTTGTAGATCATTTATGCAAAAAAAGTAACTACCAACTAAACAAGCTGAAATATGCTGGATTTTCATTTTATGAAACTCAATTTGAGCTGCAAGTTCAGAGGTGCAAACAGACCACCAATTTTGCTGGTTCCATAATTCACTGCCTGATGGAATCAAACACACAATCTGATTGACTTTGTCCAAAAAGAGCCTTAATTAGCTTTTTCTTCTCAAAGCTCAAGTCTAGTAAACAAGATGGTTGTAGTTTACCAAACCTGTAGGCCAGCACAATGGCATGTATGAAGGCTAACTTCACTGAAAGAATTCATACATTAATTCTAAGAGTTAAGAGCCTGAAAAAGCTGTATTTAAATTTCTAAACTCTTGTAGCTTTTCAATAAATACATGTTTTAGAAGTACCTAAGTAGAAGAACATAGACACTCCAGTTGTGGAAAGAAACAGATGCGATCTATGCTGTGTGATACCTACACTTAACCCCTCCAGAAGGAACAGCGAGGGGAAGGTGTTGTTTTAATTTTTATCTTTGTTACTCACTATCCAACTCTGTCTTAATTGGTAATAAATTAAATTAATTTTCCCCAAGTCGAGTCTGGTTTGCCCATGACAGTAATTGGTAAGCGATATCCCTGGCTTTAACTCAACCCACGAACTTTTCCGTTTTATTTTCTCCCTCTGTGCTATTGAGGAGGGGCAGCAAGCGAGAAGCAGGGCGGGCAGCTGGCAGCAGGCTAAGGTCAACCCACCACAACAGAGTACTGGAAACAACAAGTGGCAGTCTTGCTTTAACAAAACAAAATAAAACAAAACAAAACAAACATGGATATGAAAGCTTTCAAAAGCATCATCACAGCTTGGACCACTGCCATTTTAAGGTAAAATAGTTGCCTTATTTCTACAGTAAACCAGCAGAATTTCTGTATTTTTAAGTAACGGTATCCTACAGCCTTTAACACTTCATACCTTTTTGATCCTTCAAAGTCATGTGTACATGCATACATACATCCAGCGTTTTAAAAATAAAAAACTTCACATCATTATTCAGAATAGATGTCCAAAGCGTGGATGAACATGTGAAGCCACAGATGATTGACTTGCTTGGCACTTCTGGTTTTTTTACTTTATACTGCTCTCTACATTTTGGATCAGAACTGACAGCTTGTATTTTCCTAGTTGATATTTCAATGATTCCCCTGAAAACAAAAACCAATTATACTATAAAATCTTTCTATAAGCTTTCTCAGAATCACTGAAAGCACTACAGCACCATAACTAACAGAAATCCCAATTCTTTGTGGCTACTTAGCTATAAAGAAACTGGAAAAATAGTTTTCTGTCAAAGACCAGCACAGATACAACTCTAAAAAAAAATTTGTAAGTATCTGGCACAAAAAGAGCAAACTGCATCAATTCCATTTGTAAAGCAGGTATTTACTTTAACATATTGTCTTTATTATTACAGATGTTTGTTATCTTTTTGCTACAGGAGAGCACAGTGTGTTGAATCATTATACCATGACCATCATGACACCTCTATCATGAGCTGTCAATGAATGGGAAAGCGTTTCCCACAGTTCATTTAGGTTATAATCCTTCCCTTCATTGCATCAAGTTTATGATGCCTTTTAGAAATATACATGAAACTAGCTAATCCTAAGAAAAAAAACATTACACTACCTCCATTCATTTCATGACCAGCTGTTGTAGTAGCCTTTCTGATAAGATCAGTTGTATTTTTGTCCACTGTCAACAATAATATTCAAAAGGGCCGGCAGCAGCAGCAGGACAAAAAAGTATTCTAACTCTGAAACAGTTAGGAGCATAATTTCAGTCCTTACTACAGCCTGCAGCCACCCACAACCTACAAAGCTTATACTCAATAAAAAAACCATATAATTCACTCTACTCTCATAAACTATATATTACAGCTTCTTTCCTGTAAAAATAACTTCCTCTAGTCAAAAAGACTTACCTCTCCCCCTCATTTTTTAATGACAACAAATCCTAGGTACAAAAAAATTCTCTCCATAAGGAATTGGGCGTTACTGTTTTGAAATATCACATCTACCCAACAGTACAGTTCAGGAAGTAACAGAAGCTGAAGTAATAGTTCGATGCTACCAAAAGCAGTATTTCCATCCTTCTCATAGACAGAGCCTCGTTTATTTGGGGGTCACGTAAATTACTGACAAAACTTATCCGACCATTTGGTGAGCCCATTTCAGGCAGGTTAGGAAATAAAAACCTTTTCCTTTTTTGACCAGTTTAATTTTCTGTTCAATAAGGAGTCAAAAGAGCACCATAATCAGAGGAAGGAAAAAAAGGCAAGAGCAGAATCACTCCATTTTAGCATAGCCCATCATGAAACAAAATCCACTTCTGCCAAAGTAATCTCTCTAAATAGATGCATTACTCTGCCATTTGCAGGATTTGCAGTGTTTGAACTGCTCTCAAGTACAATGAAAGACCAAAAAAAAAAAAAGGCACTACATTCTCAGTCAGATTCTGGACAGTTTTTTAGCTGACCTTCATTTTTTTTAGCTGACCTTTTAGTTACTTTATGAAGATTGTAAACAAAATTAGAAATAGCAGTATCGACTTTACCCCATTCCTCCGTCCACTTCCTTTAAACAAAGGGTTCAGCTGTAAACCACGCATGCCAAACAAAAGGACACTGCCAAGCCTCTCTCATAATAACATGCCTAGTTATGAATTTTAATTTCAAAAGGCTGAAACAGATTTAAGCCTTCATTTGAAGGCTTAGACATTACCTTTCTGCAAGCTTTTAAGGAATCAGTTTCAATTGTATTTAATACAAAACACGAACACCTGCAAATTGTATAGACAGATAACAATAAACAAAAAGTTCTGTGACAGTATGAAATTTGAATTCCGTTTTCATCATCGCAGTGAAAGAAAAAATTAACAAAGAAAAAAATGTAAAAATCCATACCTTTTCTTGGAGGTAGTTCACCACTTTGTGTTAACTCTGTTCCTGGATATATTATCTCCCCATCTTTTACCATCTCATTCCACAAGCCACATAGTCCATCTCGTGTGAAAGCGAGCTGTTAAAAATAATACATTACATATAGTTAAACACAACAATTTTCTCTCAAGCCAACCCCAGCTAACATTTAAAACATATCAGATTTTATATTTTGTCCCAGAAGAAAGAAAACACATATATCACCTCAGACTAGTATGTTCATTCTCTGTGCGTATGATAGGGATTTAAATGATCTTCAGGATCTCAGATTCTCTAGCTATGCTATTTTCAGACTAAAAGCACAAAACAGTTAACTTTTAGATAGACTCAAATACAGCAAGATGAATTTTCTTTCAGTGACAAATTCTCATCAAAAGCATGGACTTGGTCACCTTAGAACTATCCACACATTCAAGATGACGTCATGCAATAATCGGGGGGGGCATGAGACGGGGTGTCCTTCTTCCCTTCAGGAAAAGCTATCCAAACAAAATCAAGCTACATAAAGTCACAAAACAGGGAAGCGTGAAGAAAGTCAATACAGTCCCCTCTCCAAACCAGCAACTGAAGAGCTGGGCACTCAACCAGAACACATGACATCAAGGCACAGATTCATAAACGTATTTAACCAGTTCAAACTGGTCCTGCTGTGCAAAACATCTCTCACAGCCTTCCCTCTTCCTTCCAGCTGCTACAATGCTTCCTCCTGCATGCAGGCTAATGCACGTGCATGACCATCTGCTGAACCAGACTGTGGAATTGAGCAAGACTAAAACCAGCTGCGCCTGGGGGAAGAGCGAGAGGCCACCTCAGCCCAGGTCAGTTCCCAATACACTATGTGCGCAACAGGACAAATACTCACAATAGAACAAGTGGCAGGACTATGCTAGCTGGAAGCGCTCATGAAAGCGCTGGCTGTAACACGAGTCTCCTAATGATTTATAAATTTGGATCTCCCTTGAAGAATCCTAATGACCAGGATAACTTGTCTTCTGCTGATGCTGTTCTCTGCTTTATAAAACACTGCAAAACAGGTGTCAACATCCCAAGCAAGTTCCGTAACAACCAGGCTATAATTTGCAACCGTATAGCATAAGGGAGGAGGGGAGTACATGAAATTGAAAAACAGAGTACCTTTAGCATACCAAAGTGGTGCAGTGGAGACATTTTTAAAAAAACAAAACAAAAAAAAACACTGAAGGCTTATTCAGAAGCATCTTTGTGTTATGTAACTAGTATTCAGATCCAAACTGTTTTAACTGAGGAGTCATACAAAGATGTTACTTACACAACTGCTGTAAAATATTTACCATTATACACAGAAGTCCGCTTATACTTTATTTTGATCTATTTCCTACAGATGTTTTAATGATTATAGATTACAGGTTTTAAGAGTCACAACCACCAGCAAGGAAGTCATTTGCTGATCTAGCTAATCTCAGTTAACGTGAAGAATTAAAGACAAGTTGCATGTTTTGACACCACTGTAACACACTATATTACCATAGTAGTTTCTTGACTTCATATTGCATACTTCAGAACTTCACTCCAACACATATTAATGATTACAGCAATTTTTCTTTCAGCATAAAATATGAGCTGACACATTGTTCATATTTGTTACTTGCTATTTCCTGATCTCAGGGGGATAACAGGGAAAAGAATCACACAGCTTGAGCTAGACATTATTCAGCTTATCTGCGATTTATCAGTTATGCAGCATCAGAATTACACTGTGACCATGCTTTTCTGAAAGGTACAGTCCCTGTTCTTCAGAGGCAGACAGCATGTAGAGCTTTTGCAAAGATTCTGTGTTTTGCTAAATGCTTTATATTTGGCTTAATCTTTTAAAAACTGGAACAGTCTGAAATAAAGTTGCATTTCAACAATGCGCCAAAAAAAGATCAACTATTCACCATTGACTGAATTTCTTGCATTGTTCTCAGTCTATAAATATTTCAAAAATAAATGGTGTTCCCTTTCTTCATCAGATGTGGTCATATGCTTTAGTGGGGCACTTAAGGAATTTATTTTTCACAATTGTTTTCTTGCAAATATGGCTAAACACAACTGTTCCACTATTTTTGGCTCATATATGATAGATGATTTTTTTTTTAAACATTCACCTGTTGAATGCTAACGTATGCTAAAATACAAGCTTGAAAAATAGTGAGTGAGGCAACCCTCCAGATGGGTTGCATAATAAATAATGGTTTTCACAAAGTTAAGATTTTTGTCTGATAAACTGTCTTTTCATACATTTTATTTTACATTCTCAGATCACCTTGGTATGGAAAATGATTCTCACAGCCCTTAAGCTTACAAACTAAAGGCCTACAGGCATTGAATTCAAGGTTCTTCATAATGCAGCACTGTTTTATTTCAGAAAGCTTACTACTTTTGTAAGCATTGCTGTAAGTAGAATCAAGAATTGTTTTCTGTTTTAACCTCTAATCCTTTCACATGGCACAAAGTTCACCCAAGTCTTTCACGCAACTAAAAATTGAAAAAGCAAACAAAATTTCTTCTGCCTTGGGTTTGGTGTTCAAATTCTTATCAAAGTAATTTTCTGGGTATGTTGCATAAAGATAGAGCAACCACCAAGATTATAGGTCAGAGAGAGTTCCCCCTCCTTCTCCAAATACATGATGTGGAAGCTTACACCACAAGAAGCCCTCAGATAAACAATTTTGCTTTTATTCAGGTTGTTGTTAACATTTTGTCCAGTGGTATATGTGTTGGGGGAGGGGGAAAAGGAGACATGTTTGAAAGTAAAGGAACACTGGACTTTTTTTGCAGCAATAATCAAAGCAACCAACTGAAAGGACAATTAAGAAACAGTATTTACAACCAAGCTGTCATAATTGAGAGGAACTCAATTAATAGTGAACAAGTTCACTATTAATCTACTCAATATTCAGCAGACATATTAAACAGTAAATTGCCACTATGATAGCCAAAAGTGAAAGAAAAGTCTGAGTTTTTAAGTGATAAATTGTTCAAGCAATTTTATTTTCATGATCCCAAAATTGTGTAATCGTAATAAAAGCTTCATAACTCCCTTAAGAGAAATATTTCACTTAACCAACAGAAACAGGGAGAAGCAGTTGATACACCAGAGGGTCATGCTGCCATCCAGAGGGACCTCAACAGGCTGGAGAAGTGGGCTCACAAGAACCTCATGAAGTTCAACTAGGAGAAAGGCAAAGTCCTGCACCTGGGGAGGAACAACCCCAGGCACCAGTACATGCTGAGGGCTGTCCAGCTGGAAAGCAGCTTTGCAGAAAAGAACCTGGTGGTCCTAGTGTGCACCAAGTGGAACATGAGCCACCAATGTACCCTTGCCACAAAGAAGGTTAATGGATGTCCTGCGCTGCATTAGGAGGAGGGTTGCCAGCAGGACAAGGGAGGTGATCCTTCACCTCTACTCAGCACTGGTGAGGCCACACCTGGAGTACTGTGTCTAGTTCTGGGCTCCTCAGTACAAGAGAGACATGGGCATACTGGAGAGAGTCCAGCGAAGGGCCACAAAGATTATTAAGGGACTGGAACATCCCTCCTATGAGGAAAGGCTGAGAGAGCTGGGACTGTTTAGCCTCAAGAAGAAAAGGCTCAGGGGGAATTCATCAAAGTAGATAAATGTCTGAAGGGAAGGTGCAAAGAAGATGGAGCCCAGCTTCACTCAAGTGGTGCCCAGTCGCAGGACCAGAGGCAGCGGGCACAAACTGAAACGCAGAAGGCTCCCTCTGAACGTCAGGAAACACTTTTTTTACTGTGAGGGTGACTGAGCACTGGCACAGGTTGCCCAGGGAAGCTGTGGAGTGTCTATCCATGGAGATATTTGAAAGCTGTCTTGACTTGTTGTGGGCAACTGGCTCTGGGTGGCCCTGCTTGAGCAAGGGAGTTGGACTAGATGACCTCCAGAGGTCCCTTCCGACCTCAATCATTTGTGATTCTGTGAAACTAGCAGCTCAAGATAACAGTAAGTCAACTGTATGTTAGAAAAGTCAAATATCTGCTTTGACTACACAATCCTGCTTTTCTTTCTTTTTACAGTGTTTTAAGACTATCTTAGCCAGCATAAGCACATATTACTTTCTTCTTTTGCTCCCACCAATACTTCTTGCGTTCAGTCATTTGCAAGGAGCCTATCAACACATCCAAGTGCTGAGACAGCAGAACTAGAACTTTAAGACCAAATTTGGAAAACATCTCTCTTCGGTTTCTATTTTCCAAAAAATATGACTCTTCTTCAAAAATATGGCTCTTCTTCCACTCAATTCTTTAAAGAAAGTTGACAAGGCAATCGATGGCGCAGTGCAAGAGAAGAAAAACACATTTGCTGTCTTCACTGTTTCAGACTTACTGGGGTTGCAAGTACAAGAGTACCTACCTGTGTTTTGTTAAGTCTAACACTCTCTCACTAGATTGCTTGATTTATGTGGACATCTTTCCCTCTAATAATTTAGCACCTTAATTTGTCAGTTTAAAGGGATGAACTTGACAAACTCAGTAAGTTAACAAATTAAGAATAATTAAGTTTTCACTGAACTTTTGCAGCTGGCAACAGTGCCAGAGATGTACACTCTGTAAAAATCCCACAAGGACTCCAAGTCCCTGCTTGCCCCACCACCTACATGCAGCCTTCCCAAGACTGAGACAACAGCAGCTCCGTGCTCCACCACCACTACACACTGCCTTACAACCTTGGCCCATGTTCTTAATCCTCCTACTCATTCCACCAAATCAAGTGCCATTCCCCATGCCCTAAATCTCCCTTGTTCTTCCCATGACAACTCCCGACCTTCTCTCAGGTAAGACCAAAGCCACATATCTTCATCTCCCAGTCACCTCACTTTCACAAATCCGAAGCCGCTTCCACCATTTGTCACACATTCTCATCCCCAGACCACGTCTTGATCTCTGCACTTGTAAGGCATGTATCCTACCAAATTCATACTTCCCACACAGACTTAAGTCTCAGCCCTGCTCACTTATCCCAAGCCAAAAAAGCAAGGGCCTAAGCAGACTTCAAAGTGAACTTCTACTGTACTGTAAACTGGGCAGTCCTCCTCCTAATCTTTTGCTAATCTTATCTCTGCAGTTAAACTGCAGTTTATTCTGTCTGGTACAACATTTAATTAAGTCAAAGGGATACCTAGTTTGGTTGGCAGCATATGCCGCTGCCATCCTCCAACAGGGCTGGCAGTACAAATTCCCATCCATCCCCATCAACTCTAGAGAATAAGGCATTGGCATTAACATTTCCTTACATTCAAGAAAATTAAATCTTGCAACCATAACTGGATAAGCTTCTGAGAATTCTCAAAGCACCACTACAATTTTGCTTTTAAGAATAATGAGCAGCTGTGATTTTGTTCTAAAGTCAATGGTTTAAGACAAAGCTTACTCCATGTGGTACAGTAGATCATGCTCTTGATGTGGTTTCATAAACTTTCCTGCAGAAAGCATAGAAGCCTCCATAAAAGTTAACTTGAGCTCAAGAAAAATGAAGCCAGGAAAAGAAAATGACACAAAAGGACAAGGATTGATTCAGGTAGGATTCCTGATTACATAACTGCACTGGAAATTCATGAAAGTGACTTCAAAATACAAAATGTCAATATGTGTCAATATGGATTTAAAATATAAGCTACTTAAATAATCTTCACCTCAGAATTGCGGGGGGGGGGGGAATTTGTTCTTCCATTCAGTTACTTCTGCATTAGCCATTGGCTGTATTTTAAAGACCACATTAAAAAACATTTTTCTTTAGAAATAGATTAAAAAAAACAAAAAAAACTTTTTCAGACCAGTAATGGTGAAGAAAATCACAGAACAGTAAGCCCTTTCCCGAGTCTCTCTGTTGTTTTCACTTTTTTGAATCCATTCAATTTGTTTCCTCTTTCATTGTTGTCTTCTTTAGTATTTTGTCCTAGCTTTCTTCCCTCCCTGCTGAAGCATGCCCTGAGCCACAGTTGCTTATCACACCTATGCAAAGCACAGTGAAACATGATTAGATCTAAACATACTGCTCTAAAGCTCTGATAGCAAAGACAGAAAAGTTCAGCAGCCCTACATTAATTTAACAAATCTGGGGTTAAACTAAAAATGTCCCCATAATAACAGTCTACTGGTCTTCCATTTATTGCAAAAGTTTATTAACAGTTAATGGTCATATGCAAAGAAAAACTATGCAATTCCCTCAAACTTAGAAGAGAAATTCTCTAACTTTCTTCATTTGCAGAACAGTACTTCTGTTTGAGCCCAAATATTTGCATAAACATTAAATTTAATTTCTCTAACCTATCACTCCACATATGGTCCTCACCCCTCCTTCTGGAAATCACTTATTTTGGAGAGACAGCATTACTTCATTTTTAAAATAATTTAAAAAAAAAATCCCTATTGCAAACTTTACTTTAAAAATGTAGGAGTTCTCATTTGCAGTTTGCTGTAAGAACATCCACATAAGCCCTTCATTTTTTCATCAGAGAACCAAAACCAAGAAGAAAATTAACAGGAAATCAACAAAATAGAGAGAGCAACTTTCACTAACTTCATGCTTTTAATAGTCAAGACATCATTTATTTATATTGTCTTCTTTTAACCAAAGGTACTGATCTAGACGCTAGAAGAGTGGGATTTTCATGAAAATCAAAATGCCAAATGTAACTTTGAAAGCAAGGTAAAAAGATTTCAGACCAATGCGACTCTTACAGAAGGCTGTTTTGTTTTAAAAAGCTCACTCTCATCTCTGGCAAAAGAAAATGACAGAAACAGCCTGCCAACCATGAACTCAATGAAAACTGATGAAAATGCATCATACTGCTCTTGTAGACAGCTCTTGCACCTTGACTGTTGCCTACAGTTTTTTTCCACACTACAGGAAAATGAAAGCTTTTCACCTCTAATCCGTGCTATTAAGCACAATAGTACCTCTGTAGGATCCAGAATAAGCAGGCTAATTAAACACCATTTGAACACACACATGCAACCCATTAGCTGACAGCAATTCTAGTTTTTTGTTATTCAGCCATCACTAATTAAAGTTCTCTGCATAAGGTTCTAAATTAGTAGTACAGTACATCTATTTAATCAGAATTATTTTAAGCACAGTTTGACTCAGCAAACTGGGTATCTAGTTTTAAGTAAAAAAACTTTAATCTTCCATTTGTATACTTTTTAGACTTTCCTTTTTAAAAAAAAAAAAAGTCTTCCTTAGAAAAGGCTGTTAAAACACAATCTCCCATTACACGCAGATTTTGCTATAAATGTGATGGTTTCTACTATTAATAGACATAAATAGGTAGGTGGGTTTAAGTGTATTAATTCAAATCTAAAAAAATAAATTGGAAACTTAAGTGATACACTAATCTTTTTAGCAACCATGTTAAACATGACCCATGAAAAAGTGGCCCGTACCAAAATCCACCTGTTTTATAACTGCATACAGTTATTTTATTAATGATGATGTTATACACATATTATTGATATGTGTAATATGAGAACATATTACATATTGTACCACTGCTGTTACCTCATACTGAACTGAACTATCCTATTTTTTCAGCTGCTATAACAGTTTGTGTTTTTTTCAGACAACATAAAATATCTTAATTTTGCTCCACCTGGAAATTTAGGTTTTTAATAAAACAAATGTTTCTAATCCGTTCAAAATTATACTAGCAGCTGTAAATCATACCATAATAGGTCAATAATTACAAAGTTAGTAAAAAGACATGGACTAGTTACTGGGTGCACTTGGGTCTTTGTAGAGCATTTTGGCTTCCTACAATAATACTGATTAGTTTCAGATAAATTAATATAAGCAAAAGATATATTGTCAAGATATAGCTCCACTAACATCTCACACCAGTTAATGCTGCAGGCTAGAGGCTCGCTGCTATTACGAAAGGGCTTGTGTCTTTGATATTCTCTTAAGAACAGTAATAACATGCTACATCACGCTGGCTTTGTCTCTGAACAGTAACATCCTGAAACTGAATAAGAACATTCAAATTTGGTCTGGATGCCAGCTGGAACAGTGACGCGCGCAGGTGATTAAACACAATGCATGCTAAAATCCACATGTCATTCTTTTCTTATTATACTAATACCACTATATTATAGAGTAATTAATGCTCACAGTATTATAATACCGTGTATTACATTATTAATGCAACATCGTCTTGAGCTAAAGCAAAAAAGAATCTGATGATTTTCAGAGAGATTTCACTGGCTTAATCCACAATAACTGCCACAGCCATCAAGTCTAAAGAGCAAACTCTCTGGCAACAGTGACACACAAAAAAAAAAAAAAACACCAAAAAACCCAACCAACCAGGCAAAACCCATGTCAGCCTTTGAAGACTACTAGCCCACCAACTGAAACATTTCACTTCCAATTCTAGCTATACTCCCCAAATTTTGCAGCAGCAAAGAACTTCATTTAAAAACAAAAAAAGTTAGTTTAAAGACTAATCAATCTCTGTATGTCTCCTAAGGTAAGAATTCCCCAGTATAATTCTGTTTCTCCAAGGAGTTTCACCCACCCACTCTTGGACTGCTGTACAGTGAGAAGTTGAAAATCTAGCTGCAAAGTGAAGAGTTTCAGGGTCTAATTCCAAACAATAATTTGTAGTCAGCTTGATTAATTCACATAAATTAGTGCGTCTTTCTTCAATCCTCTCCTAGGTACTGTGCTCATCTTTTCGATTCCTGTTGACAGTCTCTTGAACACCAATAAGATCCTTCTATAGTTATCTGGTAAAAACATGCACAGTAGGAAATCAGCATATTCAGTACACACAGAACTTAAAAGAATTAAGAGACAGGATTTATACCTGTAAAGAAATTTCACACGCAGCTAGGTCATGCTAGTCAAGCAGTAGCTAAAATAGTTGATCACGCAATAGAAAAATTCCCCAGAGCCCAAAACCCCTCTACTTGACAGAAAACATCTGCCATTTAATACATTAAAAAGGAGGAATTCAAGATTCACATGCACATTTTTCAGAATACTGAACACATACATCCAGATAGAGTTCTGTGATGAGGACCTGTGTAACACCAAAAACAGTTAACCTAATAAGAAAATAATATTATACCCAGGAGGCCTGGTTAGCATTCAGCTTCCAGAGAAGTGATGTTTTGTCCAGCAGATCACAAATGATTACTGTTCTCTTATTTCATTAATCTCATTATTTTGACAGCATCATGATTTGAAGAAAACAAAGGGAGTACCCTGGTAATTAGAGTCTAACTTGTTATTACTCATAAAGAACTCTTATTTATAAGAGAGCTTATTCATAGAAATTTGTTACTAAGATTTTTATTATTAAAAGGAATTATTACAACACATTAACTACACAACAGTCTCATAAGACAAATATTTCATTGCATTTATAAACACTCAGTTGAAAATAATCCTTAAAATTTGGATGGCAAATGAAACCCTCTTGTCAAAAGTTTACATAAACAGAAAAAAAGGGGTGTAGAAAAAAAGGCACTACAAATGAGAGGAAAAATCTGACAAATCACATGAACAGTCACATTTTTCACCCCATATAATACAGAAGGAAAACAGGCAATGCATAGTCAGCAGCTGTTACAAGCAAAGACTGCCACTTTTTCAGCTAAAATTTTCCTCTATTCTACAGTCTATTGAAGCAACATATTTGTAATCTAGAAGACAGCCTCCAGGGAACACAAAAATATTACTGTATTTCTTAATATGCTTATCTTCAAATTGCTTTCTACTATGTTTATTTACCTCATTAGCCAAAGCATCTAACTTTGGATCAAAACTTCTACTTAGTTAAGAATAAAAGATGAAAATTGAACTAATCTAGCCAAATCAAGAGCAAGCCTTGTCATTTTATAGCATTTACATACAAGACCTAGGAAATAATGGAACCTCTAAGGCTATATCTGTCACTTCTGATTCTGGTTTAGCTTGTTTGATGTAAAATATTGGAGAAAGGCTGCCTTTGAATCACAACTGCACAGCGGAAACCCCTTGCCTAACTGCAAGACCAGCTGAACTCAACCATTCAGACTATCAGCATGTAATTTTGGGTAAAGTCACTCTGGATGCAATTTTTTAAATTTTTTGTTGTTATTATTATTAATCTGTAACAAAGGAATAACACTGGCTGGCCCATCCCAACAAGAATGAGTTTTGAGCAGGAACTTGGAAAGGTTATTCAAAGTAAGGTATCTATATGCAACATCTGTGGTAAGGAAGACAACAGACAAGACACAGACTTTAGTTACCCATTTCACCTGAAACAAACATAATGGACCAAAACCACTCTATTTCTCTACATTTTCCACTTAATTTTCAAACCTGAATTGGGAAAACATGATAGTATCCTCATCCCTGTATCACACAACTTTGATAAAACGGATCATCTTCTAAGACAAAAGAAAACTTTCACCAAACATTTCAACAAAGACTAGTTCCATTTCAACCACGTATCTTTGACAAAAAATTAACTCCCTTCAAAAAGGACAAAATTTAAAGGAAGCCTATACCTCTTATACAAACAACTACAACAAAAGCTAATCTGAATTCTTCAAAATATAAATTAGACTTCCATCGCCTTTCACTTCAGTTCTCTTGTGCAACAAAGCTGCTAGCTTATATGCAGGCAAGAAGTTTAGCAACAGTCTAAATGAAGAATTTATAGTTCTAGCAGTAATGCTGAATACTCAGCTGTGTGCTTTGACACTCTGCAAAGACAGTATAGATATGTAGTCCAGCTTGTTTCTAAGCTGAGGAGACTGGACTGACAATACAGATCTATTTGCAGCTCAAAATAAGTTACTGTTTCTTCAAGATCAGTTTTAAGTCAGCATACTCAAAAAAACCTATACATCTATCTCAAGAGCAACGCTGCAGTCTTCTGTTTGCCAGCTGTTTAGACTAAAAGCATCCTTGCTCTGCACCTGAAAGGTCACAATGCAATACAACTATCTGACTCCTTACCTGTAAGTCTGTCTTCAACCATTTGGAGTCAAACCTAGCTTGGGCAGCCAGACAAAAAGATTCAGAAGACATGTTTCCTTCTCCAGCCTTCTCTCCAGGCTGGCTGAGCAGCCCAACCTGCCACAGAATGAGAAAAACAACAATCTAGCACGTGAAATAAACCACACAAGGTTATTTCTGTTCAGACTAGGATGGCTTCCGCTCGATCTTTAAAAATTTATCGTGAATAAGGACGTCCCTCGTTCACATCCCCACAAATTGCCCAGCAACACGCATTAAGAACACTCTCTGAACCCCAGAAAAACCCCACTTCCCTTCCCTGTAACACTCGGGGAAGGAAGCCTCCCTTCTGCGGCACCGAGCTACATCAGAGGCCTAACGCTGCCCCTCAGACCCAAACGTGGTGCATGAAATAAATAATTGATGGCAGATTACGCAAGCCGCAGGCCAACATCAAGCGATTATCAGGGTCACCCGCGCCCCCTCCTCCCCGCCGCCCCCGGCGGCAGCCGAGGCCCGGGGGGCTCCTCCTGGCCGCACGACCCCCTCTCCCAGCAGCGTCCCCCAGCCCTCACGGCCCACTGTCACCGCCCCTCACGGCCACCAGCCGTGGCTTCAACCCACCTCGGCCAGCCCGGGGGAGAGGGCCGCCGGCACCGCGGACGGCTGACGGGGCCCGGGCGGGAGAGGCGGGCGAGGGCCCCGCCCGGGCAGGGGTCGCTGCACACGGCGCGGGGGCTGCGCCGC